>NC_136890.1:12624028-13224028 GCF_949152265.1 Phoxinus phoxinus
TGCGCAACATTTCATGTTAAAAATTCTGTTTTTAAATGCCATAAAACCCATAAATGCTTAAACAATTGCCTGATGGGCTGAATGAGCCCTTCTCTGATCACTGCGATTGCCTCTATAATCCTGTACAGTAAAATAAATAAGAGGGATTCGGGACGGAATTTGAGACTGGGCGTGACGTCATGCGCGTTCACGCTCACCTGGCTATGGCTGGCATGGTATGTGTATTCGCCGCTATTCTCCGTAGAAGATGGATTCAAACTCAAAGAGACCGGCTTGTAGTTCATTCCAAACCCCAACGCAAACTCCACGTAAGACAAAGAAAATAAAACTTTGGTCTAGTGCCACCAAAAGGGCCAAATTGGAGTCAGACAGGCGTCGGAATAAGACGAGAGAAAGTATGGACACATTTCACATTAAATGTTCGTCAGTGTATATTGTTCCTGGCAAAATATCTACTAAATAAATCAGCACTACATGTAGTTTAGTGATTCGCTATTCGAGTAAAACAGTTCAAGTATCTTGAGTGTGATATAAAATGCTGATATATAAGTTAGATAATTAGACACACATTTTGAGCAAATTACTGCCTAATTAGGATGTATTGCTATTGGAATATGCTACTTAGCAGATCAATAAAACAGGCTAAACCCCTGCAAATCTTCGGCGGATTAGCCTGTTTGGCTTTTATGGTAACGTCATAGTGCCATTTGATTGTTTATTACCTTGAGACATTTGAGTGTACTTTGTTGACCAACTGTGTATGGTATGATTATTATTTTGACCTTTTACAAAGTAATAACTTATATTGGTTATGAACGTGTTTCCATAATAATACAATCATAAGTGGTGTTAAAATATGTTAACTTATGTCTTCAGTTGTATTGTAAATGTAATGCAGTACTGTTCTATATCGTGAATTAACCACAAGGGGGCACTAAAGTACTTGCTGTAAAGAACGCGTTTGGATTATAGTTTGTTCTAATAGTTTTGCCATACTGAGAAACTGAAGGCTGTCAGTCAGACCGTGAGAATGATGTGTCTGCTGCCGCTCACAATAAAATATGCTGAGAAACGGCTATTCATCTCATCTGTTCTTCTGAATGCAACGCTAGCTCTAATATAAAAGCATAAATCAACAGGTTATGGGCCCAGGAGTAGTTCGGAAGATAAGTTTGTTGTTTTCCACCGTTTAGAAAGTCGCAACGGACTTTAGCGTGCTAACGGAATAACTGGAAAGAGAATAAGAACATGGCGGAACAACGGAGGACGTGCAGATCGCCTCGACTGACGTTCGACGGAGATGAGACTATGAACCAAATTGTTGGGACATTTTCATTTGTCAGGGCTAAAGGACACGGTGCTGAAAGAACCGGTGTCAGAAGCCGAGATAGCAGCAGACACAGAGAAAAACGCGGACGCATATGCAGAGTTGATTTTACTGCTAGATGACAAAAGTCTATCATTAGTTATGAGAGATGCGCCCAATAATGGAAGAAAAGCTCTGGAAATATTGAGAGCGTATTATGCAGGGAAGGGAAAGTGTAACAACACTGGCTTTGAGTATAAATTGGGAAATTAGCACTCAAATGGGGAATTAAATATTCATGGGTTTTGATGAATATTATTTGCATACGCCCCAAAGTGGTTCCAAATATGGACTTGTCCCGCCTTGACTATATGAATATGTATCAGGATTACTCGTGACAATAATTCATATAGAGAGAGGGAATGATTTTAATCAGTCGCATTTAGCAATACAACTGTAACCACCACTGCGTATGACATATAATATTTGCATCAACACTTCGATCTGTTTAGTTCTTGGCAAGCTAAATCACATCCATATGGACATAATGGATATAACTTACCTCCCAAGGGACCAGATAGGGAATATCTAAACATGCAATGTTTAAAACTAAATATGCAATGTTTAAAAAGTGTGGTAGAGCGTTTAAAGGGTTAGTTCACCCAAAAATGAAAATAATGTCATTAATGACTCACCCTCATGTCGTTCTAAGCCCGTAAGACCTCCGTTCATCTTCGGAACACAGTTTAAGATATTTTAGATTTAGTCAGAGAGATTTCTGTCCCTCCATTGAAGCTGTATATACAGTATACTGTCCATGTCCATAAAGGTAATATAAACATCATCAAAGTAGTCCATGTGACATCAGTGGGTTAGTTAGAAGTTTTTGAAGCATCGAAAATACTTTTTGGTCCAAAAATAACACAAAATAAGACTTTATTCAGCATTGTATTCTCTCCCGGGTCTGTTGTGAATCTGCGTTCAGGACTCCACAGTGACGCTGCTGACGTAAGACGCTGATGACGTGTTATCTGGTGCGCCCGAGCTTCGTTTACAGTCTGAGGAAGACGCACGCTATATTCAAGCTATTCTACATTATTTGCGTGGATATCATTTTTTTAATGGTGCGTAAATGTGCATGTCGCGGATGAGACACTTTTACAGCGTGCGTTTCCCTCAGTCTATAAATGAAGCTCGGGCGCACCAGATAACACGTCATCAGCGTCTTACGCCATCAGCGTAACTGTGAAGGATTGACAACAGACCCGGGAGAGAATACAATGCTGAATAAAGTCTTATTTTGTAGATAGAGAGAGTTGGAGGAATTACACAGTTTAAAGAATACTTTCAATAATCAAGAGACCAGAGGATTCTCAGACAACCTTAACTTAGCCTTTGCGTTAAAGATCAGATTAGAATGAGCCTACTTGTGTTGCTGTTGGAAAGAGACTTCGTCTGGTGCGTAGCGCTGTTTCTCTAGGAGCTTCGCGGGTTTCCGGGTGGCGTCACGTGGTTGTTTTGAAGCAGAGTGGAAACACTAGGCTTTCGCTCGTTAAAACGCTGGATCACGACAGCAGCTTAAAACTTGTGTAAAAATAAAGACTTAGTCTTAGAAACGGAAAGTAAACGGAGAGCAAAGCTCTCTGAAGAGAAGTTGAAGCTAGAAGTTAGAGTGAGACTAGAATTAGGACGGAGAAGGAGACTAGACTAACTATTTTCGGGATCGTTTCACTTTATGAATGAAACGGGAGCACGCCTATTCTGCGCGTGAGAGCCAATCACGAGTGGGGATTTTGCGGCGCCAAGATTTCCTTTGTCTGCGGAGGTACGCCTATTCAGCGTATGGGGAGAGGTCAGAGTTTACTCTGGAATCCTTCTGCACATCAGTAAATGTTTAATAATGCATAATAGATTGTTTCTCAAAACAGATTCGGAGTCGTCTAATTTTCTGGTTTACAATCATACCAAACTTGATACTGTTAGATCATGTTATAGAGAACTATATTGATTTTTGGTATTACACGTATCTACTGGTCGTTTTTAATCCGGTAAACGCGCATTCTTCATCAAATTCTACATGCGTGTTAACCGCCGTCTCAAACAGAAAGTGGCATTCTCACAAAAAGCGTTTTTCTCACTTTTAGAGTTCTCGTGCGTGTGGCTCGTGTGCGTGTGTGGGACGGGCGAGGCGCGTGTGTGACCTGTTAACCTCAAAGGTGTAAACATGTGGTTTGTGTGTGTGCGTTCAACTTTATGACAATGCATGAAAGGAGCTTCACGGCGGGAAGTCCGTGCTTTAAAGAACCCAGACGCTGGTGTGCGTCGTTCGCCGGACGATAAATTAAATTAAAACCCCTGGGATACCTCACCTTATCTGGCAGAGAATCAACTAAAAGCTTTCAGAATGCGTTAATGTCTCTGGTACAAAGGGAAGAAAACGCTATAGAATGCATTAACTCACAAAGTCTGTGTTTTCTCTAAGTTTAGAAAAATGCCAAGAATGCTTTTAGCCATGCAACAAGTCAATAAGTATAAAAATGTATGTTTTATCTTTCACCATCTGGCATTTGTGCTACAAAAGCCCAGTATAATCAACTTGTACACCACATTGACATCACTTCAGAAGGCAAATGATGAAAGTGTAATGGACTATATCATCAGAGCAAAAACCGCCATCACAGCACTGCGCAACGTGGGTGAAACGTTAGGAGACGGACTGCTAGTTGCTATGGTCTTAAAAGGATTGCCTCAGAGTTTAAGCCATTTGCAATACATGTAGCACATGCAGACGATAAAATCACATTTGCAGAATTCAAGACTAAACTACGTAGTTTTGAAGAGACGGAAAAGATCAATGCAGCTGAGTCGAGCGACAGGGTGATGAAAACTCAAGGGAAAACCGGACGGTGGCCCAAGACGAGCGCACGTGGCTGGATAAAGGACGACACAGAGTTGGTGTGTTTCAAGTGTGGCACCAAAGGCCACAGAGCGAAAGGATGTCGTCAGAAAACCTGGTGTAGTATCTGTAGAAGTGACACACACAAAGACGCCACGTGTAGACGTATGGAAAAGGAGCAAAGAGCAAAAAGGATGGTGTGAGTAAAGCCTCAGAAGACGCCGAGGACTACGTGTTCAAGTTGAGAGACGGAGGGACCGGTATCCAGCGGCAGCGGCCATGCAGCATCCAGGAGAGGGGTCTGATGGTGGACACGGGGGCTACCTCTCATATCATCACGGACATAACCATGTTCAAGAGCTTCGACTGTGCGTTCAGGCCAGAAACGCAGTGTCGAGCTGGCAGACGGCACCCGGTGCAGCGGGATTGCTCAGTGGAGGGGAAATGCTGAGATTTACCTCATCGACAGCAGAGGACAGCGACGCAAGGCGGTGCTGAAAGACGCTTTGTTTGTACCGTCGTACCCCCAAAGTATCTTCTCAGTAAAGGCAGCGACCACCAGTGGGGCTACGGTTGTCTTTAAAGAAGATAAAGACGCCCTAATAACCAGGGATGGTACAAGGTTTAACATTCATGTATATGGCAGGTTGTATTTTCTGCACACTGAAGTTGAGTCTAATAATAAGTGTAATGCATGTCACGACATACAGACATGGCACGAGATATTGGGCCACTGTAACTTTGACGATGTTCTTAAGTTGCAGAGTGTTGTTGAAGGTATGCAGATCAAGGGCAAAACCGGCAGACCCGAACAAGAGTGTAAGGTGTGTATTCAGGGAAAATTTGCCCAAACCAGAAATAGGGACCCTGATACCAGAGCAAATAGTCCCTTACAGATGGTACACACAGACCTCGCAGGTCCAGTAGCCACAGAGTCAATAGATGGTTACAAATATGTGCAGTCATTCACTGATGATTACTCAAGCGCAGTATTTGTATATTTTCTAAAGAAGAAAAGTGACACCGTACAGGCTACGGAAAAGTTTCTAGCCGATGTATCCCCTTACGGGAAAGTGAAATGTATCAGATCCGACAACGGAACAGAGTTTACGTGTGGTGACTTTAAAGCGCTGTTGAGGAAAAACAATATCAGACATGAAACGTCAGCTCCGTATTCCCCACACCAAAACGGAACTGCAGAGAGGGGTTGGCGTACTCTTTTTGAGATGGGTAGATGCATGTTAGTTGAAAGTGTACTACCAAAGCAGCTATGGCCCTACGCAGTACAAACAGCAGCAATGGTACGCAACAGATGTTTTAACAGACGTACTGGCCAGACTCCTTATGAGTTGTTGACAGACAAGAAGCCTAATGTGTCTAAGATGCAAAAGTTCGGTTCTGTATGCTACACTTACAAACAGGAAAAAGGAAAACTTGATTCCAGATGTGATCAGGGGCGTTTCGTAGGTTTCGATAAAAACAGCCCGGCTTATTTAGTGTATTACCCAGATACAAACAAAGTTCAAAAACACAGGCTAGTGAAGTTTGTGAGCAAGGTGGCTGTGGAAAAACAGACTCAGACAGGTGAACCAGACCCAAGCGACGACGATGACAATGTAAGACCCATGACTAATGAGACCACACAGAGTAGGACTACAGAAAACGCTCCAGAGCCAAGTCTACGGAGTAGAAGTACTTATAGTGTTAGTCCAGAGGCAGAAACAAGGTCTAGTGACCATAATCAAACACAAAAGAGTGAGACGAGTGGTGAACCTGAGAGTAAAAGATATCCAACTAGAGAAAAAATAACTCCGAGTTACTTAGACGACTTTGTAACTGAAGACAGTGATAGTGATGGGGTTCATATCACGGTAGACTACTGTTGCAGGGCAGTGTGTGGCATTCCACAAACTTATGAGGGAGCAATGGGGTCAGCTAACTCAAAAGAATGGGTAAAAGTGTTGAAGTTTGTGATGTGTGCCCTCATACTGCTCATGTCACGTGTATGTGACCTGCTATCCATAAATGGATATATGTAAATAAATTTGGTTCCGGTCTAACAGAATGCCGAGTTATGTCTGTGTGTTTTTTCCTCCGTATATTTTAGTAAAATAACCGGTTATAATTCACAAAAATGGCAGCGCCAACAGGTTATGGGCCCAGGAAAGAATTAGGTAACCGATGGAACAGATTGTATTTCGACGGGGATGAAAAGAACTCGGAAATTCGGGAGATGAAATTTCTAGGTCACCTGCGTTTGCTGGGCCTAAAGGACGCGATTTTATCAGATCCTCCCGCGCGTGGTGATGAGGAAGAGGATGATGAAAGGGACAAAAATGATGAAGCATATGCTGAGCTCATTCAATACCTGGATGACAAAAGTTTGTCTCTTGTAATGAGAGATGCAGCAGACGACGGTAGGAAAGCTCTGAAGATTTTGAGAGGTTATTATGCTGGTAAAGGAAAACCGCGAACAATCAGCCTGTACACAGATGTTGTGTGGGTGCTTACACGAACCACAAAGGTAGTAAAATATCTTAATAAATACTCATTTTATTGATACAAAGTCTTTTAAAATCTGGTTTAAACATCCACCCTCACTCAGGAATGGCATGAAACAGACAACAATCCTTTACAGAAAGGAAACCAGACAAATCAAAATAAATCAACAAATCATTCCACAAAATAGGACAAATTAAATAAAAACCAAGGCAATCTGTTACAAACATACAAAAATAAATCAATTCACATACAATCACTTAAATCAAGATAAAGGTGTAAATTATTATTAACTAAACAAACACTTCATACCTTTAAAACATCAATTTTACCCTCAGGCCGCTCTGGTTACCGGGGTTCTCGGGAGCGCTTGCGATCTACAAATACATATACTTAAAACACCTGCACACTATTCCCTTTATCACATGAAACCCCCGCACAAACACTATATATCTCACTCACCCAATTCATTCTCAGCGCCGTATTTGTGTGGCGTCTTCACCGCATGAGTTTGGTGCATCACTTAAATCAGTCCGTGCTTGTCCCCCTTAAGTAGTATATGCACAGTTCCTCCCCCCACCCCGTTTAACCAGAGCTCAATGCCACATCCACCCCCCACTTGTCAAATCATCGTCCCGATGATTCACTATGTACATTTCCTGACAACAACTCTTTAAAAAAACAACATTAACCCCCTCTCACTCTTTTTAATTCATACATCACTTGCAGCAAAAGATCTAGGACAGTTTCCATTGCCCCAACCTCGCTAGAAGAGGGTCTTAAACCATCAATTGACCCTGTGGGGATTGCTGCAGCTTCCATACCCTGCACCGATCGTGGCTCCCTAAAGAGATTGCTATGCTGTCCCGCTGTGGCCCTCTGGGAGCGTCGAACAGTGGAGTCTGTCCCAGTGGTTATTGATTTCTCGTCATCTCTGGAAGCTACTTCTTCTGCACTCATTTCCCTCTCAACCCCCGAAGACAGGTTCTCTGGTACCACCACCCGGAGCTCCTCCCAATCCTCCTCAGACTCAGACTCTGACAGTGCCATGCTTGTACTTGAGTCTGTCCCTTGATGCTCCCTTGACCATACAGGCTCCTTCTGCAGAGGTCCACAACGGCGTAGCTCCAAACGATGCACATTCTTCGGTGGACGCGATTGATCCACTGGAACTACCTTATACACTGCCTTATCCGGGTCCAATCTTTCCAACACACAGTGAGGCAAGTCCTCCCAAACATCCTGGATTTTATTTCTTCCTCTCACTCTGCGATTACGCAGATAAACCAAATCCCCTGGATTCAAGCTGGCATCTTTGATCACCCCTTGATGTCTTTGTCTCTGCTTGGCCATACTCTGCAACCGTCTCTGTGTCAGCCTATAAGCCTGTTGCAGTTTGTGCTGATGTTCGATCACCCAGGTCTCCACCGTACCTCCTCCTCTCTTTTCCACTGTACCACCCCTCAACAAATGGTCAATTGGGAGATCAGGACTCCTGCCAAACATTAAAAAGAATGGGGAAAATCCAGTCGTAGCATTTTCCGTAGTATTATATGCAAACAATACTTCATGCAAATACTCATCCCATCTCATTTTCTTTTCAGAAGAAAGGGCCCTGAGGAGATCATGTAAAGTTCTATTAAAACGTTCACACTGCCCGTTACCTTGGGGGTGAAATGCTGTTGTTCGGCTCTTCTGTATGCCATACATTCTACACAACTGCTGCACCACTTCAGACTCAAAGCACCGTCCTTGGTCAGAATGAATCCGGGCTGGAATTCCGTATCGATGAATCCACTCCTTGACCATCACCTTTGCCACTGTTATGGCCCTCTGATCAGCTGTAGGTACGGCTACTGTGAATTTAGAAAATACATCCGTTATGACAAGCACATTTTCTCTTCCACTCCGGGAACGTTCCAGCAACGTAAAATCCAATGCCACAACCTCCAAGGGTTTCGATGCTTGAATGCTATTCATCACCGTTTTTACTTTAGGCTGAACATCCTTAGACACAATACATCGAAGACAATGTTTGCAGAACTCCTGAACATCCTGGTACATCCCGGGCCAATAAAAGCGTTGACGTACAAGCTTAAACGTCCGGTCAATCCCCTGATGACCTTGATGGTCATGCAGCTGACCAAGAACTTCCTGCTTTAAGACTTGAGGTAAGAGAAGCTGTTTTACCCAGCCCCCTCTAGCATCTGCAACGACTCTATAAAAGATGCCTTCATGATCTTCCACTTTATCCCACTGTCTTAACAGCTCAAGTGCATCTTTTGACTCCTCTTTTCGCTCTTTCTTACCTGGCCCTTCCCCCTTATTCCAATAGAACTTGAACCGGGAAATAGCAGGATCCTGTTCTTGCCAGCTCTGCAGATCCTGTGTCTGAAATTCAGGGAAAACAGAAATAACATCCACTGTAGTTACAGATTGTGGCAAAACACTGCCCTTGTCTCCGTCCTCCAGTCCCCCTTCACCATTAAATGTGGGGGTCACTCCCTCTGACACGGCCAACTGTCGTGCTCCTGCCGACTTTTGTCGGGACAAGGCGTCGGCATTTCCATTCTTCTTCCCAGGACGGTACAAAATTTCAAAATCGAACATGGCCAACTGCGAAGCCCATCGCTGCTCCACAGCCCCCAATTTGGCAGTCTTTAAATGACTCAGAGGGTTATTATCTGTAAACACCGTAAACTTATTCCCAATTAAATAGTCCCGAAATTTCTCGGTTACTGCCCATTTAAGGGCAAGAAACTCCAGCTTCATTGTACTGTAATTATCCATATTCCGTTCAGACTCCCTCAGACCTCTACTAGCATAAGCCACTGGCCTCCGCTTACCTCCCACGTCCTGGGAGAGCACCGCTCCGAGTCCTGTATGGCTGGCATCTATTTCAAGAAAAAAAGGCTTAGTGAAGTCAGCATAGGCTAACACAGGAGCAGAAGTTAATTTCCTTTTCAGTGTTTGGAAAGCTTCTTCATGTTTGTCATCCCACCTCTGTCTGAATTGTTCACTAGTCACATATACTCTTTTCTTTTGCTTCTTACCCTTTGGTATTTCCCCAATAGCAGCCAACTGATGAAGTGGTGCTGCAATCCTAGCGAATCCTTGCACAAAACGTCTATAATAGCTTGCGAATCCCAAAAAAGATCTAAGCTCTTTTGCTGTCTGAGGTTTCGGCCATTCTGCTACTGCTTGAATCTTCTCAGGGTCTGTCGCCACTCCCTCCCTAGAAATGACATGACCCAAGTAACGTACCTCTTGTTGGAAAAAACAGCATTTACTGAGCTTAACTTTGAGACCATGATGCTGAAATCGTTGCAAGACTTTCTCCAATCTCTCCAAATGTTGCTCCACTGTTGACGAAAACACAATCACATCATCCAAATACAAGAGCACTGACTGAAAACTTTCATCACTGAATATACGTTCCATCAGACGTTGGAAAGTACTTGGCCCATTGGACAGACCATATGGTAAACGATTATATTCAAACCGGCCAAACGGCGTACAAAAAGCAGTCTTTTGTTTATCCTTTTCTGCCACTGCCACTTGATTGTATCCGCTTGCCAGGTCCAGGGTGGAAAACCAACATGCTCCACTCAACACATCTAAAGATTCTTCAATTCTAGGCAGGGGATATGAATCTCTTCTTGTTTTAGCATTCAGCTGCCTATAATCCACACACATCCGAATTGATCCATCCTTCTTCTTTACAATCACAATCGGTGACGAATATGGGCTGCAGCTTTCCCTAATTACATTTTGCTCTAAAAGTAATTTAATATGAGCTTTAACTTCCTCATATTGAGTAGGGGGCAACCTTCTATACCTTTGACAAACTGGAGCCTCATCTACCAATGGGATCTGATGTTCAATCAAATCTGTATACCCCAAATCCTCACTTCCTTCAACAAACACAGAGGCATATTTATTCAACAAACTTCTGGCCTTCCCTTCATGCTCCCCATTCAACAGAGGAAAATTAAGTGTCCGAACTTGTTGAGCAGCTATTACCCCTGACTGTGACACATTACTTTGCTCAATAAAAACCGTACAATTTTGTTCTTCCTGTACTGGGGTAAACTGAATATCGAGATCCCCTCCACTGGCCACCACTTCAGCCCTATGTACAGAAGCTAGTCGAACATGTGGGTACAAAATAGCATCACTAGTCCCCACATTCATAATTGGGACCAGCAATTGTCCTTTTTCTGGGGACACTATCGAACCTACAATTAAAAGGTCTGCTGGTAAAATCCCCTCACTCTCTATCAAAGGCTCTAAAAGCAAAGACTCCTTTGGCATGAGTCTAGTGTACCCACTCGCTGCACAAACCAATTGAAGCGTACCTGCTGGCACCTTGACTGGACTTTGGGCCAACAGGTTCACAAAAGACTGATTTTGTGTATCGTACAATTGACAGATTTCCAACGCCTGTTTCAAAGAAGCCTCACATTGCTGCATCATAGAACTTTTTGAATATTGAGACCCAAATTGCTGCTTCAAAAGGTTATGACAATTTTGAATTACATTCATACCGATTAAACCAGGAACCAGTTTCTTTCTCTCTCTTGTCTCTGTGTCAAATGTGTCTTTCACCACCAACACCCCCTGTTTTGGAAGAATTTGGTCAAGGATATTAATATCTAGCTCTAGATAACCCACATATGGGATATCAAGGCCATTTGCTGCTTTTAACACCAGCCAACCACACTCCTTCAATGCATCTACATCCTTTCCTGCAATGTGCTGTTTAAAAAAACTCTCAGTTATCATGGAAACCATAGAGCCAGTGTCAATCAAACAATTTATTTTAACACCCCCCATATTCACAACAGTAACTGGACATTGACCCACCAATTGTTTATAGATTTCCAGGCTAGTTCTTTGAACCACAGAGCCAGGTAACCCCTCACTTACTGTGTGGCTCTCCACAGCAAAGGGTGTTAGTTTAACGGGCCAGGCTTTTGGGCTTGGGGATTGGATACATCATCCGCAGGGTGTCTCTGCTGCCCCCATACTTGACTGGGGTTCACAATCTCACTACAATAACGCCCAATATGTCCCACTTTCTGACATTTGAAACAAATAGGCTGTCCAGAGGGATCAAATGAATACAATCTTCGTGACACTCCCCGCTGCTGCCTATTAAAGGCTTGAAAATTTGACATTTTCTCAGTTAAATCACTTAATTGCTTTTGCTGGCTTTTCACCATACCAAACAGCTCTACTAACATTGGATCTGCACTCTGTTTCGCAATCACCGCTTCACTATCTATAGTACTGAGGTTCTCAGACCCAAACGATGTTTCAGAAACCCTCACCCCGTCACCAGCCCACTCCACAGCTTCTTTGCGGACATCAAGGAATTTTAAGCTTGAATTCTGTCTAATCATTCTTTTTAACTCTCTACAGAGTTCCTTACTTCTCACATTCTCTGCAAACTGATCCCTAAGCATTACATTCTCGTCTGACATACCCCTTGGGTTACAACTTTGTAGTTCTTTTAACAAAGCCATTAATGCATGGGAGAACTCAATTAGCGTTTCATTTTTTCCTTGTTGCCTCTCAAAAAACTGTCTCTGCAATGCAGTAAATGATTGAGCACTTCCAAATACTTCAAGCAAAGCTTCAAAAATTCCCTCTGGCCTGGACCGTGTTTCCTTAGATCTATACTTAATTTCCTGTTTTGCCTCACCATCTAGATGTTCCCAAATGTAATCAACTGCTTGGTCTGGTGTAAAATTACGGGCCTTAAACACACTTTTCAGGTCCTCAATCCAATCACTCAGAGGTACACTTGAAGATTTACCCGTATAAACTTTACATCTCTTCTCTCTGGGAACATAAACCACCTCTACCTTTGTTGTGCTTCGTTCTTGCCGCACAGTCCCAGTGTCCATTACAGCACCCCTTGACAGTTTCTCGTTCTCAATAGCCAATCTATCCTTCTCTTCTTTCTCCCGCGCTAGTCTCCTCTTCAGATCTGCCAGCTGATCCTGAAGCTCCTCCATTATGATCCTCTGTGCCGTAGTCCTTAGCCCTTATTTGCCGATCGTCTCTGTCTTCACCATGGTTTTGATTTAATTTGTCCTCAAAAAAACAAAGCAACAACAACAGAGAGAAAAAAAAAAAAAAAAAAAAAAAAGAGAAAAAAAAAAGAAAGGAGTACACCTAAATTAGGGACCCCATCCTCGTCGCCAAATTCTGTTGTGTGGGTGCTTACACGAACCACAAAGGTAGTAAAATATCTTAATAAATACTCATTTTATTGATACAAAGTCTTTTAAAATCTGGTTTAAACATCCACCCTCACTCAGGAATGGCATGAAACAGACAACAATCCTTTACAGAAAGGAAACCAGACAAATCAAAATAAATCAACAAATCATTCCACAAAATAGGACAAATTAAATCAAAACCAAGGCAATCTGTTACAAACATACAAAAATAAATCAATTCACATACAATCACTTAAATCAAGATAAAGGTGTAAATTATTATTAACTAAACAAACACTTCATACCTTTAAAACATCAATTTTACCCTCAGGCCGCTCTGGTTACCGGGGTTCTCGGGAGCGCTTGCGATCTACAAATACATATACTTAAAACACCTGCACACTATTCCCTTTATCACATGAAACCCCCGCACAAACACTATATATCTCACTCACCCAATTCATTCTCAGCGCCGTATTTGTGTGGCGTCTTCACCGCATGAGTTTGGTGCATCACTTAAATCAGTCCGTGCTTGTCCCCCTTAAAGGGGTGGTTCAGGATTTTGGACATCGGACCTCATTTTCAAGTTAGCCTAGTTGTTATTCATCAGTGGAGACAGTTTTCAAAAATGTTCATCCAGTCCTTCCAGTTGCTTAGTTCGCCGATGCTAGGCTAGCGCGAGTCAACGGTATAAGCTAGCCTGCCATTAAAAACTGTTTTACCCACTCCACAGTACACCAAAAGCAAATAAATTATAACGCCAGACTGTCGATGTAAATGTCTATATAGAGAATAATGTTAGAAATCAAACTACCCTTTCATTGCATTGCAAGAGTTATACTTTGTTCCCTGTATTTATTAGCACAGTCTACAGCAGCGGCGGAGTGATACTAAGTTACCTAGGCAACCGAGAGAGTCTCCACATGACGCAAGTGTATTTACCTGCCGCTGACACTCATCACTACAGAAGCAGAGGATATTTCACTAAGAAATCAACATAGGACTATGGCCACGTTTGAAAGCCATGCCAATGTTTCAGACTTTGGAGACGAGGAATGTGTTTTAATCAACGAACCGTACATTTATGAGCCGGAATACACAGACGAAGAACTAATCGAGATGGATGCTAAAAGGGCATAAATTGAACTGTAACGTTATCTCATCTAACGTTGTCATTGTCATTCTATCAATTATGAAAGGGACTAGCTTCATAGATCAGTAGTAAGTTATTACCTGTTCATCTGCTGTTGGTGCTTATGGAAAGACGGCTGGAACTGCATTCCTTGTCAGTGACTTATGAACGTTTCGATGATGGGGGTTTTCAAAGTCGGTTGGTCTAAAATAATCACTACAAATTCGCAACTTTAATAGTCTCTGCCGGTGTCTCGTTGTCCAAGCCAGCAGAAAGAAGTCACAGTTGGTTCCTTTCTGGATCTCTCAATGGAAATTTGTGGAAACTTTTTGCATGACCATCTATTTGGTTTATTTTTACAATTTCGAAATGCACAACGAATCACCATGTTGCCAATTCCTTAGTTTACAATCAAATGTTTTTCAATATCGTTGTTCAAGGCTACTACTAGCTAGCTAGACGTCCCGTCTGTAGTGCGCGCTTCTGTTCTGTGTTTACTTTTCGGCGCAGTACTACTAACCAGAGCAAAGTAAAATTCCGCCGCTGCTGAGAAACTAGTTCCTGTAAATGTAATGCGATCATTGAGATGTAAGAGAACCGGTAGTTTGATTTCTAACATTATTCTCTCAATAGACATTTACATCGACAGTCTGGCGTTATAATTTATTTGCTTTTGGTGTACTGTGGAGTGGGTAAAACAGTTTTTAATGGCAGGCTAGCTTATACCGTTGACTCGCGCTAGCCTAGCATCGGCGAACTAAGCAGCTGGAAGGACTGGATGAACATTTTTGAAAACTGTCTCCACTGATGAATAACAACTAGGCTAACTTGAAAATGAGGTCCGATGTCCAAAATCCCGAACCACCCCTTTAAGTAGTATATGCACAGTTCCTCCCCCCACCCCGTTTAACCAGAGCTCAATGCCACACAGAGTTAACGTCGCTGCAGAAAATGGCTAATGAGAGCGTCACGGATTACATTATTCGAGCAGAAACCGCAATCACAGCGCTGAGAAATGCCGAAGAGAGTCTCAGTGATGGACTGTTAATTGCGATGATTCTGAAAGGTTTGCCAGACTCGTTTAAACCGTTCACCAATCCATATCACACAAAGTGATAACCTGACGTTTGCAGAGTTCAAAACCAAGTTGAGAAGTTTTGAAAGTACGGAAAAGTTTCACACCAGCGCGAGTGATGATAACGTGAAGAGAGCGAGTGCCTCAGCCCCGGAACGGAGGGGGAGAGAAAGACTAACGTCAGCAGACTCGGATTTTACGTGCTATAACTGCGGTCAAAAGGGGCACAAAGCCCGTGCTTGCCCGGCCCAAAATCACAAAAGATTGTGGTGTAATTACTGTAAAAGCGCGACGCACAAAGATGAAAATTGCAGACGCAAAAAGAGAGACAATGTTAAACAAGCAGCTGATAAAGAGGACAACGACGAACACACATTTGTCTTTAGAGCGAGTGACTGCCAATACCACAGTGTGCAACGAAAGGGGCTAATGGTTGACACTGGTGCGACATCGCACATATTATTACGGACATTGAACAATTTAAAAAGTTTGATGACAAATTCCAGCCGGAGAAACACTACATTGAGTTGGCTGATGGGACCAGAGCGAGCGGAGTGGCGCTGAAAAGAGGCGACGCGGAGGTGTGTCTGATTGACAACGAGGGAAAACAGGTGAAGACGATGCTGAGGAGCGCGTTGTACATCCCATCGTACCCGCAGGACATCTTTTCTGTTAAAGCTGCAACAATGAATGGAGCTTCGATCAACTTCCAACAGGGACGTGATGAACTCATCCACAAAAGCGGTACTAAATTTCACATTCAAGAATACAACAGACTGTATTATCTGAACATTGTCAGCGAGGACATTGATAGTTGTAACGGATGTTATGACATTCAAACCTGGCATGAGATCCTCGGACACTGCAATTATGATGATGTTTCCAGATTGCAGGATGTAGTTGAAGGAATGAAAATCAAAGGAAAGATTGATAAATCTAACCTAAACTGTGAGGTTTGCACACAAGGTAAATTTGTTTAATCTAGAAACAGGGAACCTGACACACGAGCTAAGGCTGCACTGGAACTTGTGCACACAGATCTAGCTGGTCCTATTGACCCAGTAGCTAAAGACGGTTTCAAGTATGCACTAGCATTTACTGATGACTACTCGGGTTCAGTGTTTGTGTATTTTCTAAAAGCTAAGAGTGACACTGTGAAAGCTACTGAAAAGTTCCTCGCTGATACAGCCCCTTATGGGACTATAAAGTGTGTTAGGTCAGACAACGGCACAGAATTTACGGCAAAAGAGTTTCAGTCTCTATTAAGCAAGAACTGTATTTGACATGAGACCTCAGCGCCATATTCACCCCATCAAAATGGGACTGCTGAGAGAAATTGGAGAACGCTATTTGAAATGGCAAGATGCATGCTCTTAGAGAGCAATCTACCTAAGATGCTGTGGACGTATGCTGTAAAGACTGCTGCAGTAATTCGCAACAGGTGCTACAATGGCAGAATACGGCAAACCCCATACTGTGCACTGACAGGGAGGAAACCTGATCTTTCTAAAATGAGAGTTTTTGGTTCCGTATGTTACGCATACAAGCAGGACAAAAAGAAATTAGATGCACGGTGTGAAAAGGGAATCTTTGTAGGGTATGACAAAAACAGCCCTGCATACCTGGTATATTACCCAAACACAGGAAAAGTTCTCAAGCACAGGCTTGTGAGATTTGTAACGAAACGTGTTACTGAACACCAGACACAGACTGACATTTCAATGTCAGATGATAATTTCCATGGGGAAAGATATGTATCCTCCCAGTCAAAAGAAAATGTGACCGATCAGACCCCAGAAGAGACTCATAAACCTCAGAATGAGACTAGAGATCAGGGTGGTTCTCAGACAGAAGTAGATGATCACAGTACGCGTTACCCTAAGAGAAACAGGAGAGCTCCTCAATATTTGTCAGATTATGTTTCTGATGTTGAATGTGATGATCATATTCTGACCAATGTGGACTTCTGTTACAGAGTACGAGACGTACCACAAACATTCAAGGATGCTATGAGTTCAAGTGAGTCACAGATGTGGGATAGGGCCATGAAAGAGGAAATGGATTCCCTTAAGGAAAATGAAACATTTACTCTAACTACGCTACCTGAAGGTAAATGTGCAGTGGGGGGTAGATGGGTCTACGCTGTCAAAAAACAATGCAGATGAGACTGAGGCGTACAAGGCCAGATATGTAGCAAAAGGCTATAGTCAAGAAATGGGGGTAGATTACAAAGAGACCTTCTCACCAACAGCAAATATCACTTCAGTTCGTGCCTTAATGCAAATGGCAGCAAAATATGATCTTGATCTCCACCAGATGGATGTAAAAACTGCATATCTGCATGCTCCAATTGACTGTGAGATTTACATGGAGCAGCCAGAAGGTTTTGAAGTGAAGTCAGACATAGGTGATAAACTGGTCTGTAAGTTGAACAAGTCACTGTATGGTTTAAAGCAGTCAGGTAGAAACTGGAACAAAATGTTACACGACTACCTCAGTGAAAATGATTTTGTCCAGAATTCAGCTGATCACTGTGTGTACAGTAAACAAACCAAAAAGGAGAAAGTGATTGTAGTTATCTGGGTTGATGATCTGATAATTGCCACCAGTAACAATGATTTACTGATTTCTGTGAAAAAGATGCTGACAGCAAAATTCAAAATGAAAGATCTGGGAAAACTCAAATATTTCCTAGGGATTGATTTTCATCAGGATGAAGGATTTGTGAAAATGAATCAGAAAAGGTACATTTTAAAGGTACTAGAGAGATTCAATATGTCAGACTGTAAACCCAGATCAACACCATGCGAGCAAAAGCTTGACTACAACAGTGATGACGATCCTGTTGATCCTAAAAGGTATCGTGAGGCAGTGGGTAGTTTGATCTATCTGATGACATGTACTAGACCTGATCTAAGTTGGATTGTCAATAAACTCTCTCAATATCTGTCTGATCCAAGTGAACAACACTGGGCTACAGTGAAACGTGATGAGGTACTTAAAGGGTACAATTGATCATGAGCTATGTTACAAGAAAAGTGAGGAAAATCTTAAACTTGTGGCATTCAGTGATGCTGATTGGGCATCAGATCTAAATGACAGGCGGAGTATGACAGGATATTGTTTTAGTCTTACTCAAAACGGTCCTCTGATTTCCTGGAAGTCAAAGAAACAGCCCACAGTTGCTTTGTCTACATGTGAAGCTGAGTACATGGCACTGGCCGCAACAACACAGGAAAGCATGTATCTTGTACAGTTGTTGAACAGCATGGATAATGATTGTTTGTTTGAGCCAGTACATATCTTTGAAGATAACAAAGGTGCCATTGCTCTGTCGAAGAACCCAGTGTGTCGACAAAGATGTAAGCATGTAGATATAAAGTATCATTTCATTCGATCAGCACTCAGTGATGGAAAAGTAACAATTGAGTATTGCCCCACGGAAGAAATGGTAGCTGATGCTATGACTAAACCAGTAACAAAGTTTAAACTTGAAAAGTTCAAGAGTTTTATGTTTGGCATGTAAATGCAGCAAAAGAGAAAAACAAGACTGTTCATGTGTTTTGTTGTTATAATGGAAAACTGCACAGTATGAGAACAAGTGGGGGTGTTGAAGTTTGTGATGTGCGCCCTCATACTGCTCATGTCACGTGTATGTGACCTGCTATCCATAAATGGATATATGTAAATAAATTTGGTTCCGGTCTAACAGAATGCCGAGTGATGTCTGTGTGTTTTTTCCTCCGTATATTTTAGTAAAATAACCGGTTATAATTCACGAAAATGGCTGCGCCAACAAAAAGCCATGAACGAGGAAATCCAGTCCCTAAACAAGAACAAAACTTTTACCCCGACAACACTACCAGTAGGCAAGAAAACAGTGGGGGGTAGATGGGTTTACTCTATCAAGACTGATGTAGATGGAAAAGACAAATATAAATCAAGGTTTGTAGCCAAGGGATACAGCCAGAGAATGGGAATAGACTATGGGGAGACGTTTCCACCCACTGCAGACTTAACGAGTGTTAGGGTTGTGCTGCAGAAAGCAGCACAGGAGAATTTACTCCTGCACCAAATGGACGTGAAAACAGCGTACTTGCACGCTCCCATAGAATATGAGATCTACATTAATCCACCAGAGGGCTATGAAGAGAAAGAGGGTATCGTTTACAGGCTAGAGAAATCGCTTTACGGTCTAAAACAATCTGGGTGAAATTGGAATAGAGTTTTGCACGATTGTCTAACTGAGAATGGTTTAACACAAAACCCAGCCGACCACTGTGTTTATGCCAAAGAGTCAAAAGAAGGAAAGTTGATCATAATCATATGGGTCGATGATTTGATCATTGCAGCGAGTGATAAAGAGAGACTGAAAAATGTGAAAGAGATGCTTGCAGAAAAGTTTAAAATGAAAGACCTGGGCAAACTTAAACATTTTCTGGGTATCAATTTCAGTCAGTCAGATGGGTGTGTAAAGATGTCACAAGAAAAATACATTAACAAGATATTACAGCGTTTTAATATGCAAGACTGTAGAACAAGAGAAACACCCTGTGAGCAAAAACTAGAGTATACTGAGGATGCAGTAAAGATGGAAGATGTCAGGATGTACAGGGAAGCTGTGGGAAGTCTTATATATCTGACTGTTTGCACCAGACCAGATTTAAGCTTTGTTGTGAGCAGATTGTCACAATTCTTTGCTGAGCCTACAGAGGAACAGTGGGTCACTGTGAAGCATGCTCTTAGGTATCTCAAAGGCACAGCAGAGAAAGGGTTAAGTTTTAGGAGAAACGACAGTGAGAATCTAGGTTTACAGGCCTACAGTGATGCTGACTGGGCGGCTGATACCAGTGATAGACGCAGTACCATGGGACATTGTGTGAGCCTTAGTCAGAACAGTTCCCTGATCTCGTGGAAGACGAGAAAGCAGCCTACCGTTGCTCTATCCACATGCGAGGCGGAATATATGGCACTGGCTTCAACCATACAAGAGTGTCTATATCTAGAGCAGTTACTGGGAGGTATAGATAACTACAAGTACACACAAACTGTAGTACATGAGGACAACCAGGGAACAATTGCTCTCGCTAAAAAACCCTGTAAACAGACGAAGATGTAAACACATTGACATAAAGTATCACTTTATCAGGTCCACTGTGAATGAGAGAAAAGTGACTTTGATGTATTGTTCTACTGATAACATGATTGCTGATGTAATGACCAAACCTGTAAATAAGTTGAAACTGAAGAGGTTTGCAGGTGCTCTTTTTGGAGATTGATATGTGTATGACAGGAGTCCACATTCATTATGTTTTATTTTTGTTGTTTTTTGTTTTTTTACTTAAGAGTATAACAATCTGAGTACAAGTGGGGGTGTTAAAATATGTTAACTTATGTCCTCAGTTGTATTGTAAATGTAATGCAGTACTGTTCTATATCGTGAATTAACCACAAGGGGGCACTAAAGTACTTGCTGTAAAGAACGCATTTGGATTATAGTTTGTCTTAATAGTTTTGCCATACTGAGAAACTGAAGGCTGTCAGTCAGACCGTGAGAATGATGCGTCTGCTGCCGCTCACAATAAAATATGCTGAGAAACGGCTATTCATCTCATCTGTTCTTCTGAATGCAACGCAAGCTCCAATATAAAAGCATAAATCAACAAGTGGATACAGTAAACACAAAACAGTTCAACATGGAGATAGATGGAAACAAAAACCGAAGTTTTCTACTACCCCTGTTTTCCCCTTACACAAGTGTGTAATTTTCTCAATTGCCTTTCCTTTAAGATATTTAAAATGACTTGCAGATTTATAACTTTATTAGCCTACCTCTGAAGACATTGTGACTGTAAACAAAATACTTGTGCGGCTGATCCTCCTTTGGTTATGAACAGCTTGTGCTCGTGCAAGCGTGCGTGTGCGTGTGGTCCATGAGCGTGCACACCTCTGGTTGCAGTTCCGCTTGTCGCCAGAGGGGGCATAGTTCTGCAAAAACTCAGAGACTAGTGCAATGCACTATTTTATAAAAATAAAATAGAAAATCAGCTGCTTGCGTTCGGGTTTGTCCGATGTCTTTCCTTTAATACAGCGATTTATCATAATTTGTGTAAAATCCCGAAGTTTAAGCTGATCCACCGACCCTGATAGCCAAGTGTAGCTAAAACAGCTCTATTAAGTAGGCCTACACTGAGGTGCTGTCACCAACCGTTCGTTTTTAAACAATAACTTTGTCTATTCTGTGTCTTAACAATAAAACATTAGTCAATAGATCTTAACTAAAATTTGTAAACATAGTAAAAACATGGTAAACCGATAATAAGATACGATTAGAGTTAGCATTTAATATTCCTTTAATACAGACAAATCATTCACAAAAATACACATTCACATAAAGAATGCGCATGCTCAGGCTTGAATTATCTAGGCCAATAAGATTGCTGTATAATAAGCCAATTAAATGGGGGGTGGGCGTGTCACGTGTCACCCCACCCCAAAGTGTCGCCCCGCCCCATCGTCCAGACTGCACTCTGGGTTACTACCTTCAGTCTGGTAATCCGCCTCGTTGTTGATGAGTCCGAGCACTGTTGTATCATTGGCAAATTTAACAATGAGATTGAAACAAAGAGAAGCAGAGCAGTAAGGTGTGAATAGAGTATAGAGCAAGGGGCTAAGCACACACCTTCTGGGGGCCCCAGTGTTGATTGAAAGGGTGGAGGACAAGTGCTTGCCTACTCTAACACTCTGTGTTCAATTTGTCAGAAAGTCCACAATCCAATTGCACAGCGAGTTGTTAAAGCCAAGGTAGTGCAGTTTGGCTCAGAGTTTAAACTGCCGGATTGTGTTTAAGGCCGAGCTAAAGTCGACAAAGAGGAGTCTCGCGTAGGTGTTCTTGTGCTCAAGATGTTCCAATAACGTGTGGAGCACGATGGCGATGGTGTCCTCAGTTGACCGGCGGGACAAGACTCTGGAAGGGTGGTCTCGGCGGGACGAGACTCTGGATTCTGAATAAAGATCGGAGGTGTGGCGATGAAGATGGCTGGTGACAGTGGTTGAGTGATGATGTCAGAATAAGCTGGTGCAGATGATCGTCCAGTCCGTACCAGAAGACAATTTTTAGGACGTCATCTGCCCAGTCCACATGGTGAGAAATTTCGAGGAACCTCTCGACATATTTCTCATCAGTTGGCCATCCTGGAGATAGGTAACAAGCTGATCTGCAGGATTCAGCAGGGTACAGAGAACACCCATGTTCTCCTTAAATTTAGTCTGTCTATAATACCAACTTTTTGGGTGAGGCCGGTTCCTCTGTCACACTTGGACTGCGTGAGGGAAGACCAGGAGGACAAGACGCGTTTATGAACAAGACGCGTACCAAACATAAGGAAGCTTTGTAGACATAGAACTGACAAGGAAGAACTAAAACTAGGGAGACTATATACACAGACAGTGAGGAGACTAAGTGACAACAGGTGCACACGGTGAGTAATGATGACTGATGAGGATGATGACAGGTAACAGGTGAAACTGATTAACAAGAAAACACATGGTGCACAAACACAGAAGGCAAAACCAAGTCCAAGACAGGTGTCATAGTGACAGAATGGATTTAATCCAGTGATCAAAGTTTTTTATTGTTCATGTGTTCCCTTTCGTAGGGAACTCGCACTGCGTCGTTGAAAACGACTCTTTGGGGACGCTCCCTAAGCGTACGCCTCTGAAGTATGAATGAAACTAATCCAATCCTGATTGGTGTTGCGTCGTGACGTAACATGTGATGGCATAACCATGTCACAGTGTCTGGTTTGTGCTTCCTGGGTAGCCACTAGAGGTCCTCTTCCCGCACGGTGTCCTACACTCTGTTACTACATTTCCCATGATCCTGTCTGTCACTGAGTGTTCATTGTGTTCAGCTGTTTCTCGTCACCTCATTTAGCACTTGTGTATATATACCCTGTCAGATTCAGTGTTTGTCACGGAGTCCTTGTTTCATGTCACCCGCTTCCCAGAATCTGTCTTGGTTTGTTTTAGTGTTTGTTTCTTGTTTTTGGTCTGCTTATATGGTTTTTGACCCTTGCCTGGACTGGTTTTGTGAGTACGGATTACCCTAATAAATAATACTGCTATTGGATCTACCTGTTTGTGTGTGCGTACGTGACAAACCGGATGCATAAAAGTGTCGCCGGCGCACACACACATTAGCTTTCGCTCTTCAGCAAGCGCTCTCTGTTTTTGTCTGTCTTATTTGGTGTTGTCTGTATGATCCAGTCACTGTATTATGGCGAGTGAGCAATTAATTAGATGTGTGCACCCCTGCCCAAAATATATTACGAAATTCTCATTTCTTCATCTGAAGGTTCTAAGGCTCTCGTTCATGGTGCAGAAGCCCGCGCTGCGGCTTCTTCTGGCCGTGACGAGACCTCGATGTTTGAACTATCTGCTTCCGAGGGAGTGGATGTGTTCAGCATCGAGGTGGCCGGATGAGCGTGAGTTAAATTAACCAGCTCGCGTTCCCCGCGGTTCGGGTCTCGTTAAGGCGGCGGGGCGACTCAGATCGCGGGGTTCGCAATAGGATCTTGCAGATGAGAATGAGACTGCTGCAGCACTTTCTCATTCCCTATTTGAAGGTTCTGTGGCTCCCTTTCATGGTGCAGAAGCCCGCGCTGCGGCTTCTTCTGCCCGTGATGAGAACCTGTTGTTTGAACTATACACTTCTGAGGGAGTGGATGTGTTCAGCATCAAGGCGGGTGAGCGTGAGTAAAATTCACACAGCTCGCGGCGCGGCGAATCAGATCGCGGGGTTCGCGATGGGATCTTGCAGATGAGAATGAGACTGCTGCGGCACTTTTTTCATTTCCTATTTAAAGGTTCTGGGGCTCCCGTTCATGGTGCAGAAGCCCGCGCTGCGGCTTCTTCTGCCCGTGATGAGATCCTGATGTTTGAACTATCTGCTTCTGAGGGAGTGGGTGTGTTCAGCATCGAGGCGGATGAACGTGAATTAGATTTGCCAGCTCACGTTCTCCATTGTTCAGGTCCGCGACTCAGATCGTGGGGTTCATAAATAAAATAAATAATAAAATATGAATTTTGCTGATGAGAGTGAGACTGCTGCGGCACTTTCTCATTCTTTATTTGAATGGTTCTAAGCCCATGATTCGGCTTCTTCTGCCCGTGACAAGCACCCGATGTTTAAAATAAAAAATCTGCAACATCGAGGCTTAATAGCGTGTTGTGATCCGTGCTGTGGCCAGATGAAAAATCAACTGGCCACATGTTAGACAAGAAGCGCTTAATAAATAACTAAGAAAGGATATGAGCACTTCCTGCAGCAACAATCACAACATCAGCGTCAGAGCTTACCATTTGTATTTATTTATTTATTTTTCCTGACTTGCATAATGAGTTATCTAAGTCATGGGATAAACCCCACTCCTTCCTCTAGAGCCCCCCCCCCCCCCCAGGGAGTTTAGCAATCTCGCTCTTTTGATCAGAAGGATGACCTGAGGGCCGTCCTTCAGGCAAGAGGGCTTCAGGAAAGATGTTCTACCTGAAATAAAAATTAGACCTTTTCCCTCCCACCCAACCCGTTCTAGAGCAACTGAGGTTGTTCTCACAGCGGAGCCCTCAGGAAAACTATGTGGTTGCCCGCCGTCCAGGACGCTTTGGGCCACATTACACATTAGTTTCCAGCGAACGCATACCGTTGTGTTAGCTCCAAAAAGCTTGAAAAAGGGCATTGACTATGGTTACAAAATCGGTCTCGACTAATCCTTGCCGGTCATCTGCTTCAGAGGGTCGAGAACACGTATAAGCAGGATTGGGTGATGGAACAAAAAGTATACCCTTTTTTCTGGTCAGAGAGGCCATATGATGGGTTCCTCCTCCAGACAGGGAGTCCGGATTTCTCAGCCGGTATTTTATAGTTCCAAAGAAGGATGGAGGGTTCCTGCCGATTTTAGATCTGAGTCACTTAAATCGTTCTCTGAGGAGCTTCAGGTTCAAGATGCTCATCATGAATCAAATCAGGTCCGAGGACTGGTTTATCACGATAGGTCTAAAAGACGCATACTTCCGTGCTCCATACTTCCAATACACAGGAGGTTCCTGAGGTTCGGAAGGTTCGAAGCGTACCAAATTCAGGTTCCTCCGTTTGGCCTAGCACTCTCCCATCGCAAAAGCTCCAAGTGTATGGATGCAGCTCTGGTCCTACTGAGGCTTCAGGCCATCCTTACACTTAATTTAATCGACGACTGGCCCATTCTGGCTCAGTCTCGAGCAATGGCAGTTCGGCATCGAGATTTCGTCCTTGGCCGTATTCCGAGCTTGGGGGTGAGACTCAACACGAAGAAAAGTGTGTTGGTACCAGCTCAGAAAACTAAGTTTCTGGGCGTGGTATGGAACTCGGATACGATGTGGGCACATATGTCTCCCGCGTGTATCGAGTCCATCCGGGCCATGGCGTCCGGGATAAAGCTAGGCCAGGCCATCACTGTAAAGCAATTTCAAAGACTGCTGGGCCTCATGGCAGCTGTGTCCAACATAATACCTTTTGGACCTTCTACACATGAGGCCCCTTCAGTGGTGGCTGATAGCCAAGGGGAATCCGTTCCGAACAATCAGGGTTACGCGCCGATGCCTTCGTTTCACTAATTAATATGGAAGAAACCTTGGTTCATGTCCCAAGGGCCAGTGTTAGCAGCGTCATGTCGCCCGGAAAACCGTTTCGACAGGCGCCTCCCTTCACTGGCTTGGGCGCGGTCATGAATGGCCGCTTTGCCAGGGGTCTGTGGCAGAACCATCAACATTTTTGGCATATATTTTGCCTAGAGATGTTGGCTGTGTTCAGGGCTCTGAGGAGCTTCCTCCCAGACATCAATTTATCTGAACCGACAAGGGGGACTCAGATCGCGCCCTCTATCCAGACTGGCGCATCAGATTAATCTATGGTCCCAGGGGAAATTATTATCTATTAGAGAAATATATATCCCGAGGGTTCAGAATCAGGGAGCAGACATCCTGTCGAGGCAGGGGCCGTTTCTCTGCAGGTCTCTTCCCGTGCACACTTAAGTGTGTGTGTCGACACTTTTATGCATCTGGTTATCCCGTCACGTTACGTCACGACGCAACACCAATCAGGATTGGATTAGTTTCATTCATACTTCAGGAGCGTCCCCAAAGGGCGGCAGTGGCTCAGTGGTTCATGTAGATTGTCTACAAACCGGAAGGTTGGT
This sequence comes from Phoxinus phoxinus, assembly GCF_949152265.1. Lineage (NCBI taxonomy): Eukaryota > Metazoa > Chordata > Actinopteri > Cypriniformes > Leuciscidae > Phoxinus > Phoxinus phoxinus. The sequence goes on from NC_136890.1 coordinate 12,650,398, forward strand.
GGTTCAATTCCCGGTTCCACCTGACCAAGTATCGAGGTGTCCTTGAGCAAGACACCTAACCCCCACTGCTCCCGACGAGCTGGATCGCCTTGCATGGCTGACACCGCCGTCGGTGTATGAATGAGTGAGTGAATAGGTGAATGTGAGGCAATATTGTAAAGCGCTTTGGTGGCCATTGGGTCTGTGAAAGCACTATATAAATGCAGTCCATTTACCATACTGTTGTTTAACAACATACTAATTATTCAGCTGACAAAACATCTTTCTAACAAAAAAAAAAAGTTAAATATACATAAAGACCATTAAAACAGTTTTGAGAGTTCTGATTTTTGAAAATTACACATGATCTAGGATCTTTATATAGTGAAGGCCATTGTAAAGACTAAGTCTATCCCTCACAGCCTCATTTTCATTCACAAGAAAATCCATATGACATTTATTACTTTGCAGCTTTGATTGTCATGGTAGATGAGCAGTCTTGTGTGATTGAAGTCTTGCGACTGAAACATGATTAGAATTCTGTTTTAATGAGTGTGTCTTCCATAGGCTATATGACCAGTTTTATTTTTTAATAAATAAAAAATGAACATCTCACTTTAATTTTAGAATGAGTTCACTCATACTGTGTCTCTTTATATATAAAACAAGCTTTTGAATTGAGCATCTGAATCATTAAATATGGTTTAAAATGTATTAAAATATACATTTCCCAGAATATTTGTGTCACTGTTAAGGACTTTTATATTCTATTTTGTTTATCTTAGTTCCTGTTTCTCTGCTCCATTCGGTTACTGATTATCTTTTCGTTTGTTTCTGTTGTTTCGTATAATTATCAACTGTCAGTCATTATGTTCGTCTTGTATTTAAAGTCGGCACGAAATCAAAATTGACCCTATTTACTTTGTTAGCGGATATTACTAGTCTTGTGGTGAACAATTCATCCGTGCAAGTTAATACACGAAAAAAAAAAATGTTTGCCGAAGTTATCGTTAATCAAAGTTTGAAAAGTTACTTCCGGGTCTGGAATGGTTCTTTTTCTGATGACATAGGCTTGACGGCTTAGGTTGGTTAATCGCTTAACCACTCCCCTCAAACCGTTACTCTGCTATGGGCGAGAGATGGAGAGGAGGAGTACTAAAGTAAAACCCTGCCCTCTGTTCAATATTCCCTTTCACTCGGAAATGCGTCACAACACTTGAGAAAAGTCGTTTGCAACTTCCGGTTCACGCGGACTGTAAACTCCCTGTTATGTCAAGTACCTTGTCGGTTCTCGTATGTGCTCAGTGGTTTGTGATTTTCTCCTATGTTTCTCTGAGGTTTAAATAAATACTATAGAGTTCATATTCCGCCTCTTAGTGTGTGCAGACCAGACCGTTACAATTTGATGAACAGGCATTATAAAAGTATTTACAGTTGTGGGAAACAATTCATGTTCCCTTTCGTCCAGGGAACTCCGACGTACGTCGGGTTCCCCTGACGAATTGGGATCACGCTAGGGAGCCTATTACCTTCGAGAAACTAAACAAACAGCCAATGAACATTGGCATGCAACATTTGCATTCCGCGGACCCGCCCGTCAGCGCGGGTATAAAAGCCGGAAGTAAACATTACATCATCGCCTTTCGCTTCGGAGCCTCAGTTATACTGTGCCTACCTAAGCCTTTTGGAGAAACAACAGCTTACCTGGAGAGCAGAATCGCCGGTGTGATAGCGCGGTGCAGCGATCTTCGCCTTCAAAGCAGCAAAGGGTTGCAGTTTCCCCCGTCTGTCTGCTGCGGTGGTCCCTCGGCGCTTCGGCGCGTTCTCTCTCTCTCTCTCTCTCTTGTTTTTCTCTCTCTCTTTTCTTTCTAAAAGAGCTGGCGGGTGTTTCGCGTCCTTTTCAGGATGTCGACTCACCCGTGCGTTTCTGGATGCGGTAGACTTCTCCCTCCGGATGACGGCCATCAACACTGTCTCGCATGTTTGGGCTTAAAGCATGCTGAGGCAGCGTTGTTGGATGAGTCATGCTCTCTCTGTGGGAGCATGGCCATCGCGACGCTCCGCTCGAGACTGAGATCCCTGAAATATGGGGGAGTCCCTTCGGATAATGCCCGGTCTAGTTCGTCTGTCGGCTCAGTTCGACAGGCGGCTACTTCGGTCATTCCCGTTGGTGAGCGTATGAGGGTTACAGTGCGGAATGACTCGTGTGGTGAAATATCTTCGCGAGCTTCCCACTCCTCTAGTAGCTCGCTGCCAGCGGCGCTTCCGGCGGAACTTCCGGGGCCGTCCCGCACGGTTCCGGTTGTTTCCTTTGGAGCGCCCCCGGAGGACCAGATGTCTATCGCGGCATCGGAAGGGGAGCAATCATCTTCGGGTGACGAGTCAGCGGGTCTACCCCCTTCGGGTGTGGTGGCTGCAGCTGACGCTGATCCTGAGGTGGTTGCTATGCTCGAAAGGGCGGCCGCGAATGTGGGACTCGAGTGGAACCCTTCGCCCGGGCCCTCGCATTCGCGGCTTGATGATTGGCCTGCTGCGGTACGTGCGGATGCCCCGCGTACCGCTCCAGTGCCCTTCTTCCCTGAAGTGCATGAGGAGTTGAGGAAGTCCTGGTCGGCGCCTCTGGCGTACCGGCGGGGGCCTCCTCGCCCCTCCCTCTTCACCACCCTTGACAGCGGGGCGGCGCACGGGTACGAGGGAATCCCCACAGTGGAGCGGTCTATCGCGATGCAGCTGTGTCCGAAGACCGCTTCCACCTGGCGGGGTGCCCCTTCACTCCCCTCCCGCGCCTGTAGGTTCTCCTCGGGTCTAACCGGGGAGGCCTATAAGGCGTGTGGAGACGCCGCCTCCGCTCTGCATGCCATGGCTCTGCTTCAGGTCCACCAGGCCAAAGCACTCCATGACCTGCAGGGGGGTGGTCCCGACCCAGCCTTGCTGCAGGAGCTGCGTGCGGCGACCAACTTCGCTCTACGGGCGACGGAGGTTACCGCACGTTCGCTAGGTCGGGCGATGTCCACGCTTGTGGTCCAGGAGCGCCACCTGTGGCTTACCCTTGCGGATATGCGGGAAGTCGAGAGGAACAAACTTCTCGACTTCCCCGTGTCCCATGGGGGCCTCTTCGGCGAGGCGGTGGATAACTTAGCCCAAGAGTTTTCCGCCGCCCAGAAGCAGTCGGAAGCTATGCGGCATGTCCTGCACAGGAGGAAAGCCGCTGCTGGCCCAACTCCTGTTGCTGCACAGCCTCCGGCCGCTCGTCGCCGAGGTCGTCCTCCGGCGGCCGCTCCCCCTCCAGGCCAGCAGTCTCAGCCTGGGGGACGGAGGTCGGGCCGTAAGAGGGCGGCCCAGCCCGCTCCGACGCCACCTGCACCTTCCAGGAAGAAGAGAGGTGGACGTCGTTCCTGATGCGGGCGACCTGGAACTGGATGCTGCTGCTCTTCGGGAGGCGGTCCCGATTCGCCTCCTTCCCCCGGGGGAGGGCTGGGTGGAGAATCCTTTGTTTGTAATTTGTGTTCCGCAACTGACACAGTCAGTGGTACCCACTTCCTCAATAAAAGAGCAGTTTCCGTATCCTTTTCCAGGTCATCCACGGCCGAGACTGTCGGGCACGCAGTCTCCCCCGTGCGAGAGGGTCGCAGCGGCGGCGCGTGTCGTCTCAGTGCGACACGGCCCCCGCTCCCCTCTCCCCAGCCTGCGGGTAGCGGCCTCGCGGAACCCTCCGCCTCGCCCCGGCCTACGGCTGGCCACGGAGGCGCAGAGACGGGGTTGCGAGGAGTCAGGGCCTCGTTCCTCGTCTCTCCCCCTCCCCTCGCCACGGGGCAGCCCGCAGCAGAGGGTACACGAAGAACCCTCTCTGCCGTCTGCCCCCCGGAGTGGACAGGTGGGTGTCAGTACCTGCGCCCAGACCCCGCTCTTGGTCGCCATGTCGTCGCTGGAGCCGGGTCCCTGTCCCCCGCTCTGCTGCCCCTGTCCTGCGGAAAGAGATCGATGTCCTGCTGGCGAAGGACGCGATCGAGCCGGTCCCTCTTGCCGAGATGAGGTCCGGGTTTTACAGCCCCTACTTCATTGTACCCAAGAAAAGCGGTGGGTTACGACCAATCCTGGACCTGCGTTCCTTGAATCGGGCCCTGCACAAACTCCCTTTCAAGATGCTCACGCAGAAGCGCATTTTCGAATGCATCCGTCCCCGGGATTGGTTTGCAGCAATCGACCTGAAGGACGCTTACTTTCACGTCTCGATACTTCCTCGACACAGACCGTTTCTGCGGTTTGCGTTCGAGGGTCGAGCGTATCAGTACAGAGTCCTGCCCTTCGGGCTGGCCCTGTCCCCCCGTGTCTTCACGAAAGTCGCGGAGGCGGCCATTGCTCCCATGAGAGAGCAAGGCGTTCGCATCCTCAATTACCTCGACGACTGGCTCATTATAGCTCACTCTCGGGAGGTTCTGTGCGAACACAGGGACATGGTGCTCCGGCATCTCAGTCAGTTGGGTCTTCAGGTCAACTGGGACAAGAGCAAACTCTGCCCCACGCAGAGGATCTCTTATCTCGGTATGGAGCTGGACTCGGTCGCCCAGACTGCGCGCCTCACAGAGGAGCGCGTCCAGTCAGTGCTCACCTGCCTCAGGTCTTTTCGAGGCAGGACAGCGGTTCCACTGAAACAATTTCAGAGGCTCCTGGGGCATATGGCGGCCGCAGCGGCAATTACACCGCTCGGCCTGTTACATATGAGACCGCTACAGCGCTGGCTTCACGATCGAGTCCCCAGGTGGGCGTGGCAGAGTGGCTCGTTCCGGGTCCAAGTGACCCCGCACTGCCGCCAAACCTTCTCCCCGTGGTCGGACCCTGCGTTCCTTCGGGCTGGAGTGCCCCTGATCCAGGTTTCCAGGCATGCTGTGGTTTTCACAGATGCCTCGGCCACGGGGTGGGGGGCCACGTACAAAGGGCATGCAGTCTCGGGTCTGTGGACGGGGCCCCAGCTGCATTGGCACATCAACTGCCTGAAGTTGCAAGCAGTACGTCTAGCTCTGTGTCGCCTCGTAGGGGTTCTCAGACACAAGCACGTACTGGTCCGTACGGACAACACTGCGACCGTTGCGTACATCAACCGTCAAGGTGGTCTACGCTCCCGTCGTATGTCGCGACTCGCCTCCCACCTCCTCCTATGGAGTCAGAAGCATCTGAGGTCGCTTCATGCCGCTTACGTGCCGGGGGCTCTCAACCGTGTGGCCGACAGCTTTCACGGTTCACCCCCCTGCCCGGAGAATGGCGACTCCATCCCCAGGCGGTCCAGCTGATTTGGAGTGTCTTCGGAGCGGCACAGGTCGACCTGTTCGCCTCTCCGGACACGACCCATTGCCAGTGGTTTTACTCCCTGTCCGAGGGGACCCTCGGCACGGACGCCCTGGCTCACAGCTGGCCCCGGGGCCTACGCAAATATGCGTTCCCCCCAGTGAGCCTTCTTGCGCAGACTCTGTGCAAGGTCAGGGAGGAAGAGCAGCAGGTCTTGCTAGTGGCGCCGTACTGGCCCACCAGGACTTGGTTCCCAGAACTCATGCTCCTCTCGACAGCCCCTCCTTGGCCAATTCCTCTGAGGAAGGATCTACTTTCTCAGAGACGGGGCACTCTACGGCACCCGCGTCCAGACCTCTGGAAACTCCATGTCTGGTCCCTGGACGGGACGCGGAGGTTCTGAGTGGGCTGCCACAGGCAGTGGTAGACACTATCGCTTCCGCTAGAGCCCCCTCTACGAGGCGCCTCTATGCGTTGAAGTGGAACCTGTTCGTCGCTTGGTGCTCCTCCCGTCAGGAGGACCCCCGAACTTGCCCGATCGGCGTTGTGCTTTCTTTCCTGCAAGATGGGTTGGAGCGTAGGCTGTCCCCTTCAACCCTCAAAGTGTATGTCGCTGCCATTGCAGCGCATCACGATGCAGTTGACGATAAGTCGGTGGGAAAGCACGACCTGGTCATCAGATTCCTGAAGGGTGCTAGGAGGTTAAACCCTCCTCGCCCTGTACACTCTGTACCCCCTTGGGACTTGACTCTGGTACTGAGAGCTCTCCAGAGTCCTCCCTTTGAGCAGTAGAGCTTGATATCCTGTCTATTAAGACAGCGCTCCTGTTAGCATTGGCTTTTTTTAAAAGGGTCGGGGATCTGCAAGCATTTTCGGTCGACGAATCGTGCCTAAAGTTCGGGCCGGGCCTGTCCCACGTAACACTGAGACCCCGCCCCGGATATGTGCCCAAGGTTCCTACCACTCCGTTTAGAGATCAGGTAGTGAACCTGCAAGCGCTGCCCCAGGAGGAGGCAGACCCAGCTAGCTTTTCTCTGTCCCGTCCGCTCCTTGCGGTGTTACGTTGACAGAACGCAAAGCTTCAGGACCTCAGACCAGCTCCTTGTCTGTTACGGAGGCTGGCAGAAGGGGAAGGCCGTCTCCAAGCAGAGGTTAGCCCACTGGATAGTGGATGCCATCACCCGAGCCTATGAGGCTCAGGGTGAGCCTTGTCCCCCCAGGTTGCGCGCTCACTCAACTAGAGGTGTTGCCGCTTCCTGGGCGTTGGCTCAAGGCGCCTCGCTGACAGACATTTGTAGAGCTGGGGGCTGGGCGACACCTAACACGTTTGCTAGGTTCTATAACCTCCGTGTGGAACCGGTTTCCTCCCGGGTTCTGGCTTCGTCCAGTGGGTCGAGGGAATAGGTTGTGTCGGCTTGCTGCGCCACTCTGTAATCAGATAAGTGCGTCTCTTCCGCTCCGCTGGCCCCTAAGTGGTAACCTCGTTGAGCTCCTCCATCACCCCCCCGGCGCCCGGCGTAGCGGACCGCCCGGCGCCAGGTTTGCTCCTCTAGCAAGAGTCGTAGCAGACTGGGTGTTCAGTGGCCTTGTGTACCGGTTTTTGCCACGTGCAGTCCAGCCGTGTCTTCCCCGACGGACTCGCGCCGTCGTCCTTGTTGTATGCCCTCCCAATTCCAATGGTTGGGACCATCTCAGGGACTCCATATGTTCACTATGTGAATTCATGTGAGTATTCCAGGCCAGTTCAGGCATCCTGGTTTTCCGTAGTGTGCCTCCCCCCCCGGGGGTTGAGGCACGCTTCCCAGTGTTATCCGATGTCCTCTGTGTGGGTCTTGCGGAACAGCAGTGGATTCCTAGCAGCCCCCGAAATTTATTGAAACTGCTGTAGGGCGGCTTAGCTGGGCACTGGAAGGGGCCAGCACCATGGCGTTTTATTAGGGATCCCAATTCGTCAGGGGAACCCGACGTACGTCGGAGTTCCCTGGACGAAAGGGAACGTCTCGGTTACGTATGTAACCCTCGTTCCCTGAGTACAGGGAACGGAGACGTACGTCCCTTTGCCATGTGGCTGCACCTTCGCAGGGGTCCGTTACTTCGGCTCCTCAGCGAAAAGCGATGATGCAATGTTTACTTCCGGCTTTTATACCCGCGCTGACGGGCGGGTCCGCGGAATGCAAATGTTGCATGCCAATGTTCATTGGCTGTTTGTTTAGTTTCTGGAAGGTAATAGGCTCCCTAGCGTGATCCCAATTCGTCAGGGGAACCCGACGTACGTCTCCGTTCCCTGTACTCAGGGAACGAGGGTTACATACGTAACCGAGACGTTTTTCTTAGTGTGCTTAAGGTGTGTATCTTGAGAAAACAACTCATTTAACAGGTTTTATTTAAGTTAAAATTTTTTTATTTAATCTGACTATATTAACCTGACAAATTAGTTTACAATAGAAGTAATTGTAATGTGTTAGGTCAAGAAACAACAGATCCCTGAAATAACATATAATGCTGGTTACTATTTTGACTCCGGCCAAACAGCGACTGCGTATTAAATGGATATGCTTTAAAATGGTTCAAAATTCATATTAAATCTGGCATGCAAAAATAACCCAATATCTTAACACAGAACTGAGTGAGTTACTCACCAACAATAAAAAAATGACAATATTTAAGGGTCAGTCCAAAGCTCATTACTCTATTTAGTAGTAAAAAAACAAAAAATAAACCAGTTTGTCACTGCAGTTTTGTATTTACACTTGCAGACTGAAGGAATAATGTTAGAGCAAGCTGTCTGACAGGTGAAAGAGGAAAACCTTTTATTCCTCCTAGATACAGTCATGTCACTCTGTAGGTCAAACTCTGAGTGGATGATGCAAAAGCCTTTTCAGAGGAAATACCTGATTTTTCCTCTCTGTTAAATATTCCTCTGACGTTTGTTCGACTCTCGTCTATCAAGATGGAGCTGTACATAACCATTCTCACGCTTGCTGTTGTTATTTCAACCGATGCTGAATGTAAGTTAAAGTTTTTTAATCAGGAAGTGGTAAAATGACAAAACTGATCATGTGTAACACCATTAGTCATTCATTCAAAACCTGCTTGTGTTTTTCTTAAGGGTTTTAAGTATTTCCTTTCACACAACCATTGTTTGAAAAAATATGATTATGTAAATTTGGTTTGTAAAAAAAATTAATCACTTTGGCACTATTCTCCATAAGTAACAAGTAATGTTCAAAACTCCTGGAATCTCTTGGTAACTTGGTGATTTCATGAGACCATTTGATTCATTTTTTAAATCACCCTTAGTGGTGCTAAGACATGTTATAGTACTCCATCATTGTGTCATCATAAAGCACAATGAACACTTAAAAATCAGCAATGATTAGAATGTCTATGCAATATGTTATCAGAAGTTGTAGTCAATGAAGACATGGCAAGACAAGTTTCTGTTAGATTTGAGAGTACACTGTAAAAAAAATTGCTGCGATTATTTAGCACAACTTAAAATCCAACATTGTTTCAACTTTAAAAAGTATGTGTTCAAGCTTGACTTGAAATATTAAGTTTAGTTAACTTTAGTTTAGTTTGGTTAAGTTGGATATTTAAGTTATCTCAACAAATTTTAACTAATCGCAGCCACATTTTTTACAGTGTAGAATCGACCCAGTTGCAGGTAATGATCTCTAAACCATTAATAGCCTACAGTTATCTAAACACATCATAATTATTGTAGAATGTTCTTGTATTTTTCAATGTTCTTGTATTCAAGAAATTACATATATATCTGATCCAAGTTTCTTGCTTTTAAAATATTAACAGACAACTAATGTAAAGCCATATTCTGAAATGTAAGGATGTGTACATGATTCCAGTCAGGATCGGCTAAAGATTTATTGAACTTATACACTGAATAGTTGAAGTTACGGCTTACAATCAAACACTATATCTGCGTAGGTTTTGTTTCCAACAAATTAATTCTATGACCTTCCAATGGTTTTGGAAAATTGATGGATAGACCTTAAAGTCATAACTTTGAGAATATAGCATTGGAAGAACATTCTGATAGGTAGCATATATTATAAGGTTACTCTCCATAAAAACACAAGCAGGTGATTTTCAATTTTAAAGCAAACCGCAGTGACATAAAAAAAAAAAAAAAAGCATGTATAATGCCAAATTCAACCCAATGTCCATAATGAAACAGTACCGGCCAGCATCACACAGCATGTACTGGGGTTTTTGAGAGGATAATAAATGAAAAATACTTTACAGTATTTTATAAAAAAATAACTAAATAAAACAGTTAATTGAGACTATAAAGCTGGCTTGAGAAAGCCTGACCAGAAAGTGTGATAAGTTTGAAGGTTTTTAGTTTAAAGAAGTTTGAAGTTTATAGTAGTTTTAAAGCTTAAAGTTATAGGGCCCTATTTTAACGATCTGAAACGCAAGTATCAAACGCGAAACGCAAGTAACTTTGTGGGCGGATCTCGGGCGCTGTTGCTAATATACTGGCGGGATAAATGACTCTTGCGCTCAATGCAAATCTAAAATGGTTTGGTCTGAAGTAGCGTCATTATTCATAGGTGTGGTTTAGGCGTAGCGTGCAATAAACCAATCAGAGCGTCCTCTCACATTCCCTTTAAGAGCAGGCGCGCTTGTTCCATGGCGGATTGCTATAATAACGGCGGATTTTCCAGGCCAGGAGCTGTTTACGTTCTCGTCAGGGCCGTAAAAGACAGAGAAGTGACATTGTATGGGGATGGGAGAAACCCACCCAAATTAAACAGGCGTATAATAATTTGGGAATGTGTAACCTAGATTTTTTTTTCCACATCTTCATGGACACAACAATGATTTCCCTCGTGTGTTAATATTTTTCCTTGTAATAATGTATGATTTGCAAAAATGAAAACTGCTGCGTTTGTGTAGATGTGAGAATCGGTGAGAGTCGGTGTACAAAGTATTGCGCTGGGTGCAAGATAGGGCCCATAATGTTTTGAAGGCAATTTAGATAGATGCTGCTATGAGGTTTCTAAGGTACTCTGGTGGCTATTAGGTGCTTGCTAGGGTACACAGAGTGGTTGCTATGGTGTTGCTAGGATACTCTGGGTGGTTGTTATGGTACTCAGAGTCAAGTCAAATCACCTTTATTTCTATAGTGCTTTTTACAATACAGATTGTTTCAAAGCAGCTTTACAGTGATAACAGAAAAATAATGCAAACAAAGTTTGTTTCTAGAAGAAAATCGCCTCATAGTGCAGCTTAAGTAAGTTCAGTGATGGTTGTTGTTGTTTTTTGTAAAAAAGTTATTAATTTAGTTCATTTATATACATAGCCGCTCTTGGAAAAAATGTGATGTCATTCAGCTCAGTTCAGTTCTCATATAATGGTGGCAATGTTTAATATTAAATGTCCCAAACTATGCAAGCCAAAAGCCAAACCTAGCAAACACATTTACGTTGTGGCAACGTCTCTGGCACGTTGCATTTCTGCTATGGTAACGTCGCTGTCTACGTGCTCGTAACATTGTAACAACGTAGAATTGTGTAAGACGTGTCAGGGCTGTAGCAATGTTGTTACGCGACATTCAGCAACTGAGAGACGACGTTCTGACAATTTTTATGCTGCTAGATATGCCTATAGATATCCCCCATCTAGCATTTTGTTAGATAATTATATACTTTTTAAATATTGTTTATCCTTATTATTATTTAATGGGCCTATCAGTAAATTAGCCAAAATATAATCAACACCTGCAAACACTTTGAAGAGTAAAAATGACAGAAGGTTTCGTTAATTCAACTTTATTAAAACTGCATATGGTAATCAAATTGCACTTCCAAAAGTTCCAAAAAATAAAAAAAAAACGAAATAAACGAATATACAAATTTATTTTAAGTATAATAAATAAAACATAAAAAGATCAGAACATTTAATGAACAAAACCGGGTTCTGTGTGGCAGACAGTAGTCGAAAGCCGGCTGATAAAGGTCGGTAACCGGGGAAACATCCACAAATCCAGAGGAGCAAAGAAACTATAATAAGACTAAATAGCGGACAAATCAAATGAAAAACTAAAACAGTGCGAGCGAGGCTACATTAGTCACATTAAATTAAAGTTGTAGGTTGTGTTTGATGATAGCTGAGGCTAAATTAAACGCAATACTCACGTATCCTTGCTCGATGATGAATGAGAACAAAATGAGCCCAACAGGTGGTTGGAATTTAAAAAGCTGATTTTCCCGCTTCAGGGCAGTGACGAGTATGTTGTCCAGTGGTTGTCCAGACACCCTAGGCACAACCTTAAGTAATGGCCCTGAACGGTGGTTTAATGTCAAACCTTTTGGCCAATGTTGTTAAAACGTTGTTAAAAGGTCGGGTAGGTTGCCAATTATTGCATTGCTAGCATGTTTCAGACATTATGCTAGTTGATAGATTTAATCAAATTCATACCTTTCGCAAAATGCGAACCCCTCGCACACAAACAAAGTGATGTTTTGGAATTAGGAGGCTTGGGATGAGATGCGTTAAAAAATTAGTCCAAAGATTGTTTTAAAGACAAAAACCTTACAAATGTCTTGAAATAAAACATCAACAATCGATAGTTGATCGATTAATTGATAGTCATAGCTATTTCATGTGTATAACAATATTGACTTTATTATGGTCATTCTATTTCAGTATTACATGAATATTTTGGAATTCATGGATGCTCTGAGACCGATGGAGAGGATATGCATGGAATTGATGGAGAGGAAATGTGGCATGCCGACTATAATCAGAAGAGAGGAGTAGTAACAATACCTGATTTTGGAAATCCTCTTGGATTTCCTGATTTTTATGAAACAAGTGTTGTTGAAATGAAAGGATGCAAAAGTGATGTAGCCTTTTTGACTAACATTTTCAAGAGCCCACCACCAGAAATGGGTAAGGCATGAAAATGTGCTATCTTACATTTCTGAATGAACATCAATACTGCATATGTACATACAGGGATATGTTAACTCTTTATAAAGGGGATCATTACTAATTAATATCCCATCTTCACCAATGCATTAAAAGTCAGTGGTAGGCAGTTATAACAACATAACAATTTAACTCTCGTTATGAATAATGCTACTTTTAACCTTATTTTATTCAAAACCAAAATTATGATTTACGCTATGATGCATGTGAACTTTTTATCTATCTGGAAAAAAGAAATTAAATTATAATTACATATATGCATCCAGTATAATCAAGTTTTGCCTCAAAAGTTTACAGTGATATAATTGTTTGAATTAATAATAAAAAAAAATTGTTTCTAGATGCACCACAAACATCCATCTATCCAAGGGATGATGTACAACTAGGTGTTCAGAACACCCTTATCTGTCATGTGACCAGCTTCTATCCTCCATCTATCAGCATCTCATGGACTATTAATAATGTTAATGTGACAGAGGGCATGAGTTTAAGCCAGTTCCGCCCAAGGGCAGATGGTACCTTCAGCATCTTCTCTACTTTTATGGTTACACCTAATGAAGGAGACATTTACAGCTGCACTGTGAACCACATAGCTCTTCAGGGTCAACCTCAGACCAAAACATGGGGTGAGTGTCATTATCAAATCAAAGGAATGGATATTAGATTTCAGTGCAGCTTAATAAAATAAATGTGTTCTGTTAATATTTCACACTGCCTCCAAAATCCTATATGTTTGTTTTTTTCAGATGTTGAAGTTGCTCTCCCAAGTGTTGGTCCAGCTGTTTTCTGTGGAGTGGGTCTAGCTCTTGGACTGCTGGGAGTCGCTGCTGGAACTTTCTTCCTGATTAAAGGGAACAACTGCAACTGACTTGGAAGCAAAGTGACAACATCTCTTATTGGAACTGGCCAATTACACAACTATGCTTTTGAATGAGTGGATTACAGAATCCACTGCTACTTCAATAAATATCCTTTGAGTTGTTGTTAATCAATTTATTAATCAATAATTATCCTTCTAAATATAAATTATTGTAATGACTTCTTCAAGCCTATGATATTTAAGTAGTAAAATAATCACTGGAACATGTTATCTATCTTTGTTTTTTAAGAGAAGCACCCAACACATGTTAAATCATATTACTTTTCTAGCTGACCATGGGTAGCCTATAGGTCACTGGGGTAACTCTCTACGTGACCAATTCACAGTTAAAGCATTTATTTTACTTTTCATCTTCAATCACCAGAGAATGATAACGAATATTGTCTGTACTTACTGAGAAACGTGTATGTTTTGGTAAAGTTTTCTGATCAGAGCTAGAGCTCGACCAACTCCAACCTTGAAGAATCTGTGTATCTGTGTGTGTGTGTGATTTAGTAGCCTTTGTTACAGGACCTGCTGTTTGTGAGGTGATAAATTGGCACCCAGGATGACTATAACTGCAGCCTAGACACTCTAGAGATCCTGGATGGCATCACTCCAGAGAGCCTAGAGATCCTGGATGGCATCAAGATAATAAATGGAGATATGCTACTGACTAACAACCCATATGTAGAATTTTTCTAAATTTATCAATGCCTTAACCAATTAGAATCATTCAACCTGAAATAATGGTGTAGTGACCTGTGTTAGAGTATAATTGCTGTTGTATTAAATGTGGCACACAGAGCGGTCTACAAACTTCTTGCTGAGTGCTGAGGCTGACTTCTGCTGATGAAACGGCAAAATATTCTTCAGCAAAATTATTCTACAATTGATTGCATCTCTGACTCCTGGTTTTTATTGATGATATATTGTCCTCGGTTCTTATCTGTAAATTCCCCTACACTATATCGTACACTTGTGTGTCATTCTCATGTCAGATATCATTGTTGATGTTGAAGGTATAAATAAATGCATAAATTTGGATTCAATATGTTCTAGCATTATATTGACCCTAAAATACTTAAAGGGGGGGGGGGGGGGGGTACAATGGTGTTTCATGTATTCAGAGTTGTTTACAGTGTTAAAGAGATGGATTCTCATGCTAATAATGGCCAAAGTTTGAAAAGTTATTTTGAACGAATAACAGAGAATTTCTGTGCTGAAAATCATACTTCCGGGTTGCAACAACGTTTCGGCTGTTTTTTTTTCTATCGTAGATCTAATGACGTAGCCCAGAGTGGAACTCCTTATATGAGCATTGCTCTCGGAAAAGCGCGTTCACGCACACGTCGACCAGAGGAGAGAAAGACCGCGCTCATCGACGCGCTACTACCGGAAACCATCATCAGCAGCGCTAAATAGGAATGGTTGATGTCAAGAATGTCTCCAAAAAAGTGTGTTTTGGGATGTGAGGGAAAGTTTACCTTGTTCAGCTTCCCAAAGAACCCAGTGTTACTGGAACAGTGGATGCAGTTTGTATTTCCGGGACAGCAAAGGAGTGTGGCAAGTGCGGTTTTGTGTTCTGGTCATTTCAGTGACGAATGTTTTATTAACAAGGCCCAGGTCGTCGTTGGATTTGCAAACCGGTTGCAATTAAAACCTGGCGCGGTCCCAGTGATAAAACACCCCATTCATGTAAGTACAACGGTATCAGATTTATTTCTTGTGCTGGAAATCCCCGCTTGACTCTATAGCTCCGCCCACGCCCAGAATCAAGGACCTCGGCTTTTTCTGGATAGAATCGGAAAGCTGTATTTTTAGTTTAGAAATATGATGAAACTAAATACTTTTTGGAAATATGAAGGACGCACTATTACTCTATAGGTACTCAAGATTAACATGAGATTGACTGAAACTAAGTATTTTACCCCCCCTTTAAAAGCATGATCAACTTTTCTTGCTATAACACCAGACATACTTTTATTAACCCTTGTGTGTTCATATTTTTGTTATTCAGCCAGTGTCCGTGGGTCTGGTTGACCCGCTGCATTTTTAAGTTTTTTAATTCAACACAATCAAACAATTTTATGTTAAAATACTCAACAGATGTTTACTTCATTCCAATAAAAAGCAATATAAACCGCATATATGGTTAATATTTTCACTTTACCTTTTTTAGATCACAGTTAAGAATTAAAGTGCTACTCGTTTTTTGTTTGTTTTTGAATGAAATGTAATTAAAAAAAAAAGAAAATCAATTATAATCAAGATATGAGTGTAAAAATTCAACAAATTTACAAATGAAGCAAGGTTTTTCATAACTATTGATTTATTATTTATTTGAACTTTAACCCATTCAGGCCAGTTTACTCAACAGAAGCTGAACACATACAGTACAGTAATCTAGACGACACATCAGCCCTGTTGAACACATTGTCTTTACATACCAGCCTATACAACACACGTGTGCGTGCGTGCGTGTGCGTGCTGCATACAGTACGTACTTCTTGCACTTGATCCATGTTGTGTTTTTCCATCTTGGGTCCACACACTTCGCAGCGCTTCTTTTTGTTGCTGCCGGCCGCTACCTAGAATAATGAAAAGATCAGGAATTTTACTAACACCTCTCTCTCTCTCGCAAGGCACGAGTGAATTCTTACAGAAGAATTAAATAAAGCATATTTTTGTTACCTTTTGGAGCTTTGAAGAGTTCAGTTTGAGAAGATGTTTTGATACCATCATCATACCTGATACCTGTCCTTGTCAGAGCTCATTTCCCAGTGAGCATCTGGCTCATATTCACAATCTCAAAAATTTTCTCAAAACTAATTTTCAACATCTTCAAAATCAATATGTTGATCGCTGACAGCTTCTTCACCAGATCCACCATCAAGTGACAGTGACGCTAATATTTGATTGCGTTCAGTTTTGCTCTGATGTAAATCGCTGAGCCATCTCAAGTTTTGCTGATGATTTTTCCTATTCTTTTGCTTTCTGCCTGCGGTATCAGACATTGACAACTTGTGGAATAAAGGTGAATCACACTTATTCAGTTATCAAAGATTCAATTATTGTTAAGCAGAAAAAATATACTTACTCTGTTACACACCTCAGGTCTTTAGCGACCCTATACAATATTTTTACAAAAAATGAATGGGAAAACATGCATTCTTTTATAATTTGATGTTACAATTTGATGTTATTAGCTGCCAAAATTTGATTGGCTGCTGGCGGCCATGTTTTTTAGGTGTCCAAACTCAAAGTAAACAGTGAAGTTACTATTACTACAAAGTTATGATCCAAAATGAAAATTGACATATTATAGCGCCACCTAGTGTCAGATGGGTGTGTAGTGGTGAGTAAGGTGCACGATTGGGACCATCCTGTCAATTTTGGGAATTATGGTCTCTGACACCCTTTGTTGCTTGGACTTCTGACACCCTTAGACTTCGGTGCTTGGACACCCTGATTATATTTAAATTGGTCACTGAATAATATAATAATTCATCGGATTAATAACAACATTGTTTTTGTTGTAAAATGAAAGCAGTATGCTGCCTAGCAACACTTGACACTTGCACTAACAGTTATCTTAGACATCCATCTGAACATGAACAAAGCACTGCCAGCAGTCAGCTGGGAATTACTGTGAGTGAAAATGTCACTGCAAAAGCTCTTGTGTTATCATCTCATATGGACACTGGTTGCATTCCTTGCAGCAGAAAATGGTAAGTAACATGAGCGGTTTTGAAGTAATATAATTATATGAACAATAATTGCATTATTATTGTTGTAAGTGTTATTAGTAGTTGTAGTAGTAGTGGAAGTGGTGCAAAGAAGGGTTACTCGTTCTAATGGTGATGGACCTTCTGGGAAATATTACTTGACAAGTACTTTTTTATAAAGACAACCCTGTACTGCAACTGACTGATGCATCCAAGTTCTTTTGTTTATTTCTTCTTGACATTTATCTGACAGTTTGTTCTCTGTGTTCATTCTTTTTCAGCTAATGTATATTACCGATACCGTATGTCAAGATGCATCTACAGCTCCTCTAATATCAGTGACATGGTGTATTATGACAACTATTATTTCAATAAATATCTATTCATACAGTTTGACAGCACTCTGGGGAGATTTGTGGGGTTTAATGAGTATGGAATGAAACTTGCGGAGTCCTGGAACAGTGGCCTTTTAGTGCAGGAAGAAAGAGGTGTTGTGGACTGGTTCTGCAAAGGTAATGCTCAAGTGTTTGACTCTGCTATCTGTGAGAAATCAGGTAAGTGGCACAAGACTTTTCTCTCATTTTTTACTGTCAACATGTAGAGCATATGCTAGTAACTACAAAATAATTACTAAAATTATGTTTTAAAGGGTTCATGACATGTTTTTTATTTATTTTATTATTATGTTCCCTTAGGTGCAATTATAGTATTACTATAGTTTTTTTTACAAAAAACTTTTAAAATGTAGTGATTTATGACCTTTTCCTACCCTGTTTCTCATCCTCTGATTCAAACCGTCTGTTTTGGGGGTGTTTCCCCTTTAAGGGTTCAGTGTTAACGCCCACTGCTATGATTGGCTAACGTCAGTGCCTATGCATCAATTATTAACGCCCCCAGCCAGAACATTTGCGGATTCAGCGTATTTAAAAAGTAGTTTAAAGTTTTAAATACATTACTTACAGTTTGCGTCGTCGTTGTTGAGCCCAGAATAGTCGGCACGGACTTATCTTTGAGCAACAGTTTTCTGGCAAAGCCAGCATCATTTTGGGATTTGTTCTCAAAACAGTCATCCTTCAAATTTATAGAACAAATGCTTAAACTAACACTGCCGTGAGTGGGACGTCCGCAAAAAATAAAGTGCATCCATTTTCCCCTGACGTCTGGATCTTTCGGCAGCGTATTCAAAGATGTTGTTTGTCCACAGCCAGGAACAGCACATCTGCGGCATCGTAATTTCCCTGTACACAGACCCACTCGCTGTCCGTCGACTGAACACTCGTGAGGCGCGCAGCGCGCGGGCGCGACAATGATATGAACTGAGCGTAGTTGTCTTGCGCTTAAAGCGTAGTTGTCTTGCGCTTAAAGCGTAGTTGTCTTGTGCTGGAGGCGGTCATATGCAAACGCTGGTACGTCACTTCGTACCGTGACGTCACTTCTTACCATGGATCCAGAACGAGCTGTATTTAGAGTTTGATTAAATAAATGATTCGTTTATAATGGGGAGGAAGTCTTAAGCTATGAAACTTGCAGGACGTTTTAATGGTACAAAGACCTCTTATATACCAAAAGATCAAGGCAAATTTGGTTTCTCATGTCATGACCCCTTTAATATCAGAAAAAAATGTTTTGCTATACTTGTGAGGACATTCCATAGGCGTAATGGTTTTATACTGTACAAACTGTAGCCTATATTCTATCCCCTTACACTGCCCCATCCCTAAACCTACCCATCACAGGAAACATTCTGCATTTTTTAATTTTTAATAAAACATTGTTTTAATGTTTTTTAAGCTATTTGAATTATGAGGACTCATGAAATGTCCTCATAAACCACGTTTAAGTTGTAATACCAGTGTAATACACGTGTCATTATACAAATTTGTGTCCTCATAAATCACATAAACAAGAGCACACACATAAGGATGCTCTTCTTAATACAGTGAAACCAAAGGTTAAGGTCAGTTCAGTGACGCGGGCTGTTGGCAATCATCCAGCTGTACTGATGTGCAGCGCATATGAATTTTATCCTCCACACATCAAAGTATCCTGGCTGAGAGATGGAAAACTGATGACCTCTGAAATGACCTCAACAATGGAGATGGCTGATGGAGACTGGTACTACCAGATTCACTCTGAGCTGGAATACACTCCTAAATCTGGAGAGAAGATCTCCTGTATGGTGGAGCACGCCAGCTTTAATAAACCCATGATTTATGACTGGGGTAAGAGGAGATACTTACCTACTGTCATTTTAGTAATATGTTTGTGGGCAGCATAATTTAACACACCAGTGTACCCGACAGATCCGTCTCTCTCGGAGTCTGACAGGAATAAAATCTCTATTGGATCCTCTGGTCTGGTGCTGGGAATCATCATAGCAGCTGCTGGACTCATTTACTACAAGAAGAAATCAACAGGTCAGTTAAAATGATTTCGAATAATTCAGTTTGATATTAGTCTTTTTACATCATCCCTGCATACATGCATTGTAACGTTTTTTTGTTTTTGTTTTGTTTTTGACAGGGAGGATCCTAGTACCTCACTGATGATGGTAGATTTCTCTATAAATGCTAATAACTTGTACAACATTATTAATAAGTATACATATTTCAGGTCCTCATTCTGACTGCAAGGGGGACTGATAATGAAGCTTTTATCCTTTATGACACAATTATAATACAAATATCTTATTTCCACAATCCTTTGGTTGGTGATCCTTTAGTTTAAAAAAATTTAAACAAGGAAAACAATAATGATATAAATATAGCATAAAATCCATAGAGAAGTATACAATATAGAGATAGAGATAATTGTTCTTGCTGAGTTTGTCTCTATTTGTACACAATAATGTACTTAGAAGCATACCTTTGTGAGTAGTTGAACATAAGTTTGTGAATGTTGAAACTAAGATATAAGTCTTTGTTGCTGTGCTGAATAGATGAAACAACTAAAGCATTCCTGATGAGCCTTTAATCATTATTTAGCCATTAACTCTTCATTCTTTGCTTTAAGAACTGATTAGAAGTGAATGTGTAAATTTGCATCTACCGGTCATTGGTCTTAGGAAACTGTCTCCTATGAGGCTGACTTTAAAAATGTTGAGATTAACATTTTCTTGATTTTCATGTTCTATATGTAAATTTCTGCCATTTTTTTTCTTTACAAATGGTTTTAAGCAACTAATATTGATTTAGAGTTGTAACAATTATTAACAACGAGGCTGTCATCCATTGACATTCTGATATTTTCTCTGTTCTGAACAGAAAAGTACATCATGAAAAAATAGCTATAATGAACAGAAGTTAAAGGATAGATGACAGGAGTTTTTGGCCGTTTGGAGGTTAACTGCAAAAATAAAATGCTTTGTTCCACTGAAATCAGTCTTCATCTCATGAGCTCATACATACTTATTTAAAAAAAAGTCAAAAGCGCTATTCATTGAAAATGTTGAAACGTGTAAAACCTTTTTAATACTGTCAAATGTTCCATGTGTATCAGTTCCCAGGTAGATGAGTCCCATGGCTTACCAGTCATCTACTGTATATATATTCTATCCCTTTGCTGGAGGAATATTTTAGCACCAACTGCTGGCATAGACTTGCAGCACCTTGTGAAGTGTTTTAATTTACCACATTTGTTGCAACGTTTGTTGTATGCATAGCACAAACTTTTCTCTGAAGTCTGGCTGATAAAGTTTAAGCGATATGTTTTGTTATGATTTTTTATTTTTTTTGCAGCATATTTATCTGGGGTTTTTTCCCCCCAACGTCTTCATACTCCCCTCTTCTTGCAGCAAGCATTTGTTAACATCCAAGTCAAGGTTGAGTTTTTGAGTTTTGAGTGGTAGCCTATTTAAAGTGGTTGTCAAACGTTAAAATGTTGAGGTGTTAGTAAATATTTTGAAAAGTTGAACATTAGGAAGGTATATCGTCATCAAGATGACAATAACTTTCACATGATTAATGGAACTTCCATGAGCTTGAGCCTCCATGACCTCCATGAGCTTTTGTGAGGAAGTATCACAAACCTAAATATCCAGTTTGGTTGTGTTTGTGACAGTCACGCATCTATGATATTTCAAAACTGGTTTACCATGATTGTTGTAAACATACAAACAGGTTATTTTACAGGAGCACTGGTGCTTGCAGTCATGGGGAAGTTTTGGGGGAACTACGGGGAAGTTTTGATGAGATTTCAACAATCTTCCCTATTGTTTCATAATACAGTAATACAGTAACACATATGGACCCCTTTCACAGACTGGACATCGCTCTCTTTCCAGTGTCACCATTATGTTCAGTTATATTCAGTTATAGACTTTTAGTTTGTTTTCATTCCACACATGTGTTTCCTTGTCTGTGTTTCCCGCCATGGACACTAATCACATTCATCACAGCTGCTAATCGTTTAGTTAATCGCCGCTGTCTATTTAAGTTCCTGTCTGTGTTCTGTAGTGTCCGGTATTGTTTGTGCGTTGCACGCTGTCTTGCTTGCTGGCTATGTTTCTGAGTTATTTATTAAACAACCTTGTTACCTTTCAATCATTTCCGTCTTCCTCGGATCTAATCGTGTCACACAGATTACATAAACAGAGAATATTTGTTTTGAATGAGATCATTTAAAAGTACTACTGCAGCGACAATGACTGCTGCTTTGCGATCAATGAATCCCAATCAACAAACAAAAAGCATTCTGATAACGGTTCTGCTGACCAAGATGTTCGAACAAGCCACCAGTGTTTTAACAGATGGTCACGAGGCCTCACTGGCCTCTGTAAGGCCACATTTACACATAGCCGGGTAGTTAGAGAAACGAATATTTCCCCCCCTCTGTTTTTAATAATAACATTGTGCACACAACCCGCATAAATACGCCGTCGAGCGCCATCATAACTATGCCAAATCTATGGGCGGCAGTGTAGGGAGAAGGATAAAGCCATGCAAGCCAATCAGAATCCTCAGAATCGACAAGAGAGAACCTAAAACCCCGCTTCTCCCAGTTGACACGACAACATATAACCGCCGTTTTCAGAAATCTCCACTTTGGCCGGAGTTTTTAGAAATAATCGTTTTCTGGGATAAAAACGGCATTTTCGTGTAAATGACAGGCCAAAAACGCAGAGAAATATCTGCGTTTTCCCATCGTGTAAACGGGGCCTAAGTCTGTTGAAACTGTCAAATAAGTGCATTTTTGTGACTCTCCAAAGAGACATTAGACGCATGAGCACGTAACCGGACACTCACATGTCTTCACACAGAAGGAACCCTGTTTTACACACACACACACACAAGCGCAATCCTGACACAAACTGGCATTGTCCCCTGAGGTAATTACTGACTCCCCGAGGCGCCAAAGGTTCGCCACGAGGTCCGAACTTTGAATGACTCAACACCCCCAAACTCCCATTCCAAGATCACGTGATGCCTTAAAGACCTTCCACTATTACACACACCACATGGACTCTGAAACTGAAATTTCCACATATGATCCAATAGCAATGTTTTTGATATATATTTGTATGTGTATAATTGGTCAAGATAATGTCTGAGGTATATATATGCAACGTTATTATGTTAATCAAAAATCACTATGCTAGTGATTATGAGGAAATTATGTAACCCTGTATTTCGTTCATGCAAAAACGTCATTCGAGGTGTCATTGTAATGGGAAAAACATGTCGGAGTCGAATATTGACTGCAAAGTACAATAATATGCATTTATTCTAGGAAATACCATATTTCTAAATATGAATGTTAACATGACATAGTCACATGACATAGTCAAAGTAGGCGTTTCTTCACAAACAAAGAAACATCTTTCCCGCTCCAGATCAGAAGACCCGATTTGCTGTTGTCCCAAAAAGAAGGCATAAACATATGTTTTTAAAAGGTAGAGCCCCCCCTCTCTTCGCTCTCTGTCCATCTCCTTCCAACGCTATCCATCTCTCCAGCTTTTGAAGAACAGCTCTTCCGCTCTCGTCTGCTCATCATGTGAAGTCTCCGGTCCTGAAATCCTTTGGAGTTTTCCGTCTTCTTTTATTTTCTTTATCTTAGTCTTTTGTTTTCATTTTCAAATTATCCTTTGTTCGTTTCCACCTAAGAGTAAAACGAACTAAGCCTGAATTCCTCCTATCACTTCCAAAAGAGGCCTTCGTCAAATCTCCCGCGACCAGCGCGCTCCGGAAACAAGAGAGAGCACGCGCTCTGCTCCGAGGACACACCCAGGCTGGTCTCAGACTCAGACACACACACAAACGAACTTGCAAGTATAACTCCCACGAGTTTTAATGTTTTAAGGTTTGTTTCGTTGTTGGCTCTCCAAAGGTCTGTGATTTTGTTATTCTATGATCATGATCATGTGATCTACTCTCTCTCTCTCACCCTCTCATCCACCCTCTTTCTCTCTTTCGAACGCCAAAACCTCCGTACGCGCTCTCCGCGTGCCCGGCGTGCGTTTCTGCTCTAAGTCGCCCCATCCTAAATCAGAGCACTATCTCTCTCTCTCCAACTCTCCCTCTCTCATCTGTTATCCGTTTTGTCTTGTTTGTTCAACTGTAAGTTATGTACATAGACATATAATCAGTGTATATTGTGTAGTCCGTATATTCTGTAGTTTTGCATTTATTAAAGCCATTGTACAGACTGTTTCTGGGTAAATGTTCGTAATGACGAGTCAATGAGATTTTAGATCCAAGAGCTACCAGGCTCTTATTATTTACCACATTGAGTGGTTTAATTTTATGAACACAGGAAAATTAATGTTCACGGCCGGAAAGTTAATATTTCTTGGAGTTTATAAGGGATAACTTTAGTGAGAAATTGATATGTTAATCTTATATGGTCGTTCGCTGGACGAACACCGATTTGATAATTACATTAATTTCCCTTAAGGATTATCTCATAATCGATCTGAAATAAGATTATTTATATATGAATGCGGAATTATAAGACGTTGTGATTGATTGTTCATATATTCATATAATCTATTTTCAATTTTGATAATTAAATGTAACTGTAATATGCAATATATTAATCATATTCATGATTAGTTATTAAAATTCCCTATAGATCATTTGAGCTAATTCATGGACCCAGAGTCCGAGTCATTTACATTACACTACTTTTAAATGATTTAAATATTCAAAACAAATATTCTCTGTTTATGTAATCTGTGTGACACGATTAGATCCGAGGAAGACGGAAATGATTGAAAGGTAACAAGGTAGACACTTAAATGTTATAGATATATTGTTCATGTCTGTGTGGCAAGTATTCGCTGAGGTTTGTTTCATTTTTGAAAAAAGTTCAAATTTTCATTCTATAAAAAGTTCACATATTGAGATTCTTTGTTCTCTTTATTTTACAAAAGCACAATGTTTTGTTTTGACTGCAAGTTGACACGAATAAAAGTATACCTTTACAGCGGGCAATGAGACAGGCTTGTTGGCTGCTATATACACTGGACCAGTCACTTCTCTTGGGACTGGACGAGCGGCAAACTTCGGTGAAGGTCCGGCCACAGCGGGACTTGAACACCATCGCTTTCCTAGAAGTGCTAGGATGATTTCTGGGCCTCAGGTTTCAACGCGATCTTCGACCGCGGGCCGCACATCGCGGGGCGGCGGCTGGAAGATCAAGAGCGTGGTCTCGAGCTCTGACTCTGGCGGCGTTGAGAAGAGGCGCTGGGCGGAGGCTTAGGGTGTGAGCTCTGAACAGACGGTTTCGCACGGCCTGCTGCAGAGTTGGAGCGCTTCGGGAGGAATGCCATCTTTAAAAAGACGCTTGCTTTTTTAGAAGATGGAGTGTGTGTCGCGCCGGCGAGCACACACAGAGGTTTTTTAAAAGGATATAGGCGCCGGATAGCGCAGCGGACGGCGGTGAAGGCGGCATGGCCAGCAGCTTCTAACTCGTCCCGCTGAGTTGCTTTAGTCGACGGCGCGGCTTCTCCTCGGATCCAGCGATGTAGATGTCTTCGCTGACTAGGATAAGATTAGCCACATTAAAGACAATCTTAACACAACACATCAGTGAAAGCAGTGCTTGAGTGGCATTATTTAAACGTATACTATCAAGAATGAATATCTAACACATAATGTCACTGCAACCACATGTCAAGTCAAGTCAAGTCAAGTCAAGTCATCTTCATTTATATAGCGCTTATAACAATGTAGATTGTTTTAAGCGGCTTTACAGTGATAAATGGATAATTTAAGGTAACAGAGATTGTTTTGGCTTCATAGCAGTTCTTGAATAAAGATATTTTCCAGCTAAAGTTAGTTTTGATTGATTCACTTTCGTTGCAACGATACATGGTCTGAGATATTATGCTAAAGAGACACTTACATCATGATCTGTTTCTAGAATTGTGATCATATTTTGCAACTCAGCCTCATGAGATGACGCAATTCATACCAGCGGCAAAATCAGAAAGATAGAAAAAAAGATATTGCATGAGGTTGTGCATAAACATTCAACTCAAAGCTACTGCCATGATTCAATGATTCATAACCATGTTTTTACCATAATGCTTTGCAGTAGCTGTCACAAACTTCAGGGCCAAAATGTAGGACTTCAACACAACCTCCTCATAAGCTACAGAACAGGAAATCTCATGACGCAGAGAACAAGGAACAGCCCATAGAGAGGGATTAGTCAATACTCTTAAACGTCTATTAACGTTTGCAACTTAGGCACTTATTCTGTACACTCTTGATGGAAATAGAGCTGTATATTGACACATGAACGCCACCACAATGTCGTAAATACAAGTGGGAAGCTTGGGAAATCTTTTTGTCTGAGTTGGGGGCATGTCAGTGATAAACATGGGGGAAAACCACAATACTTACAGGTATTTAGCAGTGATATTGTCAGGCTTTTCTATTTACCAATAAATATTGGTAAACCAATTGCCTGCACAAAATATGCATTATAATATAACAATGTAATATATAATGATAAAGTTTGCAGTGGCTTCATAAATGAATTAAAAACAGAAAAAAAGCAAAGCACACCTGATGCACATTTATTTGTTCTTTGTTTTCTAACTGGAGTTTAAGAACCTTGCTGTATCTTTGTGTAATACTTCTTTGTGTAAGAAGTACACTGCCATCTTACCGCGTGAGCCACTGGGGGCACTCCTTCTCTATTTATCATTCCATCTTATGGCTTTACCTGGACTTATTATGCTTTATGTCTTTCACCTGTTTTTGATTATGCTTGTTAGCTTCTCTGATTTAAGCCTTGGTTTTCCTTTGTCTGATTGCGAAGTGTTGTTAGTCTGTCACGCTGCAAGTCTGAGCTACTTGTTGAACTTGTATCCGGTTCTAGTCTGAGTTTCCCTGTTTCCTGGACACCTCGGGGTTGTTTTACCCGTGTCACAAACTTCTCTACACTGCCATTAACTGATACGTTTCAAAATGTTCATGTTTTGTTTTAGTAGGCCTACATAAGTTATACCACCTCATTGAATGCTCTGATACAGAGAAAGAGGATGTCTACCAGAGTTTGTAGATTCTGAGCTTTTTGGTTTTTCTAAATATTTTGAGACAGGTATTTATGTATACTTCACAAATATGCAAAGAGTACAGCCATTGGTACTGAAGTTTACAAACAACAAGCAGAACAAATGGGTAAGGGACACACACGTGTGTAATCAGTCCAATGGAAAAACGAGACGTCATAGGCGGGTGACGTCATCGACCAGGAAGCTATAAGCTCTTCTAGGGACAGGTGTTGCGAATTAGCCATGGCTATAAACACTGTGATACAGGCATCGGATTGTTCTTTATGTAATAATCTATGTTTTTTTTGTATCTGTGTCTATTCAAATAAACATTAAATAAAATATAAAGCACCCCTGCAAGAGGGTTAGCTTCTAAGTGCCTAAGTTGCGTTAGCTTCTGTGCCTTCAGCAAGTGCTCACTGTATACTGTCCCTGTCTATTTATTGTTGTCTGTCTCAGTATCTCTCTCTCTCTCTCTCTCTCTCTCTCTCTCTCTCTCTCTCTCTCTCTCTCTCTCTCTCTCTCTCTCTCTCTCTCTCTCTCTCTCTCTCTATATATATATATATATATATATATATGTATATATATGGAGAAACAAGAATATAACCTAAAATAAACCTAAAATTCTCGGGACTGCAGCATCTGTCCAAATTTTAAACTTAACCGTTCTATTTCATCAGAAACAATCTGTAAACAGGGCTTTAAGTGTAAAATACCGAACTTGTCCTTTAATGCTTTTTATTTTAAAATAAATACAAAGAGACAATTATAGGCCTACAATTTGTTATTTATTAATCATTATAGTTCATGATTTTGATCTCCAATACATTTAGATTGAAATAGTTGTATAAATCTATAATTTTCCCTAAGTCGTAAAACACAACATAATGCAATATGTAATTATCCATTTTTCCTGTTTATACAGTTTCAGAGATATTTTAGCTGAAGTTGTTTTGAAATGAAAATAAAAAATAAAAACATTTATTTAAATGTTTAAGCTCCACTGTTAGATATGAATGGCATAGCATATCACCAAATGCACTGGAAACAGTGCAACAGTGACAATAATGACAAGCAGTCAATTTACATCTAGACTGGCAGCCATGTTTTATGTGGATACTGTGGTTATTTTCGTAAACGATAACTGAAACTAAGACTAAAACTATTGGTCAAAAAACATTTTCGTTAACTGAAATAAAATTAAAAGTTCATAATAAATAAAAAACTAAACGAAACTAACCACAGTTATTGAAAAACAAACTGAAATAAAATAATAATAATAAATAAATAATCGTTTTCGTAATTAATAAGCTCTTTACTTTGGCGGAAAATGTCTCGGGTTACGACTGACTGTAACCCTTGTTCCCTGAGAAAGAGAACAAGACATGTTTCCATCCACACGTTTTTATCAGAATTAAGTGATATCGAATGAAAAATGGCTTATGGAAATCGTAAAATTCGATTGAATTTCATGAATATCGACTCAAATGAAATACGTTCGGTCTCATCGGATTTTATCTCGATCGATATACGGCTTATGCGATAAATGCTGATGGAAACGTTATTTGCCGAATAAATAATAAATAGCATTTTGTCTAGCAAAACTTTGTTCGCAAATGTTGGCTTGAATGTTGTGCGATTCAGTGCGAAAATGAATGGAAACACCTTAAAATGTCTCAAATCAATTCGATATACCAATTTGATCGCAAAACAGCATGTGACGTCATTACGCACAGGTTTTTATTCACTTTAAAGCCGTTGGATGGAAACACAGCTTTATTTGCCAGCTTTATGAACCAGCTTTATTTGCGTTAGTTTTTTTTTACCGAACTTAAGATAATTCGATTGACAAGTGGATGGAAACTTAGCTACTGCGTCGGTGACGACACTTTGGGAACGCCCTTCAGCGTAGCACGTCTGAATTCATGATTGAAACTAATCCAATCCTATTGGCGTTGCATGATGACGTAGCGTGTGATGGCATATACGGATGTGTACAAAGTAGGGATGGGAAGATTAACCGATATGTATCGATACGCGGTCATGCGCATGCACGATGCGAGTGCATCGGTAGAGCAGCAGAGGATGAATGAAATTTTGGAAGCAAATCGAGATGCATCGGTTTTTGCGAGATGCATCGTTTTTTCCGAGATACAGCTTATCCTTTTAATACAGAATGTATTTCTTTATTTATTAGCAAGTGTTGTCAACTTGTTTTTGGCACATAATTGAATCGACCTACATAAAGTAGGCCTAAGCAACGGACTTGCGGATGTGTACACTACAACGCAATATATCAGCTGCGCGGATGAAGCCAGTGATGCGCCCAAAGGTAGTTGCCGGGAAGCGCGAGGAGTAAGCAAAACAAACATGTCGGATGCCGAGATAATTTATCCTCCACTGAGTTTTAAAATGTGCCGCGCATCTGTAAAATACACGGGCAGTATGACTAATCTGATATCTCACTTGAAGCGTACCAACTGAAAGAGTTTTCAGCACAGCTGGAGACATAGTTAGCTCCGCGTAGCTTGCTTCACCCTGATCATGTTGATCAGTTGATATTTCTGAAGAAAAACCTTTAACTGAAGGTGACTGACCAATGTGCACTATTCTAAAAGGCTTTTTTTTTTTTTTTATTTTTTTTTTTTTTTATTAAATTTTATTTTATTAGCCTGTTGTTTACAGTGACAGTTATGTTTCAAAGTAAAAGCAGCATAACACTGCTAGTTCACAACGTTAAGTTTTTAATATTCAGTGGTAAAATATCTCTTTGTAAAACTTATTTTCATTGTTGAAAAGTAAAATCACAATTCTTGTTGTGCAATGGTTAGCCTTCTTTCTGTTGAAAGAGTGCAAATTTTTTTTTTTAGTATATATTGCACTTATAACTTCTGTTTATCTTGGAAATACTTAAATAATATGTGCCATGTGTTCTAAAATGGCCCTGCTGTAAACCGACACTCAGGCTCTGAGAGAAAAGCCAGTTTGTAAAAAAGTCTTGGTTTTACTTGGTTAATAAATAATCAAACTCATTCAATGGCATCGCATCCTCTTTCACATCACCACATAAACTTGATCTAATTATCTAGTGCTGAATTATCGCATCGTATCGTGATATGACTGTGAATCGTATCGTATTGCATCGCAAAATGCCACACATGTATCGTTACTATATCGGATCGGATACTTTGTATCGAGACGCATATTGGATCGGCATTATACCTTAGATGCCTGTTAGAAATATTTGTTCTATATTCCTATGTTCCTGCATGCTCCCAGACCTGCATATGCAGCATAGCATTCCTTTATGTTAATGTAATGGTCACATCTGTTATGCATTAAGAAGGCCCATGGTGCTTCAGTGGAGATCTGGGTTTAGGGGCTCCATTCTTTATATTGAGGGTCCTGTTCGGATACACATGTATGTGTGGAGCTTTGACAGGAAACTGACCATATTTAGAATGTGTTATATAACTATGCTATATGATCCTATATGATGTAGTGTATAGTCTTATTGGTTGGAGGGGTAATACTCCCCCTTATACTTTTCCTATATCTGTGCTAAACCATTGTCTGAGATTAGAGAATCTTCTCTCCTCCAGCGCTGGACGAATTGTTTATTCATGCCTGAATAAAGACAGAGACTGGGGCACTTTTGTTGGAGTCAATTCATTTCTAACAATTTGGGGGCTTCGTCCGAGATTTCTCCAGACGGTAAGAATTTAATTTTTTTAAAGAGAAGGTTGATTCTTACTGTCTGCTGAGAAAATATTTTTTTGATAATTATAGTGCCGTGATTTTTTGCCATATTTGGTAAATTCAGTTATCCTCGTGTTTTAACTAAACACGGGAAGAACGCAAAAGAGACTTGATCTCCTCTTTTGGTTACCTCGTAATCAGTATGGGATGGTTATCCTCGCATTTTGAATAAATGTGGGAAGAGCGTGTAGGGAAATTGATCACTTTCCTCCGTTTGGTGAAATCCTTGCGATTGGGCTACGCAAGAAGGAAATAGATTTGGAGCTGAGATTTTTATCTCTCTCGCAAAGCCTATTTCAATGTGAAGTCTTTGTCTTTTGGGCTATGAATGAATAATACTTTGAATTTTTTTTTCTCTTTCTCTGTCTCTTTATCTCTCTCTTTTTGTCCAATGTACTAACACAATTAATCTGTAAAATCCAGATTTGTTTCTTTGTTTTCTATTTGACTATTTTGAAAGTTGTTTTAGTTGAATTGATCTAGAAGAGAAATCTTTGTGTGTTAACAATGGGGAATAAAATTAGTCCACCATTATTCGATGAATCGCCAAAAGATTTTATGATTAGAAATAATCAAGCGTTCTTCACAGAACCATATTTGTCAAATTTAGTGGGTTGGACGGCTGGCAAGTCACAATTGTCTCTGTTCCCCAGTGACGAATCGTTTAAAGATGACGATTTGCGCGCAGCAAAAGATATGGGGCCTCATGTACAAAGACTTGCGTTGAATTCATACTAAAACATTGCGTACGGACAAAGCTGTAAATCTGCGTACGCACAAAAAAACCCAGATGTATGAATCTCTGCGTACGAAGGATCCCACACATATTCTCTTTGTACATCCCAATTAACGTAAAATTGAGTGCACATGCACGAGCACAACGCCCCATCCAGTCTCCTCCCTTAATTAAATAAATTTAAATATGGTAATGAGTCCACTTTGGCAAAAGAAAGCAGCAAGAAAATGGCTAAAAGCAAGCGGCAAGAAACGAAACTTTACAGAAAGTGAATTGGAGGTGCTACTATCGGAGGTAGAAACGAGAAAAAATATTTTATTTGGAACTTTGTCCTCCGGAATTAATAACAAAAGGAAAATATATGAGTGGGAGAGTTTGGCTGATGCCGTCAATGCGGTGGGATCTGAAAGTCGCACTGTAAATGGCCAGAAAACCCGCCCGCAACTCGGACCGCAAAAAAAAAGAAAGAAAATATTGTACCCGACCCGCTTCCTTTTTAAGAGTAGTAAATGCTCATCGTAGCGTCATTGTGCCATAGACGGAGGAACTAGGGATGCACATTTTTCTGAATGCTGTATGATATCGCCTAGTGTTATGTAATAAAGGCTTGATTTATTCATTTAGTTTGTTTCATTTCCTTAACAATTAGGATGCTGCATGTGTTCATCCAGTCTAACCGAAGTGTGCGTCTCTCCCCCGAATTTCCCAACAAAAATCCCCCCCGCCCCCTCTCAGAAAATACATAAAACTGACATTACTGAGCTATATGTGTTTAAAAGTAGCCTATTAAAATGGAACAATGGCATTGCTCAGTTCAACGTGTTGGGAAATCGGGCATTTTGTCCCGTGTCAGCTTTTATTCAAAAGTTAATAACGCTCAACATTCAAAAGGTAAATAAGGATTTCCCACTTTCATCTCTGCCTGCAGACTGAGCTCGTGCGTCATCTTCGCACCAGTTATTCAGCCAATAAAGTGTAGACCTGTATTTCATAGACAACTGTGTCTAGTACTGTATAAATTACAAAGGTTTAATTGGCATCTTTATTTCAAACGACCCGACCGACCGCGACCCGAATATCATTACAAATATTTTTGGATGACTCGTAACCGCGGGTGACCGCAGGCACCCGCTCATTTAGGATCAACCCGCGCATCACTGACTTGTAGAACAATTCGTTGTGTAATGTTTGCAACTTCACTTCATTGCCTGTAAGAGTCGCCAACGGACAAAAACAATGAGAAATGTACGTACGCCAGACATGAAATTGGCGTGGAGGAACGCACATTCTCGCGTTAATTTCACTGTTAGTACATCCGACCGTGAGCGTGAAAGCTGGCGTACGCAACGTTTTTGTGCGTACGCTGTGTTGATACATGAGGGCCATGGTCTGTGGAAATTGGGGAGATCCAAATTGGGATTACGAATATATGAAACATTCTTATAAAATTTGGAATGACATGAAATCATATTGGAATCGTGGTCCAGCCAAAAATACAGAAAAAAACTTTTCTGCTTCTCCGGCTGCACGGTCTGAGACAGAGCAGAGTGTCTCTTCTTCCGTGCACCCGACAGAGGAAAAAAAGGCAGAACAGCCAGTCTCTGTGACTGCACAACTCCCTTCCAAATACGAGAGCATTCAGACTGCTGCAGTTTCTAAACCTGTAAAGAATAAATTGTATCCAGATTTAAAAACTGCGACTGCATTTCCCTTTGTGGAAACATCAGATGGATTTAAAGTCCACGCTCTTAATATCACCGAAGTGATGGCAATTTGCAAAGAATTACCAGACCCCGCCCGATCTCCGCATCACTATGTGTCGGTATTAAAACGTTTAACAGCGTACAGTCAATTGACTGGTCGAGATTACCGCTTCATTCTGACTAAAACTTTGCCTGCCGAAATTACAGAAGAGGAGCTAATTGAAGGAGTGGAACTGTTAAACCCGCTAAATGACGGACCGCCTGCTCGCAATATTGTGATAAAAGACTCAGAACCTATTGATTTGTCTAGACCTTATCGTGAACTGAGACTGGTGGATGATGAAGATGATGAATTTCTCAATGAATGGGCGTGGGCCAGTCCGGGTAAGCTCAAACAATTTTTTTCAAAACTCTTTTTTCAAACAATTAACTGCATTTTTGCAAGTTGTCGTCTGCTAAACAAGACATTTCACATGCAGCTAATACTAAACAAAGAGCTGGCGAGAGTCCAGTTGCTTTCTTTAATCGATTTAAGCGTGCCTGGATCGAAGAGTCTGCCATTCCTGTTGATGATGATAATTGTCTGTTGTTTGTGAACACGTTTCTAAATAACATGCACAATGAAACTGCGCAATTGATTCGAATTACAACAACGAACATTTCTTCTATGAATATAGAGGATCTGGGTAGGAGACTCCGAGAACTTTCCTCTGCCGGAGCCTTTGATTATGCTTTAAAAAACGGCCGTTAGCCAATAATAAAAACCCTATAAAGTGCTATTGTTGTGGCCGTTCAGGGCACATCGCCAGGTTCTGCAGGAGCAAAGCTGAGATGCAGCAGCCTCATAGGAACCAGATGTTCAAGCGCTCGGATGGCTACGGGCCAAAAGCCCCCTCCTTGCGCTCTTCAGGCCAGCAGTTTGCAACTGAATGGAGAAAGCAATGACGCTACCCACAGAGAACTGAGCCTGAGTTTTCACTAATTTCAATGAGTTATCCCAACAGATCAAATGTTTTGCCATTTATTGAATTAAACGTTGATCATAAACCATATGTCTTTTTGATCGATTCAGGTGCTTCTATACCTTCAATCTCATCTGTTAGGTACTCGGGCTCCATCACGGGGAAGAAAATCAACTCTGTGGGAATCGATAACGTCCCCGTGAAATGTGAAATGACACCAACCTTGCCGGTTACTTCTAACGACGTACCGTCATTGTTCAAAATGCATGATTTTGCAATAATACCAAATTCTCCTTTATGCCTGCTAGGTAGAGATCTGATGCATAAATTGGGTATTACACTTGAATTTGACGCTGATTCTCTGACTCTTATGTTTCCTGCAGCCTTTTCCATTTTGACTGACACAGGAAGTGCTCTCCTCAACGATCTGCCTGCAACTGTGCTGACACAGGAAATACCTGATGTTAATCCCAAATTGTGGGCGGCACACAAGGATGATGTAGGCCTCATCGATGTACCACCCTACAAGGCCAATTTGACAACGAATAGGCCTGTGTTTCAAAAGCAATATCCGCTTTCAAAGGAAAAAAAGGAGGGAATTAAACCCCTCATTGATCAATTACTGGCTCAAGGCATTCTGGTCCGCACTCATTCACCTTATAACACACCAATTAATCCAATCAGGAAGGCAAATGGTTCTTGGCGTTTAACGCAAGACCTGAGAAAAATTAATGATTTGATAAAGCCACTTGCTCCTATTGTGCCAGATGTGCAAACTATTATTAATTCTATCCCTTCGGAACATACATTCTTTTCTGTCATTGATTTAAGCTCCGCCTTTTTCAGTGTTCCTGTTGATCATGAGACTCAGCCACTGTTTGCATTTTGTTTTCAGAATTGTCAATACATGTGGACGAGACTTCCACAGGGGTTAAAGGACTCGCCGGCTGTTTTTTCCGCGATCGTGCACGCAACTCTGAAAGATGTCAAGCTACCTCCTGACACCTGCCTCCTTCAGTACGCTGACGACATTTTAGTCACTGGGGCCTCAGAGGACATGTGTGCTGCTGCCTCCACAATTGTCTGCAACATTCTAGCTGAGGCTGGTTTCAAGGCATCTAAAGAGAAACTCCAGTGGGTGAAAAGAAAAGTCACCTACTTGGGCCATGAACTGTCACAAGGCAAAGTCTGTCTGTCTGCGGACAGGGTCAAAGCCATTGCTGCCTTCAAGCATCCATCGACACGGTAGCAAATGCAAAGCTTTCTGGGACTGGTCAATTACTGTCGAGTATGGGTGCCTAATTGCTCCATGTATGACAAAATCCTGCGAGAAGCTACGCTGGGTGATAAAGAGGACATTACATGGACAACTGAGATGGATCAAGCATTCAGACATTTGAAATCCTCCCTCTTGAGGCCTCCTGCCCTTGGCCTTCCATGCTACACACAAGACTTCCATCTGTACGTGCACGAGGGTGGGGGAACAGCCACCGCAATCCTGGCCCAAGACCATGGGGGTACATTTCGTCCTATAGCTTATCTATCTAAAACCCTTGATTCTGTGGCTAAGGGACTCCCTGCCTGTTTGCGTGCAGTGGCTGCGACAGCGATCATGGTACAGGACGCTGAAAGGGTTGTTTTATCACATCCACTCACAGTACACACTTCTCACCAGGTGGGAGCCATTATGCATAACATTTCAACTCAACACATGACTGCCCAACGCCGCTCAGGCTATGAGGCTATATTGTTAGCTACTGCTAATTTAACGTTGAAAGTAACTTCTGTTATTCATGGCCCTACTGTACATTTGCACAGGTTGCTGACACAGGGTGAATTTCAGAGTGACGACCACGACTGCTTGTCCAGAATCCAAACCTCGACTGCCTGCAGGCCAGATGTGTCTACATCTGTCCTGGAGGAGGGGAGACATTGGTATATCGATGGATCCTGCTTCAAGCCAAATGACAATTTATACTTGTGTGGTTACGCTATTGTTGAATTACCTGATCGTGTAATTGAGGCGTATTCTTTGCAATATAAATCAGCACAAGTAGCAGAGTTGATAGCTTTAACGAGAGCTTGTCAATTGGCAAAAGGTCAGTGCATCAATATATACACTGACTCCAAATACGCGTACGGCGTAGTCCATGATTTTGCTAAATTATGGGAGGAAAGAAACTTCAAAACCTCCGATGGAAAACCAATTTCACACCATAATATTGTTTCCGAGCTCATTAGTGCAGCACAGCAACCATCGAAACTTGCTGTCATTAAAGTAGCTGGTCACGCAACCGGTGAATCGAATGAGGCTAGAGGAAACAGATTTGCAGATGAAGTAGCGAAATGGGCCGCAAAAGATGTAATACTTAGTCCGCATGTAAAAGAAGAAAGCACCGAAGTGCCGATGATGAATTCATCACTGATTAATGATTTGGACATTAAAGTACTACAAGCTAATCCTACACAAGCTGATTTGACTCATTGGGCTGCCAATGAAGTAAAACCAGATCAATCTGGTATTCTACGAGATAAACAAGGTAGAATCGCACTACCAGCATCCGCCGTTGTAATGCTGTGCAGACATTATCACGGTGTATCACATGTGTCAAAAGAAAAAGTGATACAAAATTTGAATCAATCATACTGCATAGCAAATGTTCGAAGGAATACTTTGTTGATATTGGATGCTTGTCTGGTGTGCGCACAAACAAACAGTCACAAGGCAACCAGACATGACACTCTTCTGCATCCTGAACTTCCTTTCCAATACTTGCAGATCGATTTTACACACATGCCACCATGTGGGAATCACAAATACTTGCTCGTGATTATTGATCGATTTACTAAGTGGCCTGAAGCTTTTCCGTGTGGTAAAGAAAACGCGCAGACGGTAGTAAAGGTTCTGGCAAAAGAAATTATACCGCGATTCGGCATTCCATCCGTTATACAGATGGTACTCAACCAGAATGAGACTTTTACCGCCGCCGTTCCCGCGGCGGTAAAATTGCGGGGGTGTATTTGCTGCCTTTGACCGCTAAGAGGCGCTACAATCACAGACTTTGAAAAGTGTCAGTTTATTCTCTCTATTGCGTAATCTGCCGCTGCGCCGCGGCTCATTGAGAGTGATTGAAATGTGGTAAAACAGATCAATTCAAGTTAAACATGTAGTTAAATGAATTCATATAATCACAAGACTGAAATTAAATGTAGGCCTAATACATTTAATAAATAATTAAAACATTTCAACACAAAACATTGCAATAGAAAAATATTAGGCTACATTAATGAGGCTTTGCAAGAGCACGTTTTATCAGCGGACCGACGGTAGCGCAGTGGACAACGCAACAGAACGAGCTTCACGGAGCTTCAAGCGATGCGAGATCGAATCTCACTAGCTTTTGCTGACAGCGTTAAATGTTTTACCATTCTTGATGCTTAGATAGGTAACTGTTTATTGAAGTCAAGCGTTTTGTTTAATTATCAATGGCACATTACAACATACATTTCCTCTCCAGTAGAGCCGCTGCACAGACGACAAAACTGATGAAGGAAGATTGTCAGCCGATCGCGTCAGAAAATGAAAATGACGAAGCTATCTTTAATCTGCTAAATTATTGTTTTGTGAATCATCCACGAAATTGAGATGACTGACATTGATACCCGCAATAGCAAAGGAAGACATTTTTAAAAACAGATCCTGGACATTTCAAGGTTTAAATAAAGTGTCAGGGGGCAGTTTATAAAACAGGGTTGCATCGAGTTAGAGTTTATTAAGTAGGCTAAGAAACAGAATCTTATTCTTGCGACATTTTAAATCTGTATTGCCAAAGACATTGCAGCTAAATAAACAATTAAAACAGTAGGCTAGTCTACAAAACGAAAATAGTTCAAAGCAACATAATTTAAGATTTGCTTTGCTTCTCTCTAGCGCTGGATCTCTTTTATTTTAGTTTATTTAGTCTCCCTGTACTGCGCACGCCGGGTCTCTCTCGAAATTAAACAAGATTTCAGGGTAAAACCCATAGACTGTAAAAAGGTAAAACCCCGTTATACAGCTGATAATACTGACGCTGTGTGTCATCCATACAAATCACGAAAAAAAAACTGTAACAAATGATTGAGTCTTGCTTCAAACAGAATGCCTGGTTGAATTCACCGTACAATAAAACGAGGAGGATCGCGAATAAGCGCTCTGTATCTGCTGCTCACTTGCATTCGTTTAGTTGGCAAGAACGCGTTTCGTCGATAGTTCATGTTTAGATAATGCCAGATTGTTGACACACACACTGCTCAAACATGATAAAATTCTACAAAACCAGTTGAAACAAAGGGATTGAACACTTCAACTGAAAGTGTGTGTGAAACCTCTTTAAATACAATACACAAAACTACAATATTTATAATTTAAGGGCCTACATTTGGACACATCGAGAGATTTATCTTTAAAAGTATTTTGCCTTTGCCTGGTCATCAGGGTCTCTCTCCATATGAAAGACAGAACATTTAACACCTCCTGAACCCCCAACCCCCCACAGGCGATCTGAGTCTGAGACCGACTTAAAACAAAGAGAAGTCGCAATTCACACTTAATTCTAGACATAGCATTAGGCTATAAAGTGTTGATAATGAAATAATTTAATTATTTAGGCTATGTAGGCTAATAGGCTAATATTTCTGTCATAAAAGTTTATTAATAAACATTTAATTATTTCAATAATTGAAGAGATAAAACGCTACCTCGGTTTGGGCCAGCTTTTTCCAAGCAAACCTAAATACAAACGCATGTTAATTTGTTGTCATGAATACAATGTTCAACTCAATGTTAAATTCCACGGGGATCTTTGGATCCTTACAACCAGGGTGCGTGATTTGTGAATTAGCTATTATTATTTTTTTATATATAAATCTCGAACCACAGTGTTTTGTGCTGCTGCTAAACTAAATAACATTTATATAATATTTATGAACTTAAATGAAACTATATCGCAACATTTCGACAAATAAATTATCTGATCTATTTTTACAATTTAATTCAGGGTGATTTAGCCTAGACTACATGTAATTATAGCGTGATTTTCACCCTTGTCCGTTCATCATTGGGAAGCTCTCACAGCTTTTGAGTAGATCTGCACCTCTCGGTTTCATACGGATTACCTAATCAGATAACATTTATTACATATTTAGACATTTAAAGGCTTTAGACATAGCCGATTTCTTATCGTGACTGAGCGGAGGAAAGTGGCTTTCGGTTCATTTTTGTGACGCGCAGTTCAGACAGAGACGACAGATACACTTTTGAATAAAAGTTTGAATATGAATACAAGTTTACAGTTTTGAACGATGTAGGCTACTCTACTCTGATCTGTATGACTAAAAAACTACGGAGTAGCCTAAAGGGCCTAAGTTATTTTAGCTGTTATGAGAAAAATATATCCAAATGAACGCGCAGCCGCGTCTGTCAAACACTAATTCAACATGCCAGAATAAAACCCGACTTTAGAACAATGGATAGCGCCATTTGGCATGGTGTGCCAAAATACTTAATTATAAACTTCAATATTTCATTCAAAATAATCTCAAAAAGCTTTGTGACATTTTGAAAGCCGTACATGCATTAAGGCCACTGGAACCATGAACTGAAACTGGTTCTGATTTTATTGTTTGTCGTTTAAACGTGCCTGTTGCATATCTTTACATTATATATTTTAAATGGTCTATTGGTGAAGTAATTTATAGCATTGGTTACTGTGGAGGGAGGGAGGGGGGATTAAAATAATTCAGCAGAAGCAGGGATGTTTAGACCAGAAGGAAATCCCCGTCCCCCCTGGCAAATCGCACCTTGCTTAAAACCATGTTTTACAAACTCTATATAGGAACCAAAAAAAAGGCTATCCTGTATAAAAAAATGTTTTGTTTGTTTGATTGTCTGCATTAATAATAGGCTATGACATGCATTAATAGGCTAATATAAAATGTACAATAATCTTTGTATGTACGGGATTCGAACCCGTGTCATCCAAATGACCGATACGTAAGTGAATTTACTCATTTAGAAATGCCCGGTTTATCCAGTGTGTCTTCTCCAGAGAAGCGCTCATCATTCGTCTCATTCCTCAATAGAGTAGTAAACAAATAATCAGCTTCTTTGCACCTAATTTATTTTTGTTCGTTATTTTTGTTATTATTATTATTTTATCACGCTGCTCCCAACGAGCAATAGGCTTATGTCGCCCACCGACGTCTAGGCTACAATATGAAATAAAGGCTATATTGTTCTCGTCTCTATTTTTAAATTATGATTATATTTTTCTGTCCTAAACAATGTTCTATAGTAGCCTATTTCATCTGTTACTTGACATTAACCCCGCTTACATTTCAAAATACGGCAATAGCTGCTGTTTTGCACAATGTCCCTCTGCGCCACCTGGCGGTCATTTCGCGAATGACTTTGAAATGCGACTGGATTATTTTTACCGCGGTAGTTTCGCCGCGGTGCCTGTCGCGGCGGTAATAGGCATTCTGGTTGAGTACCATCTGTAGCAAGTGATAATGGAACTCCGTTTGCGTCAAAAGTCACACAATTACTAGCCAAAGAGCTTAATATTAATTGGCACTTCCACATTCCCTTTTCGCCGACGTCATCAGCGAATGTCGAACGTACGAACAAGACGATAAAAGAACGTCTTAATAAGGCGTGTCTGGATACGGGTCGAAATTGGGTTGATTTGTTGCCGGCCGTATTAACAGAAATGAGGATGTCCCCATCAGCAACCACAAAAATGTCTCCATTTGAAATTCTTATGGGTAGACCTTTCCCGACCCCTTTGGTCGGAGGTCGCGCTGGCAATCTTTCCACAGGTGACACGGAGGTGATCATCGCGGATTACGTGGATTCCCTAGTTAGAACTTTGAATGGCATAAATGGTGATGTTTCTCTCTCTCTCCCTCTTCCATCAGAAAAGCCAACTCATCCTTTCGTTCCAGGACAGCCAGTGTTGATCAGGTGTCTGAAACCCACGAAACTCGGGGAACCAAATTATCCGGGGCCTGCCACGGTGATTGCTGTGACGAGGACCGGTGTGCAGCCGCAGTGGATCCATGCTAGCAGAGTGAAGGCAGCTCCATCCCTGGGGAACGCATAAGCCTATGCAGAGTGGACATCCAGCACTGAGCGGAAGGACAAAGAAACGTGGAAGAAGACGAGGAAAAGAAATTGCTAATTAAGAATCAGCAATAATTATCATTGAATCCAGTCAGCCATGCCTGCAAAATTGATCTTGTACCTGTTCATGCTGACAAACGTACTTATGCACACACAAGCCCTTATTAGCAGTGGTAATGAAACTTGGCTGAAGTACGAAGAAGAGCCACATGCGTTTGCAACTAATATGTGGTGGAGATTAGCTAACTTCACTGCTAAGTCCGGAGGAAAAACAGGTGACTGTTATGTGTGCACAAAAATGCCACAAAGTGCTTCTGGACCGCACGTAAGTGTTAGATCACCAACAACGAATGAAGAATTGGAATGTCCTTTATTCATTAGTATAACTGGATTGCTTGCACCCAGAAACTCATCTGCAGTATGGAGTTGTGGTGGTAACAGGACAATGACTGTTGCAGTACAAGTACATGTTAAAGTGGCAACTGTAGGTTCAATTCCTGACTCATTGATATGTCTTGAAAGAAGAGTAGGAACTGTGAAAATGGGTTTAATTCCTGAGAGTAAATGTAATCGAACATATTATCATTGTGAAATACGAAACAAACCCTGTTGTATGATTTGTATTTTGGGAGAAGGACAATTTAACTTGGACGAATGTATGAAACGATCTCCTGTCCCTCTTTTCACTATGAATGCTTATGGATGGGCAACTCCCGAAGTTCAAGAACTGTGCGCCGAGTATTGTGAACTTTACTCGGGTAAAAATTGTCATAGGTATGTTCCAACTTTAAAAGGAACAAGAGCTGTAAAAGATTGGTTTTGGTTGTGTGGACATATGGTCTATAGTACCTTAACTTTTAATTGGAGTGGACGATGTGCTTTAGTAACTTTGGAAGAATATTCTATGATTATTAGATCACCAAAAAAACGATGATATGAAGAAGCAAAGAAACACACGCTCCCTCTCTGATCGCAGCTCAGTTAGTAGTCTGGGTAGAGATAATCCAGTACCAAAAGAACATCGACTCTGGACTGGTACGGAAAAATTCTTTGAAGGTATTTTTCCAACAATTGGAATATACAGTCTTCAAATAGAAGTAGAAGTTACAAGATATGAGTTGATTTCATTTATTAAAACTACTAGGGACACACTATCTGCTGTCCAAGAGGAACTTCGAGGACTCCGCTTAACTGCTCTACAGAATAGGTTGGTCCTAGATCAGCTGACTGCGGCAGGAGGAGGGGTGTGTGTTATTGTTGGAGCTTCCTGTTGCACGTTCATACCGGAAAACGACTTAGACGGTCATTTAATATCCCAGGGGATAAACAACATGACAAGAATTGCTCAAGACTTAGAAAGAAGAGAAGTGAGTGACAGAGGTGGGTTCGGTGATTGGATCACAAGTTGGAAACAAATGCTTGTATCTGCTTTGATCCCGATAGGGGTTATACTGTTAATCCTTTCATTTATTATTTGTTGTATTATTCCATTTATCAGAATTTTGATTCATCGTGCTATGAATACTTTTGTATCTTCTCAATATGCTTTGATGAACAGAACTGTAAAGTGTTAATGCTTTGAAGGAAATGTTTGAAGGATGTTTATTGTACGAGAATAGACATGCAGAAACTGATATGATAATTATATTATATGATAATTCTCTATCAAAGGGGCCATTGTTAGAAATATTTGTTCTATATTCCTATGTTCCTGCATGCTCCCAGACCTGCATATGCAGCATAGCATTCCTTTATGTTAACGTAATGGTCACATCTGTTATGCATTAAGAAGGCCCATGGTGCTTCAGTGGAGATCTGGGTTTAGGGGCTCCATTCTTTATATTGAGGGTCCTGTTCGGATACACATGTATGTGTGGAGCTTTGACAGGAAACTGACCATATTTAGAATGTGTTATATAACTATGCTATATGATCCTATATGATGTAGTGTATAGTCTTATTGGTTGGAGGGGTAATACTATCTGTGCTAAACCATTGTCTGAGATTAGAGAATCTTCTCTCTTCCAGCGCTGGACGAATTGTTTATTCATGCCTGAATAAAGACAGAGACTGGGGCACTTTTGTTGGAGTCAATTCATTTCTAACAATGCCCAACCCTAGTACAAAGGCACGGCGGCACACAGCAGAGTTAGCTTTGCTATGAAGCAAGTCGCTCCAGGCAGGGTGAGGCGTGGCGATCCGACGCAGTGTCTCGTTCCCTTTCTCAGGGAACAAGGGTTACAGTCGTAACCCGAGACGTTCCCTTTCGAGGGAACCCGAACTGCGTCGGTGACGACACTATGGGAACAAGATACCCACTATGCCACAACGAAACCCGCCTGTCCCAGTGTGAAGCTGTCTCCAGGCACAACTAGGACGAGAGCACTCATGCGCCGGTGTAGAGGGAAGGTCCAGACTGTAGAATCTCATGACTGTGTGCGGAGTGGCCCAGCCAGTCGCCTTACATATATCATGGATAGGTGCCCCTAAAAGGAGGGCTTTGGAGGCAGCCAAGCCTCTAGTAGAGTGAGCCCTCACGGCCAAAGGTGAAGGCAAATTGCGCACCTCATAGGCCAGGGAAAAAGTCTGAACGATCCAGTTGCTGATGGTTTGTTTAGAGGCGGGGAGCCCTTTCTTAGGGGACCCGAAGCACACCAGCAACTGGTCCGCATTCCTCCACTGTGAAGACCTCTGAACGTAAATGCTAAGTGCTCTGACAGGGCAGAGCAGATGAAGTCTTCCATCTTCTGCCGTCACATGAGGTGCCTGGAGCAAACTCCAGGCACTGAGGAGATACCGAGAGTGCCTGGAGATCTCCTACCCTCTTAAAGGATAATTCTGGTATTTAACACCTTGAGTCTATATTGTAGTTTGTTTTGGATGAACAAGAGTGGTGGACAAATTTTTTTTGACAATGGTTCCTCTCTCGAGTTTTTGACAATAAAAGAATTGGCCATGGACCCATTTAACATTGGAGTCAATGGGCATGTCCGAAAATGTAATTAAAACAACCTTTAACATTAGTTTTCAAAACTGTGCAACTCTCCGAGTGATTAGTGATGTTAGTTGATGTTCCAGAAACAAAAAGTGTTGCGAAATACAGTTTCTGTCGTGTTTTATTCGTCATTTTGTAAAATCCCATTGAATTCTGTTGAAGGACTGAGTGCT
The DNA here is from genome assembly GCF_949152265.1 of Phoxinus phoxinus. Classification (NCBI taxonomy): domain Eukaryota; kingdom Metazoa; phylum Chordata; class Actinopteri; order Cypriniformes; family Leuciscidae; genus Phoxinus; species Phoxinus phoxinus. The sequence goes on from NC_136890.1 coordinate 12,694,202, forward strand.
CGTTAATATAAATGCGCTACTGGAAACGGAAAGGGGGCTGTTTACATTTGGTCGATGTAGTCTTTTTGCTCGCTTCCGTTTCTCATAAGGTTAGCGAGCAGAGCAACTGTGCTCCGGGAGAGTAAGCGAAATAAACAAACAAAACCTTGAAAATATTGAAAGACGTGACCACTGACCAGTGCAATATGAAGTTGAACTCGACTGTGACCGTGAGTGTCCCGCGAGACATAAACATCGGTTATCGCCATCAAGTGGTCGGGAGTGTGCTAACGCTTCAGATTAAAATATTGAGCGGAAGTTACACGGTTGTGAAGTGTCTGAAAAAATAGTTCCACTATAGCAAAATAAACGGATTGGAATCATATATTGCGATGATATATTGTTTACAATCATCAATGAACACCACTAACCACTCGGTGAGTTTAACAGTTTTGTAAACAAACATTATTGGCTGTTTTAATGACATTTTCGGACATGCCCATTGACTCCAATGTTAAATGGGTCCATGGCCAATTCTATTATAGTCAAAAACTTGAGAGAGGAACCATTGTCAAAAAAAATTTTTCCACCACTCTTGTTCATCCAAAACAAACTACAATATAGACTCAAGGTGTTAAATACCGGAATTATCCTTTAAGAGAGGTGATGGCAAGGAGAAAGGCCATCTTGAGAGTCCGGTTCTTGGCCTCGGCCGACTCCAGGGGTTCGAAGGGGGCCTCAACCAACCCTTCGAGGACCACTGCCAGGTGCCAGGTGGGAACCCTGGTGCGAGTCACAGGTCTCATCCTCCAGGCCCCACGGAGGAAGCGTATGACCAGCTGATGCCTCGTCATACGAGGAAGCGTATGACCAGCTGATGCCTCGTCATGAAATGGAAAATACATTCCACTTCAGGCCGTACAATTTCTTGTGGAGGGAGCTCTGGAACTGAGTATAGTCTCAACCACTCCCGCTGATAGGCCAGGAGTGATATGATGTCTGAGAACCATACTCGGGCCAGCCACAACGGGGCTACTAATAGTAGGCTGACCCCGTCTCGACGGACCCTTTCCAGAACTCCCGGGAGCAGAGCGATCGGGGGAAAAGCATACAGACGTAGCCTCGGTCACGTCTGTACCATGGCATCCAACCCCAGCGGGGCTGGATGCGTGAGGGAGAACCACAGTGGACAGTGTGTCCGTCTCTCGAGACGCAAATAGGTCCACTTCCACTGGGCCAAACCTCTCGCATATCAACTCCACCGTGTCGGGGTGGAGTCTCCATTCCCCGGGCCTCAGCCCCTGCCTCGACAGCATGTCTGCTCCCTGGTTCTGGTCCCCCAGGACATACATCGCCTTGAGAGACGACAGTCTCCGCTGGGACCACAGGAGGATCTGCTGCTCCAGTCTGCAACAGAGGGCGCGACCTCAGACCCCCTGGTGGTTTAAACAGGACACCACTGACGTATTGTCGGTTCTCACAAGAACGTGGCGACCTTGGAGGTCTGGCAGAAAACTCCTCAGAGCTCGGAACAGTGCCAATATTTCCAGGCAATTTATGTGCCATGAGGAATGATGGTTCTGCCAGAGACCTCTCGTAAAGCGGCTGTCCATGAATGCACCCCAGCCGGTGAGGAAGGCGTCTGTCGAAATGGCTTTTCGCCGACATAACACTCCCAACTTGGGACCTTGGGACAGAAACCAAGGTTTCTTCCACATTGATAGGGAACGAAGGCATCTGCGCATAACCCTTATAATGCAGAATGGATTTCCCCTCTAGGAAAACCCCTTTCAACCACCACTGCAAGCTTAGCTTAGCCTAGCTTCACCTTAGTTAGTGTGGTCAATATGGACTCGATACGTGCAGGAGACATTTGTGCCTGCATCGTCGTTGAGTCCCATACCACCCCCAAGAACGTAGTCCGTTGGGCTGGTGTCAACACGTTCTTTTTCATGTTGAGCACTGCTCGCTTGCCATGATGGATATATATAAACAGACAGAAATAAACAGACAAACAACACCAAATAGGACAAACTGTTTTCACACACACAGAGCGCTTGCTGAATAGCAAAAAGCTAACTCTGCTGTGTGCCGGCGTGCCTTTGTACACATCCGTATATGCTGTCAGTCACACGCTATGTCATCACGCAACGGCAATAGGATTGGATTCGTTTCATTCATGAATTCAGATGTGCTACGCTGAAGAGCGTTCCCATAGTGTCGTCACCGACGCAGTTCGAGTTCCCTTGAAAGGGAACTGACCTGTGGCTTTTTATGGAAATGCCTGAAATGGCGCTTCATGTGCGTGAAGTTGCTGAGGCTGTCCTGTGACGCGCTCAATGAAGGACCGTAAGGTACACCCATCGCTAGTGCTAAGCGGCTGTTCATAAAGGATGGGTCTGTTGCAGTGGAATGAGAAATAACACAAGGCAATAATAAGATGCAAGTTGGACTTTTAACATGAGCTCAGCATTTTTAGAATGTCATTTCGTGTGCGAGATGCGGGTGTAAACTAGGCATGTTTAACAAGATTTCATAATATGAATTAGTTTGTCTAAATTTTCCATATTTTTTTTCTTTAAGTTCCATTTATTTGGTGCTTTGTTCAATCTCAAACCATTATTTTATTTTTATTAAGTTGTCTGCACAAGAGTTAACTGTAATCGGGGTAAACATTACACTTTGCTAAAATTAAGCGTCTCACTTTGGTCTACACTGGAAGTGTTCTGTCTGTCTGTCTAAACTATAATTACCAAAACTGAAACTAAATAAAATAAAAACTAAATAGAAATGTGTTTGCAAAATAAAAACTAAACTAAAACTAACAAAACCATTAATGAAACGAACTAAAACTAAACTGAAATTTAAAGCAAAATTGAAATCAATATTAAAATAAAACTAATTTAAAAAAGCAAACCTATAATAGATCTCAAGGTAAGAATAATCAATGTTAACACATGACACTGTAATGCTTGATTGGCCCTTTAATTTAAACACAAGGAACAATTGGACGCTTCAATCACCTCAATCTGCAGTTGGGTTTTTAGCTAAGCTTTTCATTTATTTTATCATATGATCACTGGGATAGGTAAAAACAAATGTAACCATCAATTTTGATTTGATTATTTATTGTCAATGCTGCTGTTGTTATTGATATTTGCTGTTAATGCATTTTTGAGAAAGATGCAGTAATACGGATGTTACTGTGTTTTTTTCTTTCTTTCACCAGATGGTTATTATGTCTCTATACTGTACAAATGCACCTACATTTCCCATGATCTCAGTGATGTGGAAGTCATTTATTCAATTTCCTTTAATAAAGTTGTGCAGATGGAACTCAACATCACTCTGGAAAAGTTTATGGGTTTTACAGGGATTGGATTATACACACTTTTTGAACAACAATACCTTGTTTGGTTTTAGAAATGTGGTAAACACATTCGGCAAAAATAATGGAAATTATCCATTGTTGATAAATTGGGTAAGTTCTTGTCTTAGGTTCTTTAACATAAACTGCACTTGTAAAATAATTACAAAAAGTGTATTATTATCTTGAGGTCTTCTGCGATATGTATTGCCATGCATTGTGAGTAGTAGTGAGGTAAATTTCTACTCTTATTTGTTCAGTGAAACCCATAATCAAGCTTAGGTCAGTGATCAGCAGCAGCTATCCTGCTGCATTGGTGTGCAGTGCAAATGACCGACACTATCTCACGACCAATTTGTATGAATTGAGTGAGTATGAGGTGGCTAATTCGTACGATTTGTCTAAACCCCAGTGATGGGTAGATTTAGGGGCGGGGTCAGGGGTAAGTAATTCGTACGAATTGGGCAAAAATAAAAAAGCGAGGTTGTATGAATTTGTACGAATAAGCCACCTCATAAAATACATACGAATTGCCATGAGATCGGGTTGATATGACTTCTACCCTGAACAATTCAAAGTGGCTGAGAGACGGTAAAGTGATGACCGCGACGTTCCCCGAGGAGATGGCTGATGGAGACTGGTACTACCAGATCCACTCCCATCTTGAATACACTCCCAAATCTGGAGAGAAGATCGTCTAATTTTGTTAAAACCTTCTGCCAGACTTAGTTTAGATTTTAAAAATTGAAGTCAATATACAGTAATATGCACACATCTGAACTAACATTACCCACTTTTAAATGTTATGGTATTACTCTCCACACAGACCCTTCTATCTCTGAGTCTGACAGGAGTAAAAACACCATCAGGGCATCTGGTCTGGTGCTGGGAATCATCATAGCAGCTTCTGGACTAATTTAAAGGGGTCATGACATGAGAAACCAAATTTGCCTTGATCTTTTGGTATATAAGAGGTCTTTGTGTCATTAAAACGTCCTGCAAGTTTCATAGCTTAAGACGTCCTCCCCATTATAAACGAATCATTTATTTAATCAAGCTCTAAATACAGCTCGTTCTGGATTCATGGTAAGAAGTGACGTCACGGTACGAAGTGACGTACCCGCGTTTGCATATGACCGCCTCCGTCACAAGACATCTACGCTTAAAGCGCAAGACAACTACGCTCATTTCGTATCGTTGTCGCGCCCGCGCGCCTCACAAGTGTTCAGTCAACGGACAGCAAGTGGGTCTGTGTACAGGGAAAGTACGATGCCGCAGATGTGCTGTTCCTGGCTGTGGACAAACAACATCTTTGAATACGCTGCAGAAAGATCCAGTCGTCAGGGAAAAATGGATGCACTTTATTTTTTGCGGACGTCTCAGTCACGGCAGTGTTAGTTTAAGCGTTTGTTCTATACATTTTAAGGATGACTGTTTTGAGCTTTGCCAGAAAACTGTTGCTCAAAGATAAGTCTGTGCCGACTATTCTGGGCTCAACATCGACGACGCAAACTGTAAGTAATGTATTTAAAACTTTAAACTACTTTTTAAATACGCTGAAAGATCCAGTCGTCAGGGAAAAATGGATGCACTTTATATTTTGCGGACGTCCCAGTCACGGCAGTGTTCTATACATTTAAGGATGACTGTTTTGAGGAAAAAATCCTGATGACGGCTTTGCCAGAAAACTGTTGCTCAAAGATAAGTCCGTGCCGACTCTTCTGGGCTCAATAACGACGACGCAAACTTACTTTTTACCATGGCTAATATAAACACATTTGTATAAGAGAATCTTGAAAATATGTCGCCTTTCTAGTAGGCCTACATGTGATAGAAAATCAAAAATGTTGCCTTTATCAATGCTGCATCTTCAAAGATGGCCTGTCTGTGCATGCATTTTTGTCCGTGGTACACCCTATCATTTCATTGGAATTAGTTAAATAATGTTAAACTGTTAGCAAATTAAGCTATAGGATAATTATGCAACAATAATCCGTTTTCAAGTGTCTCGGGTTAATTTTTTTTTATTAATTCAAAATAGTTTCACTTTCCATGTGGACACGGGCTGATCCAGTCTTCGTTGTTGTGGTGATGGTTCATTTTCCTCCGATTCCTCATCTGATTCCGGCTCAAACATAATAAGGTTTTATCATTGCAAGAGCCATCGCTTCGCATGCATCACCCGCTATTAAACAGTTGCGCCGAATCCGCAAACCTTCTGGCTGGGGGCGTTAATAATTGATGCATAGGCACTGACATTAGCCAATCATAACAGTGGGCGTTAACACTGAACTCTTAAAGGGGAAATACCCCCAAAACAGACTGTTTGAATCAGATGATGAGAAACAGGGTGGGAAAAGGTCATAAATCACTACATTTTAAAAGTTTTTTGTAAAAAAAACTATAGTAATACTATAATTGCACCTAAGGGAACATAATAAAAAAATAAAAAAAACCATGTCATGACCCCTTTAAATTAGCATGTCAGTAAAGATATGAGCGAATATATTAGTAGTGTATTGTTATTATGACAATCAATTCCTTTTTTGTTTCGACAGGAATGATTCTAGTATCACATCAACAATGTCTATAAATCTTTCTGTTAACTGACTGTCATATCATTACAGTTTTTCTGAAACCATAACTCAAAACATAGACCAAAAAAACCCCCAAACGTTCACATCTGTCATGCTCATTTTGCGATCTAGCTAGTTTTCATTCAGCAGGTGAAACTGTGGGGTTGTGGCGTTGTTCTATGGAGGCGTGTTACGGGTTTTAAGGCAGCGCTGCAGGGCTACTGCCCCTTGCAGTGGAAATGCAACGTTTTGGGTTTTGGCCTTAATTGGTGTTGAGGTCCAAGGCTATTGGCCTTGCCTGGCAAGTTGTTAGCCCTTACTCACACTGACCCGACAGTGAAAAGGTGGCAACTGTGAAAGTAAGCCTTCAGAAGAAATAGGGCACAGGCATGATCACTTTTGAATGGAACTGGACATGGAACTTGTTCTGGATCGAATGCCAGGTTGACCTCATTCATAAAACTTAATAATACATTTAATAAATATATTTGCATGTAAAACAGACCTTCCTGAAAACTTTTCTCCAGATTCACAAATACTTCATAAACCTCAAATTTGATAGTTAAATGTGTGTATAGTAATGCATTACAAACAATCATTCGTAAATAGGGCACTTGTTTACAAATTAGCAAAGGGTCTATGAATTCAAATTACGCAAATTAAATGTCCAGGAATGCTGTGGAATCTTCTGGGCCCAGTTGTTCAAAAGTAATCTGATCGGATTTTGAAATCTTGAAAATGGGCTGTTCAAAAGAAAGAAAAAAAGGATTCTGAAATTGGATCACATCACAAAATCCAATCTTGGTCTTGATCTGGATCAAATCGTCAGTTTGTGTTGTTCAAAACTTTAGTAAGATTGGGATTCTTTTGATAAAAAAACAAAAAAACAATCAGGATTATCCTGATCTCAGTATATAGGTGGATTTCAATAACAACATTTTTTAAAAAATACAACATTAAAATCATGTAATATATACACATTTATATATTTATTTTGCTCTTGATTAGTCTAACCATTAAAGTAAATATAGCTGCAAGCAGCAACACGGGGCCAAGCCCAGAAAGGGCTGTAGCGCAATGCAGAGCCAGAAGAGATAAAAGAGCAGAAATAGAATATACATGAAGAACAGATATCTTCAGAAGTACAGATAGGATGAAATGAAAAATGAACAGAAGTTCTGATGAGAACAAACACAGAATGAAGAGGAAAAAACACTTATTTCCTTATTAGGAATCTTTTGAACATTCCACAATTCACATGGTTTAATGCTTTGCTACACATCGGATTTGATTAAACAATCTTCAAAGTTATAGCCTTTTGCTTTACTCAGCATTTGCTTTATACTCATACACTGTGGTTTGCTTAATTTTACAGAGAGTTATGAAAATGTACTCAAAATGAAGATTTTTTATATAAATTTGCTGCATGTTATTTTTATGGAGATCCTTTCTCAGATACACATCATGTGCAGAACTGAAACAACTTTTCCACCACTTAAGGCCACAGTATCTCTTGCATGTGTCACACGGGATTCGAACCCACGACCAGAATGGTTCGGGATTCGAGACACGTGGTTTATCAAATTGCGCCACTCAGAGGACGTAACTTTCAAAGCTGCAGAGGATAGGCTTCAGTGTAAGAATAAGCACACAAAATCATGTTAACGAGATTAGCATGCTAAGCTAGCTTAATGCTAATGAAGCTAATGGTTATCCTGATAGCTGAAGAGCCACATTAGAAAGAATGGCATCTGGTTAGCATGCTAACCAATTATTATGCTAAGCTAACTAGCATAAGGCAACAAACACAGGCTAGGTCAACTTCGAAGATGAATATCTCGGGAACGGTAGCAAATATAAAAAATCTATTCAGTAATTTCTGTGCGTCTCAGTCCAAAGAACATCTGATCAAATTTTGGACAAAATTTAGCAAGATTTGAAGGAGAAGTAGTGAAAAAACTGTTTTTCATTTGTTCCAAAATGGCGGATAGTCACATTATTGGAAAATGACAAATGAGATATCGTCGGAATTGGCATAAGCCGAGGAACATAATGACATAAATCAATACAAATTTGAACAATGTTTTCAAAAGTTATAAGCGTTTTTGAAAAATACCTTATATCTCTGGAACACTAGGTGGCGCTGTGTTCATTGTTCTCATGTACCTTCAGGACATTGTGTCGATGATCCATACTAAATTTTGTGAAGATATGTCAAATAGTTTAAAAATGATTGCAAATTATGTCAAAATTCAAAATGGCGGACACGTGGTACCTCCCATCCTGACAAAATTGGCATCCTCGGATTCGGCATGACCCAAGGAATCCATAGATACCACATTCATGATTTTCTGACAAACTGTACAAAAGTTATTGGCCAAAATATCAATTTTTCATATCTCATGACCTGTAGGTGGCGCTGTTCTCGAATTTGGCATGGACCCTGAGATCATGGTTCCGATGAAGCGTACCAATTTTCCTTTCGATTGATCAAACTTTGGCCGAGATAGAGCTTCTGAACCAATATTGGGTCGAGTTTGTTAAGTTTGCAACAGCATAACTTTTGATCAAAGATGAATTAAAAAAATCTGTTCAGTCATTTCTGTGCGGTTCAGTCCAAATATCATGTGAGCCAATTTTCGTAAGAATTGAACAAAGTTTGAATGAGTAGTAGCAAAAAAACTTAATACTGTACTTTTCAAAATGGCTACTACTGTAATGGGCGGAGTCTTAATGTACGATATTGATTGCAATCACCATAATGAGTGGATTCAGGTGTACTAAGATTAATTTTCCTAGATCAAAGGGTTCAAAAGTTATAACTATTTAAATGTTCAATTTTTGAACTGGTGGTGGCGCTATAGAGTTTGACTTAGAGTCTCAAAAATTGGTCCAATTACTATTCATGGTCATATCTATAACTGTGCCAAATTTCATCATTTTCCTATGTACGGTTCATAGGGCTGCCATAGACTTACAGAGGAGGAAGAATAATAATAATAAGATTAAAGCTGCAAGCAGCCTTTCCGGGGCCAAGCCCTTTCTGATGTTTGGCTGGTTTGGACAGGCTACATGATTTTTTATTTCTTTTTTACTAGGAATCTTTTGAACATTCCACAATTCACATGGTTTAATGCTTTGCTACACATCGGATTTGATTAAACAACATTCAAAGTTATGAAAATGTACTCAAAATGAAGATTTATTTATATTTATTGAGTTCCTTTCTCAGATACACATCATGTGCAGAACTGAAACAACTTTTCCACCACTTAAGGCCACAGTATGTCTTGCATGTGTCACACGGGATTCGAACCCACGACCAGAATGGTTCGGGATTCGAGACACGTGGTTTATCAAATTGCGCCACTCAGAGGACGTAAATTTGAAAGCTGCAGAGGATAGGCTTCAGTGTAAGAATAAGCACACAAAATCATGTTAACGAGATTAGCATGCTAAGCTAGCTTAATGCTAATGAAGCTTATGGTTATCCTGATAGCTGAAGAGCCACATTAAAAAGAATGTCATCTGGTTAGCATGCTAACCAATTATTATGCTAAGCTAACTAGCATAAGGCAACAAACACAGGCTAGGTCAACTTCTAAGATGAATATCTCGGGAACGGTAGCGAATATAAAAAATCTAGTCAGTCATTTCTGTGCGTCTCAGTCCAAAGAACATCTGATCAAATTTTGGACAAAATTTAGCAAGATTTGAAGGAGAAGTAGTGAAAAAACTGTTTTTCATTTGTTCCAAAATGGCGGATAGTCACTTTATTGGAAAATGACAAATGAGATATCACCGGAATCAGCATACGCCAGGAAACACAATGACGTAAAGAAATCAAAATTTGAACAATGTTTTCAAAAGTTATAAGCGTTTTTGAAAAATACCTTATATCTCTGGAACACTAGGTGGCGCTGTGTTCATTGTTCTCATGTACCTTCAGGACATTGTGTCGATGATCCAAACTAAATTTTGTTAAGATATGTCAAATAGTTTAAAAATTATTGCAAATTATGTCAAAATTTAAAATGGCGGACACGTGGTACCTCCCATCCTGACAAAATTGGCATCCTCGGATTCGGCATGACCCAAGGAATCCATAGATACTATATTTATGATTTTCTGATAAACTGTACAAAAGTTATTGGCCAAAATATCAAATTTTCATATCTCATGACCTGTAGGTGGCGCTGTTCTCGAATTTGGCATGGACCCTGAAATCATGGTTCCGATGAAGCGTACCAATTTTCCTTTCGATTGATCAAACTTTGGCCGAGATAGAGCTTCTGAACCAATATTGGGTCGACCTTGTTAAGTTTGCAACACCATAACTTTTGTTCAAAGATGAATTTAAAAAATCTGTTCAGTCGTTTCTGTGCGGTTCAGTCCAAAGATCATGTGAGCCAATTTTCGTAAGAATTGAACAAAGTTTGAATGAGTAGTAGCAAAAAAACTTAATACTGTACTTTTCAAAATGGCTACTACTGTAATGGGCGGAGTCTTAATGTACGATATTGATTGCAATCACCATAATGAGTGGATTCAGGTGTACTAAGATTAATTTTTCTAGATCAAAGGGTTCAAAAGTTATAACTATTTAAATGTTCAATTTTTGAACTGGTGGTGGCGCTATAGAGTTTGTCCTAGAGGCTCAAAAATTGGTCCAATTACTATTCATTAGCATCACTAGAAGTGTACCAAATTTCATCATTTTGCTATGTACGGTTCATAGGGCTGTCATAGACTTACAGAGGAGGAAGAAGAATAATAATAATAATAATAATTAAAGCTGCAAGCAGCCTTTCCGGGGCCAAGCCCTTTCTGATGTTTGGCTGGTTTGGACAGGCTACATGATTTTTTATTTCTTTTTTACTAGGAATCTTTTGAACATTCCACAATTCACATGGTTTAATGCTTTGCTACACATCGGATTTGATTAAACAACATTCAAAGTTATGAAAATGTACTCAAAATGAAGATTTATTTATATTTATTGAGTTCCTTTCTCAGATACACATCATGTGCAGAACTGAAACAACTTTTCCACCACTTAAGGACACAGTACCTCTTGCGGTCTGGCCATGTGTCACACGGGATTCGAACCCACGACCAGAATGGTTCGGGATCCGAGACATGTGGTTTATCAAATTGCGCCACTCAGAGGACGTAAATTTGAAAGCTGCAGAGGATAGGCTTCAGTGTAAGAATAAGCACACAAAATCATGTTAACGAGATTAGCATGCTAGGCTAGCTTAATGCTAATGAAGCTTATGGTTATCCTGATAGCTGAAGAGCCACATTAAAAAGAATGTCATCTGGTTAGCATGCTAACCAATTATTATGCTAAGCTAACTAGCATAAGGCAACAAACACAGGCTAGGTCAACTTCGAAGATGAATATCTCGGGAACGGTAGCGAATATAAAAAATCTAGTCAGTCATTTCTGTGCGTCTCAGTCCAAAGAACATCTGATCAAATTTTGGACAAAATTTAGCAAGATTTGAAGGAGAAGTAGTGAAAAAACTGTTTTTCATTTGTTCCAAAATGGCGGATAGTCACTTTATTGGAAAATGACAAATGAGATATCACCGGAATCAGCATACGCCAGGAAACACAATGAAGTAAAGAAATCAAAATTTGAACAATGTTTTCAAAAGTTATAAGCGTTTTTGAAAAATACCTTATATCTCTGGAACACTAGGTGGCGCTGTGTTCATTGTTCTCATGTACCTTCAGGACATTGTGTCGATGATCCAAACTAAATTTTGTTAAGATATGTCAAATAGTTTAAAAATGATTGCAAATTATGTCAAAATTCAAAATGGCGGACACGTGGTACCTCCCATCCTGACAAAATTGGCATCCTCGGATTCGGCATGACCCAAGGAATCCATAGATACTATATTTATGATTTTCTGACAAACTGTACAAAAGTTATTGGCCAAAATATCAATTTTTCATATCTCATGACCTGTAGGTGGCGCTGTTCTCGAATTTGGCATGGACCCTGAGATCATGGTTCCGATGAAGCGTACCAATTTTCCTTTCGATTGATCAAACTTTGGCCGAGATAGAGCTTCTGAACCAATATTGGGTCGACCTTGTTAAGTTTGCAACACCATAACTTTTGTTCAAAGATGAATTAAAAAAATCTGTTCAGTCATTTCTGTGCGGTTCAGTCCAAAGATCATGTGAGCCAATTTTCGTAAGAATTGAACAAAGTTTGAATGAGTAGTAGCAAAAAAACTTAATACTGTACTTTTCAAAATGGCTACTACTGTAATGGGCGGAGTCTTACTGTACGATATTGATTGCAATCACCATAATGAGTGGATTCAGGTGTACTAAGATTAATTTTTCTAGATCAAAGGGTTCAAAAGTTATAACAATTTAAATGTTCTATTTTTGAACTGGTGGTGGCGCTATAGAGTTTGACTTAGAGTCTCAAAATTTGGTCCAATTACTATTCATTAGCATCACTAGAAGTGTACCAAATTTCATCATTTTCCTATGTACGGTTCATAGGGCTGTCATAGACTTACAGAGGAGGAAGAAGAATAATAATAATAAATATAGCTGCAAGCAGCAACACGGGGCCAAGCCCAGAAAGGGCTGTAGCGCAATGCAGAGCCAGAAGAGATAAAAGAGCAGAAATAGAATATACATGAAGAACAGATATCTTCAGAAGTACAGATAGGATGAAATGAAAAATGAACAGAAGTTCTGATGAGAACAAACACAGAATGAAGAGGAAAAAACACTTATTTCCAATCCAAGAGTAAGAAAGAAATGGGCTGCAGCGCAATGCAGAGCCAGAAGGGCAAAAAGAGCAGAAATAGAATGTACATGAAGAACAGATATCTTCAGAAGTACAGATAGGATGAAATCAAAATGAACAGACGTTCTGATGAGAACGAACACAGAATGAAGAAAAAAAACACTTATTTCCAATCCTACAAAAGATTAGTATTGCTCTTATCTGGATAATAAAGGAATTATTCATACACATTTTGAAAGTTGTCCCACACGGACTTGAACCCACTATCTATGGGTCAGGTGCCTGTCCCTCATCTTGTTGTGCTTCTTGGCAATCATGCATTTACACAGCTGGCAAAATTCAACAGTTCAAGTGAGTATCAACTAAAAATTAAGAATTTGTATAAAGATGTACTGCATGTTATATTGAAGTTGTCAGAAAGACACAATATCTTGAATAGAAGCAACTTTTGCACCACTTCTGGCCACAGTATCTCTTGCATGTGTCACACGGGATTCGAACCCACGACCAGAATGGTTCGGAATTCGAGACACGTGGTTTATCAAATTGCGCCACTCAGAGGACATAACTTTCAAAGCTGCAGAGGATAGGCTTCAGTGTAAGAATAAGCACACAAAATCATGTTAACGAGATTAGCATGCTAAGCTAGCTTAATGCTAATGAAGCTAATGGTTATCCTGATAGCTGAAGAGCCACATTAGAAAGAATGGCATCTGGTTAGCATGCTAACCAATTATTATGCTAAGCTAACTAGCATAAGGCAACAAACACAGGCTAGGTCAACTTCGAAGATGAATATCTCGGGAACGGTAGCAAATATAAAAAATCTATTCAGTCATTTCTGTGCGTCTCAGTCCAAAGAACATCTGATCAAATTTTGGACAAAATTTAGCAAGATTTGAAGGAGAAGTAGTGAAAAAACTGTTTTTCATTTGTTCCAAAATGGCGGATAGTCACATTATTGGAAAATGACAAATGAGATATCGTCGGAATTGGCATAAGCCGAGGAACATAATGACATAAATCAATACAAATTTGAACAATGTTTTCAAAAGTTATAAGCGTTTTTGAAAAATACCTTATATCTCTGGAACACTAGGTGGCGCTGTGTTCATTGTTCTCATGTACCTTCAGGACATTGTGTCGATGATCCATACTAAATTTTGTGAAGATATGTCAAATAGTTTAAAAATGATTGCAAATTATGTCAAAATTCAAAATGGCGGACACGTGGTACCTCCCATCCTGACAAAATTGGCATCCTCGGATTCGGTATGACCCAAGGAATCCATAGATACCACATTCATGATTTTCTGACAAACTGTACAAAAGTTATTGGCCAAAATATCAATTTTTCATATCTCATGACCTGTAGGTGGCGCTGTTCTCGAATTTGGCATGGACCCTGAGATCATGGTTCCGATGAAGCGTACCAATTTTCCTTTCGATTGATCAAACTTTGGCCGAGATAGAGCTTCTGAACCAATATTGGGTCGAGTTTGTTAAGTTTGCAACAGCATAACTTTTGATCAAAGATGAATTTAAAAAATCTGTTCAGTCATTTCAGTGCGGTTCAGTCCAAATATCATGTGAGCCAATTTTCGTAAGAATTGAACAAAGTTTGAATGAGTAGTAGCAAAAAAACTTAATACTGTACTTTTCAAAATGGCTACTACTGTAATGGGCGGAGTCTTAATGTACGATATTGATTGCAATCACCATAATGAGTGGATTCAGGTGTACTAAGATTAATTTTCCTAGATCAAAGGGTTCAAAAGTTATAACTATTTAAATGTTCAATTTTTGAACTGGTGGTGGCGCTATAGAGTTTGACTTAGAGTCTCAAAAATTGGTCCAATTACTATTCATGGTCATATCTATAACTGTGCCAAATTTCATCATTTTCCTATGTACGGTTCATAGGGCTGCCATAGACTTACAGAGGAGGAAGAATAATAATAATAATAATAATAATAATAATAATAAGAAAACTAACGGATACAATAGGTGCCTTGCCCTACGGGCTTGGCCCCTAATAAGAAAACTAACGGATACAATAGGGTCTATCCCCTTCGGGGCTTGGCCCCTAATAAGAAAACTAACGGATACAATAGGGTCTATCCCCTTCGGGGCTTGGCCCCTAAATATAGCTGCAGGCAGCAACACGGGGCCATGCCAGAGCAAGCAGACCAAGCATGGCGCACATATAGCACAGCCAGCACATCATGTACAGCAGCACAGCAAGTACTGCAAGCACAGCAGCACAGTAACAATTTAATCACCTAGAGCAGTGCAGAGCCATAAGAGCAAAACATCTTAAATGTTATGAACATGTTAATGTACATAGAGCACAGCAAGTACTGTAAGCACAGCAGTGCAGCAATCATTTATGCACCAAGAGCAGTGCGGAGCCATAAGAGCAAAACATCTTAAATGTTATGAACATGTTAATGTACATAGAGCACAGTAAGTACTGTAAGCACAGCAGTGCAGCAAGTATTTAAGCACCAAGAGCAGTGCGGAGCCATAAGAGCAAAAGATTAGAACAATACAGGAAAAGACACAACATAATACACAATTTAACATAGTCATCCCAAGCAGGATTCGAACCCACGACCAGAATGGTTCTGGATTCACAGCACATGGTTTAACAACTTGCGCCACTCAGAGGATGCTGGTTTAGGAAGCTGCAGAGATGTTTCAGTGTAAGAATGAGCACACAAAAGCAAGTTAACAAGGTTAGCATGCTAAGCTAGCTTAATGCTAATGTAGCTAATTACTTATGATGTGGTACATGGTACAAATTATATATCCACGGATTCGTCATGATGCAAGGAGTCGATAGACACCAATTTTATAATTTTCACTTCAAATGTTTACAAGTTACAGCCTCTGAACCAATTTAGGGTCATCCTTGTTAACTTTGTGACACCATAACTTTTGAACAGAGATGAATATGAAAAATCGGGGACAGTACTTCTGTGCGGCTTTGTCCAAAGATCATGTGAGCAAATTTTGGACAATTTTGAACCAACTTTGAAAGAGAAGTAGCAAAATAACTGTTTTACATTGGTTCCAATATGGCGACCAGTCATATTGTTGGAAAATGACAAATGAGACATCTTTGGAATCGGCATAAGCCAAGGAATATAATGGCATAAAGAAATCAAATTCAAGCAATGTTTGCAAAAGTTATAAGCGTTTTTGCAAAAAAACATTATATCTCTGGAACACTAGGTGGCGCTGTGATAAAACTTATCAGGTACCTTCAGGTCATGCTAATGATGATCCATACCAAATTTGGTGAAGAAATTTCAAACAGTTTAAAAGATATTGCAAATTATAACAAAATTCAAAATGGCGGACACATGGTACCGCCCACCATGGCAAATTTGATATCGACAGATTCGGCATGACCCAAGGAATCGATAGACATCAAGTTTAAAATTTTCTGACAATCCGTTGACGAGTTATTGGCCAAAATAGCCATTTTCTGTATCTCATGACCAGTAGGTGGCACTGTTTCCAACTTTGGCATGGACCCTCAGATCAAGCTTCCGATGAAGCATACCAATTTTCATTTCAATGCAATAAAGTTTGGCCGAGATACAGCCTCTGAACCAATTTTGGGTCGACCTCATTAACTTTGTGACGTCATAACTTTTGAACAATGACGTATAAAAAAAATCGGGCACAGTACTTTTATGCAGCTCAGTCCAAAGATCATTTGAGCAAAATGTGGACCAATTTGGATCAATTTTGAATGAGTAGTAGCGATCAGACTGATTACTGTACTTTTCAAAATGGCTGCTACTGTAATGGGCGTGGTCTTAATGTATTATATTGATTCAGATCAGTATGATGAGAGCAATCAGGTGTACTATGTCTCATTTTTGTGGATCAAATGGTTCAAAAGTTACAGCCATTTCAATGTTGAATTTTTGAACTGGTGGTGGCGCTATAGAGTGTGTCCAACAGACTCCAAATTTGGTCCAATTACTATTCATGGTCATATCTATAACTGTGCCAAATTTCATCATTTTCCTATGTACGGTTCATAGGGCTGCCATAGACTTACAGAGGAGGAAGAATAATAATAATAAGAATATAGCTGCAAGCAGCAACACGGGGCCAAGCCCAGAAAGGGCTGTAGCGCAATGCAGAGCCAGAAGAGATAAAAGAGCAGAAATAGAATATACATGAAGAACAGATATCTTCAGAAGTACAGATAGGATGAAATGAAAAATGAACAGAAGTTCTGATGAGAACAAACACAGAATGAAGAGGAAAAAACACTTATTTCCAATCCAAGAGTAAGAAAGAAATGGGCTGCAGCGCAATGCAGAGCCAGAAGGGCAAAAAGAGCAGAAATAGAATGTACATGAAGAACAGATATCTTCAGAAGTACAGATAGGATGAAATCAAAATGAACAGACGTTCTGATGAGAACGAACACAGAATGAAGAAAAAAAACACTTATTTCCAATCCTACAAAAGATTAGTATTGCTCTTATCTGGATAATAAAGGAATTATTCATACACATTTTGAAAGTTGTCCCACACGGACTTGAACCCACTATCTATGGGTCAGGTGCCTGTCCCTCATCTTGTTGTGCTTCTTGGCAATCATGCATTTACACAGCTGGCAAAATTCAACAGTTCAAGTGAGTATCAACTAAAAATTAAGAATTTGTATAAAGATGTACTGCATGTTATATTGAAGTTGTCAGAAAGACACAATATCTTGAATAGAAGCAACTTTTGCACCACTTCTGGCCACAGTATCTCTTGCATGTGTCACACGGGATTCGAACCCACGACCAGAATGGTTCGGGATTCGAGACACGTGGTTTATCAAATTGCGCCACTCAGAGGACGTAACTTTCAAAGCTGCAGAGGATAGGCTTCAGTGTAAGAATAAGCACACAAAATCATGTTAACGAGATTAGCATGCTAAGCTAGCTTAATGCTAATGAAGCTAATGGTTATCCTGATAGCTGAAGAGCCACATTAGAAAGAATGGCATCTGGTTAGCATGCTAACCAATTATTATGCTAAGCTAACTAGCATAAGGCAACAAACACAGGCTAGGTCAACTTCGAAGATGAATATCTCGGGAACGGTAGCAAATATAAAAAATCTATTCAGTCATTTCTGTGCGTCTCAGTCCAAAGAACATCTGATCAAATTTTGGACAAAATTTAGCAAGATTTGAAGGAGAAGTAGTGAAAAAACTGTTTTTCATTTGTTCCAAAATGGCGGATAGTCACATTATTGGAAAATGACAAATGAGATATCGTCGGAATTGGCATAAGCCGAGGAACATAATGACATAAATCAATACAAATTTGAACAATGTTTTCAAAAGTTATAAGCGTTTTTGAAAAATACCTTATATCTCTGGAACACTAGGTGGCGCTGTGTTCATTGTTCTCATGTACCTTCAGGACATTGTGTCGATGATCCATACTAAATTTTGTGAAGATATGTCAAATAGTTTAAAAATGATTGCAAATTATGTCAAAATTCAAAATGGCGGACACGTGGTACCTCCCATCCTGACAAAATTGGCATCCTCGGATTCGGCATGACCCAAGGAATCCATAGATACCACATTCATGATTTTCTGACAAACTGTACAAAAGTTATTGGCCAAAATATCAATTTTTCATATCTCATGACCTGTAGGTGGCGCTGTTCTCGAATTTGGCATGGACCCTGAGATCATGGTTCCGATGAAGCGTACCAATTTTCCTTTCGATTGATCAAACTTTGGCCGAGATAGAGCTTCTGAACCAATATTGGGTCGAGTTTGTTAAGTTTGCAACAGCATAACTTTTGATCAAAGATGAATTAAAAAAATCTGTTCAGTCATTTCTGTGCGGTTCAGTCCAAATATCATGTGAGCCAATTTTCGTAAGAATTGAACAAAGTTTGAATGAGTAGTAGCAAAAAAACTTAATACTGTACTTTTCAAAATGGCTACTACTGTAATGGGCGGAGTCTTAATGTACGATATTGATTGCAATCACCATAATGAGTGGATTCAGGTGTACTAAGATTAATTTTCCTAGATCAAAGGGTTCAAAAGTTATAACTATTTAAATGTTCAATTTTTGAACTGGTGGTGGCGCTATAGAGTTTGACTTAGAGTCTCAAAAATTGGTCCAATTACTATTCATGGTCATATCTATAACTGTGCCAAATTTCATCATTTTCCTATGTACGGTTCATAGGGCTGCCATAGACTTACAGAGGAGGAAGAATAATAATAATAATAAGAATAATAATAAGAAAACTAACGGATACAATAGGTGCCTTGCCCTACGGGCTTGGCCCCTAAATATAGCTGCAGGCAGCAACACGGGGCCATGCCAGAGCAAGCAGACCAAGCATGGCGCACACATAGCACAGCCAGCACATCATGTACAGCAGCACAGCAAGTACTGCAAGCACAGCAGCACAGTAACAATTTAATCACCTAGAGCAGTGCGGAGCCATAAGAGCAAAACATCTTAAATGTTATGAACATGTTAATGTACATAGAGCACAGTAAGTACTGTAAGCACAGCAGTGCAGCAAGCATTTATGCACCAAGAGCAGTGCGGAGCCATAAGAGCAAAACATCTTAAATGTTATGAACATGTTAATGTACATAGAGCACAGTAAGTACTGTAAGCACAGCAGTGCAGCAAGCATTTATGCATCAAGAGCAGTGCGGAGCCATAAGAGCAAAACATCTTAAATGTTATGAACATGTTAATGTACATAGAGCACAGCAAGTACTGTAAGCACAGCAGTGCAGCAATCATTTATGCACCAAGAGCAGTGCGGAGCCATAAGAGCAAAACATCTTAAATGTTATGAACATGTTAATGTACATAGAGCACAGTAAGTACTGTAAGCACAGCAGTGCAGCAAGCATTTAAGCACCAAGAACAGTGCGGAGCCATAAGACCAAAAGATTAGAACAATACAGGAAAAGACACAACATAATACACAATTTAACATAGTCATCCCAAGCAGGATTCGAACCCACGACCAGAATGGTTCTGGATTCACAGCACATGGTTTAACAACTTGCGCCACTCAGAGGATGCTGGTTTAGGAAGCTGCAGAGATGTTTCAGTGTAAGAATGAGCACACAAAAGCAAGTTAACAAGGTTAGCATGTTAAGCTAGCTTAATGCTAATGTAGCTAATTACTTATGATGTGGTACATGGTACAAATTATATATCCACGGATTCGTCATGATGCAAGGAGTCGATAGACACCAATTTTATAATTTTCACTTCAAATGTTTACAAGTTACAGCCTCTGAACCAATGTAGGGTCATCCTCGTTAACTTTGTGACATCATAACTTTTGAACAGAGATGAATATGAAAAATCGGGGACAGTACTTCTGTGCGGCTTTGTCCAAAGATCATGTGAGCAAATTTTGGACAATTTTGAACCAATTTTGAAAGAGGAGTAGCAAAATAACTGTTTTACATTGGTTCCAATATGGCGGCCAGTCATATTGTTGGAAAATGACAAATGAGACATCGTTGGAATCGGCATAAGCCAAGGAATATAATGACATAAAGAAATCAAATTCAAGCAATTTTTGCAAAAGTTATAAGCGTTTTTGCAAAAAAACATTATATCTCTGGAACACTAGGTGGTGCTGTGATAAAACTTATCAGGTACCTTCAGGTCATGCTAATGATGATCCATACCAAATTTGGTGAAGAAATTTCAAACAGTTTAAAAGATATTGCAAATTATAACAAAATTCAAAATGGCGGACACATGGTACCGCCCACCATGGCAAATTTGATATCGACAGATTCGGCATGACCCAAGGAATCGATAGACATCAAGTTTAAAATTCTCTGACAATCCGTTGACGAGTTATTGGCCAAAATAGCCATTTTCCGTATCTCATGACCAGTAGGTGGCACTGTTTCCAACTTTGGCATGGACCCTCAGATCAAGCTTCCGATGAAGCATACCAAGTTTCATTTCAATGCATTAAAGTTTGGCCGAGATACAGCCTCTGAACCAATTTTGGGTCGACCTCATTAACTTTGTGACGTCATAACTTTTGAACAATGACGTATAAAAAAAATCGGGCACAGTACTTTTATGCAGCTCAGTCCAAAGATCATTTGAGCAAAATGTGGACCAATTTGGATCAATTTTGAATGAGTAGTAGCGATCAGACTGATTACTGTACTTTTCAAAATGGCTGCTACTGTAATGGGCGTGGTCTTAATGTATTATATTGATTCAGATCAGTATGATGAGAGCAATCAGGTGTACTATGTCTCATTTTTGTGGATCAAATGGTTCAAAAGTTACAGCCATTTCAATGTTGAATTTTTGAACTGGTGGTGGCGCTATAGAGTGTGTCCAACAGACTCCAAATTTGGTCCAATTACTATTCATGGTCATATCTATAACTGTGCCAAATTTCATCATTTTCCTATGTACGGTTCATAGGGCTGCCATAGACTTACAGAGGAGGAATAATAATAATAATAATAAATATAGCTGCAAGCAGCAACACGGGGCCAAGCCCAGAAAGGGCTGTAGCGCAATGCAGAGCCAGAAGAGATAAAAGAGCAGAAATAGAATATACATGAAGAACAGATATCTTCAGAAGTACAGATAGGATGAAATGAAAAATGAACAGAAGTTCTGATGAGAACAAACACAGAATGAAGAGGAAAAAACACTTATTTCCAATCCAAGAGTAAGAAAGAAATGGGCTGCAGCGCAATGCAGAGCCAGAAGGGCAAAAAGAGCAGAAATAGAATGTACATGAAGAACAGATATCTTCAGAAGTACAGATAGGATGAAATCAAAATGAACAGACGTTCTGATGAGAACGAACACAGAATGAAGAAAAAAAACACTTATTTCCAATCCTACAAAAGATTAGTATTGCTCTTATCTGGATAATAAAGGAATTATTCATACACATTTTGAAAGTTGTCCCACACGGACTTGAACCCACTATCTATGGGTCAGGTGCCTGTCCCTCATCTTGTTGTGCTTCTTGGCAATCATGCATTTACACAGCTGGCAAAATTCAACAGTTCAAGTGAGTATCAACTAAAAATTAAGAATTTGTATAAAGATGTACTGCATGTTATATTGAAGTTGTCAGAAAGACACAATATCTTGAATAGAAGCAACTTTTGCACCACTTCTGGCCACAGTATCTCTTGCATGTGTCACACGGGATTCGAACCCACGACCAGAATGGTTCGGGATTCGAGACACGTGGTTTATCAAATTGCGCCACTCAGAGGACGTAACTTTCAAAGCTGCAGAGGATAGGCTTCAGTGTAAGAATAAGCACACAAAATCATGTTAACGAGATTAGCATGCTAAGCTAGCTTAATGCTAATGAAGCTAATGGTTATCCTGATAGCTGAAGAGCCACATTAGAAAGAATGGCATCTGGTTAGCATGCTAACCAATTATTATGCTAAGCTAACTAGCATAAGGCAACAAACACAGGCTAGGTCAACTTCGAAGATGAATATCTCGGGAACGGTAGCAAATATAAAAAATCTATTCAGTCATTTCTGTGCGTCTCAGTCCAAAGAACATCTGATCAAATTTTGGACAAAATTTAGCAAGATTTGAAGGAGAAGTAGTGAAAAAACTGTTTTTCATTTGTTCCAAAATGGCGGATAGTCACATTATTGGAAAATGACAAATGAGATATCGTCGGAATTGGCATAAGCCGAGGAACATAATGACATAAATCAATACAAATTTGAACAATGTTTTCAAAAGTTATAAGCGTTTTTGAAAAATACCTTATATCTCTGGAACACTAGGTGGCGCTGTGTTCATTGTTCTCATGTACCTTCAGGACATTGTGTCGATGATCCATACTAAATTTTGTGAAGATATGTCAAATAGTTTAAAAATGATTGCAAATTATGTCAAAATTCAAAATGGCGGACACGTGGTACCTCCCATCCTGACAAAATTGGCATCCTCGGATTCGGCATGACCCAAGGAATCCATAGATACCACATTCATGATTTTCTGACAAACTGTACAAAAGTTATTGGCCAAAATATCAATTTTTCATATCTCATGACCTGTAGGTGGCGCTGTTCTCGAATTTGGCATGGACCCTGAGATCATGGTTCCGATGAAGCGTACCAATTTTCCTTTCGATTGATCAAACTTTGGCCGAGATAGAGCTTCTGAACCAATATTGGGTCGACCTTGTTAAGTTTGCAACACCATAACTTTTGATCAAAGATGAATTAAAAAAATCTGTTCAGTCATTTCTGTGCGGTTCAGTCCAAATATCATGTGAGCCAATTTTCGTAAGAATTGAACAAAGTTTGAATGAGTAGTAGCAAAAAAACTTAATACTGTACTTTTCAAAATGGCTACTACTGTAATGGGCGGAGTCTTACTGTACGATATTGATTGCAATCACCATAATGAGTGGATTCAGGTGTACTAAGATTAATTTTTCTAGATCAAAGGGTTCAAAAGTTATAACAATTTAAATGTTCAATTTTTGAACTGGTGGTGGCGCTATAGAGTTTGACTTAGAGTCTCAAAATTTGGTCCAATTACTATTCATTAGCATCACTAGAAGTGTACCAAATTTCATCATTTTCCTATGTACGGTTCATAGGGCTGTCATAGACTTACAGAGGAGGAAGAATAATAATAATAATAATAATAATAAATATAGCTGCAAGCAGCAACACGGGGCCAAGCCCAGAAAGGGCTGTAGCGCAATGCAGAGCCAGAAGAGATAAAAGAGCAGAAATAGAATATACATGAAGAACAGATATCTTCAGAAGTACAGATAGGATGAAATGAAAAATGAACAGAAGTTCTGATGAGAACAAACACAGAATGAAGAGGAAAAAACACTTATTTCCTTATTAGGAATCTTTTGAACATTCCACAATTCACATGGTTTAATGCTTTGCTACACATCGGATTTGATTAAACAATCTTCAAAGTTATAGCCTTTTGCTTTACTCAGCATTTGCTTTATACTCATACACTGTGGTTTGCTTAATTTTACAGAGAGTTATGAAAATGTACTCAAAATGAAGATTTTTTATATAAATTTGCTGCATGTTATTTTTATGGAGATCCTTTCTCAGATACACATCATGTGCAGAACTGAAAACACTTTTCCACCACTTAAGGCCACAGTATCTCTTGCATGTGTCACACGGGATTCGAACCCACGACCAGAATGGTTCGGGATTCGAGACACGTGGTTTATCAAATTGCGCCACTCAGAGGACGTAACTTTCAAAGCTGCAGAGGATAGGCTTCAGTGTAAGAATAAGCACACAAAATCATGTTAACGAGATTAGCATGCTAAGCTAGCTTAATGCTAATGAAGCTAATGGTTATCCTGATAGCTGAAGAGCCACATTAGAAAGAATGGCATCTGGTTAGCATACTAACCAATTATTATGCTAAGCTAACTAGCATAAGGCAACAAACACAGGCTAGGTCAACTTCGAAGATGAATATCTCGGGAACGGTAGCAAATATAAAAAATCTATTCAGTCATTTCTGTGCGTCTCAGTCCAAAGAACATCTGATCAAATTTTGGACAAAATTTAGCAAGATTTGAAGGAGAAGTAGTGAAAAAACTGTTTTTCATTTGTTCCAAAATGGCGGATAGTCACATTATTGGAAAATGACAAATGAGATATCGTCGGAATTGGCATAAGCCGAGGAACATAATGACATAAATCAATACAAATTTGAACAATGTTTTCAAAAGTTATAAGCGTTTTTGAAAAATACCTTATATCTCTGGAACACTAGGTGGCGCTGTGTTCATTGTTCTCATGTACCTTCAGGACATTGTGTCGATGATCCATACTAAATTTTGTGAAGATATGTCAAATAGTTTAAAAATGATTGCAAATTATGTCAAAATTCAAAATGGCGGACACGTGGTACCTCCCATCCTGACAAAATTGGCATCCTCGGATTCGGCATGACCCAAGGAATCCATAGATACCACATTCATGATTTTCTGACAAACTGTACAAAAGTTATTGGCCAAAATATCAATTTTTCATATCTCATGACCTGTAGGTGGCGCTGTTCTCGAATTTGGCATGGACCCTGAGATCATGGTTCCGATGAAGCGTACCAATTTTCCTTTCGATTGATCAAACTTTGGCCGAGATAGAGCTTCTGAACCAATATTGGGTCGACCTTGTTAAGTTTGCAACACCATAACTTTTGTTCAAAGATGAATTAAAAAAATCTGTTCAGTCATTTCTGTGCGGTTCAGTCGAAAGATCATGTGAGCCAATTTTCGTAAGAATTGAACAAAGTTTGAATGAGTAGTAGCAAAAAAACTTAATACTGTACTTTTCAAAATGGCTACTACTGTAATGGGCGGAGTCTTAATGTACGATATTGATTGCAATCACCATAATGAGTGGATTCAGGTGTACTAAGATTAATTTTCCTAGATCAAAGGGTTCAAAAGTTATAACTATTTAAATGTTCAATTTTTGAACTGGTGGTGGCGCTATAGAGTTTGACTTAGAGTCTCAAAAATTGGTCCAATTACTATTCATGGTCATATCTATAACTGTGCCAAATTTCATCATTTTCCTATGTACGGTTCATGGGGCTGCCATAGACTTACAGAGGAGGAAGAATAATAATAATAATAATAATAATAATAATAATAATAAGAAAACTAACGGATACAATAGGTGCCTTGCCCTACGGGCTTGGCCCCTAATAATAAGAAAACTAACGGATACAATAGGGTCTATCCCCTTCGGGGCTTGGCCCCTAATTAAAGCTGCAAGCAGCCTTTCCGGGGCCAAGCCCTTTCTGATGTTTGGCTGGTTTGGACAGGCTACATGATTTTTTATTTCTTTTTTACTAGGAATCTTTTGAACATTCCACAATTCACATGGTTTAATGCTTTGCTACACATCGGATTTGATTAAACAATCTTCAAAGTTATAGCCTTTTGCTTTACTCAGCATTTGCTTCATACTCATACACTGTGGTTTGCTTAATTTTACAGAGAGTTATGAAAATGTACTCAAAATGAAGATTTCTTATATCAATTTGCTGCATGTTATTTTTATGGAGATCCTTTCTCAGATACACATCATGTGCAGAACTGAAACAACTTTTCCACCACTTAAGGCCACAGTATCTCTTGCATGTGTCACACGAGATTCGAACCCACGACCAGAATGGTTCGGGATTCGAGACACGTGGTTTATCAAATTGCGCCACTCAGAGGACGTAACTTTCAAAGCTGCAGAGGATAGGCTTCACTGTAAGAATAAGCACACAAAATCATATTAACGAGATTAGCATGCTAAGCTAGCTTAATGCTAATGAAGCTAATGGTTATCCTGATAGCTGAAGAGCCACATTAGAAAGAATGGCATCTGGTTAGCATGCTAACCAATTATTATGCTAAGCTAACTAGCATAAGGCAACAAACACAGGCTAGGTCAACTTCGAAGATGAATATCTCGGGAACGGTAGCGAATATAAAAAATATATTCAGTCATTTCTGTGCGACTCAGTCCAAAGAACATCTGATCAAATTTTGGACAAAATTTAGCAAGATTTGAAGGAGAAGTAGTGAAAAAACTGTTTTTCATTTGTTCCAAAATGGCGGATAGTCACATTATTGGAAAATGACAAATGAGATATCGTCGGAATTGGCATAAGCCAAGGAACATAATGACATAAATCAATACAAATTTGAACAATGTTTTCAAAAGTTATAAGCGTTTTTGAAAAATACCTTATATCTCTGGAACACTAGGTGGCGCTGTGTTCATTGTTCTCATGTACCTTCAGGACATTGTGTCGATGATCCATACTAAATTTTGTGAAGATATGTCAAATAGTTTAAAAATTATTGCAAATTATGTCAAAATTCAAAATGGCGGACACGTGGTACCTCCCATCCTGACAAAATTGGCATCCTCGGATTCGGCATGACCCAAGGAATCCATAGATACCACATTTATGATTTTCTGACAAACTGTACAAAAGTTATTGGCCAAAATATCAATTTTTCATATCTCATGACCTGTAGGTGGCGCTGTTCTCGAATTTGGCATGGACCCTGAGATCATGGTTCCGATGAGGCGTACCAATTTTCCTTTCGATTGATCAAACTTTGGCCGAGATAGAGCTTCTGAACCAATATTGGGTCGACCTTGTTAAGTTTGAAACACCATAACTTTTGATCAAAGATGAATTAAAAAAATCTGTTCAGTCATTTCTGTGCTGTTCAGTCCAAAGATCATGTGAGCCAATTTTCGTAAGAATTGAACAAAGTTTGAATGAGTAGTAGCAAAAAAACTTAATACTGTACTTTTCAAAATGGCTACTACTGTAATGGGCGGAGTCTTAATGTACGATATTGATTGCAATCACCATAATGAGTGGATTCAGGTGTACTAAGATTCATTTTTCTAGATCAAAGGGTTCAAAAGTTATAACTATTTAAATGTTCAATTTTTGAACTGGTGGTGGCGCTATAGAGTTTGACTTAGAGTCTCAAAAATTGGTCCAATTACTATTCATTAGCATTACTAGAAGTGCACCAAATTTCATCATTTTCCTATGTACGGTTCATAGGGCTGTCATAGACTTACAGAGGAGGAAGAAGAATAATAATAATAAATATAGCTGCAAGCAGCAACACGGGGCCAAGCCCAGAAAGGGCTGTAGCGCAATGCAGAGCCAGAAGAGATAAAAGAGCAGAAATAGAATATACATGAAGAACAGATATCTTCAGAAGTACAGATAGGATGAAATGAAAAATGAACAGAAGTTCTGATGAGAACAAACACAGAATGAAGAGGAAAAAACACTTATTTCCTTATTAGGAATCTTTTGAACATTCCACAATTCACATGGTTTAATGCTTTGCTACACATCGGATTTGATTAAACAATCTTCAAAGTTATAGCCTTTTGCTTTACTCAGCATTTGCTTTATACTCATACACTGTGGTTTGCTTAATTTTACAGAGAGTTATGAAAATGTACTCAAAATGAAGATTTTTTATATAAATTTGCTGCATGTTATTTTTATGGAGATCCTTTCTCAGATACACATCATGTGCAGAACTGAAACAACTTTTCCACCACTTAAGGCCACAGTATCTCTTGCATGTGTCACACGGGATTCGAACCCACGACCAGAATGGTTCGGGATTCGAGACATGTGGTTTATCAAATTGCGCCACTCAGAGGACGTAACTTTCAAAGCTGCAGAGGATAGGCTTCAGTGTAAGAATAAGCACACAAAATCATGTTAACGAGATTAGCATGCTAAGCTAGCTTAATGCTAATGAAGCTAATGGTTATCCTGATAGCTGAAGAGCCACATTAGAAAGAATGGCATCTGGTTAGCATGCTAACCAATTATTATGCTAAGCTAACTAGCATAAGGCAACAAACACAGGCTAGGTCAACTTCGAAGATGAATATCTCGGGAACGGTAGCAAATATAAAAAATCTATTCAGTCATTTCTGTGCGTCTCAGTCCAAAGAACATCTGATCAAATTTTGGACAAAATTTAGCAAGATTTGAAGGAGAAGTAGTGAAAAAACTGTTTTTCATTTGTTCCAAAATGGCGGATAGTCACATTATTGGAAAATGACAAATGAGATATCGTCGGAATTGGCATAAGCCGAGGAACATAATGACATAAATCAATACAAATTTGAACAATGTTTTCAAAAGTTATAAGCGTTTTTGAAAAATACCTTATATCTCTGGAACACTAGGTGGCGCTGTGTTCATTGTTCTCATGTACCTTCAGGACATTGTGTCGATGATCCATACTAAATTTTGTGAAGATATGTCAAATAGTTTAAAAATGATTGCAAATTATGTCAAAATTCAAAATGGCGGACACGTGGTACCTCTCATCCTGACAAAATTGGCATCCTCGGATTCGGCATGACCCAAGGAATCCATAGATACCACATTCATGATTTTCTGACAAACTGTACAAAAGTTATTGGCCAAAATATCAATTTTTCATATATCATGACCTGTAGGTGGCGCTGTTCTCGAATTTGGCATGGACCCTGAGATCATGGTTCCGATGAAGCGTACCAATTTTCCTTTCGATTGATCAAACTTTGGCCGAGATAGAGCTTCTGAACCAATATTGGGTCGAGTTTGTTAAGTTTGCAACAGCATAACTTTTGATCAAAGATGAATTAAAAAAATCTGTTCTGTCATTTCTGTGCGGTTCAGTCCAAATATCATGTGAGCCAATTTTCGTAAGAATTGAACAAAGTTTGAATGAGTAGTAGCAAAAAAACGTAATACTGTACTTTTCAAAATGGCTACTACTGTAATGGGCGGAGTCTTAATGTACGATATTGATTGCAATCACCATAATGAGTGGATTCAGGTGTACTAAGATTAATTTTCCTAGATCAAAGGGTTCAAAAGTTATAACTATTTAAATGTTCAATTTTTGAACTGGTGGTGGCGCTATAGAGTTTGACTTAGAGTCTCAAAAATTGGTCCAATTACTATTCATGGTCATATCTATAACTGTGCCAAATTTCATCATTTTCCTATGTACGGTTCATAGGGCTGCCATAGACTTACAGAGGAGGAAGAATAATAATAATAATAATAATAATAATAATAAGAAGAAAACTAACGGATACAATAGGTGCCTTGCCCTACGGGCTTGGCCCCTAATAATTAAAGCTGCAAGCAGCCTTTCCGGGGCCAAGCCCTTTCTGATGTTTGGCTGGTTTGGACAGGCTACATGATTTTTTATTTCTTTTTTACTAGGAATCTTTTGAACATTCCACAATTCACATGGTTTAATGCTTTGCTACACATCGGATTTGATTAAACAACATTCAAAGTTATGAAAATGTACTCAAAATGAAGATTTATTTATATTTATTGAGTTCCTTTCTCAGATACACATCATGTGCAGAACTGAAACAACTTTTCCACCACTTAAGGACACAGTACCTCTTGCGGTCTGGCCATGTGTCACACGGGATTCGAACCCACGACCAGAATGGTTCGGGATTCGAGACACGTGGTTTATCAAATTGCGCCACTCAGAGGAGGTAAATTTGAAAGCTGCAGAGGATAGGCTTCAGTGTAAGAATAAGCACACAAAATCATGTTAACGAGATTAGCATGCTAAGCTAGCTTAATGCTAATGAAGCTTATGGTTATCCTGATAGCTGAAGAGCCACATTAAAAAGAATGTCATCTGGTTAGCATGCTAACCAATTATTATGCTAAGCTAACTAGCATAAGGCAACAAACACAGGCTAGGTCAACTTCTAAGATGAATATCTCGGGAACGGTAGCGAATATAAAAAATCTAGTCAGTCATTTCTGTGCGTCTCAGTCCAAAGAACATCTGATCAAATTTTGGACAAAATTTAGCAAGATTTGAAGGAGAAGTAGTGAAAAAACTGTTTTTCATTTGTTCCAAAATGGCGGATAGTCACTTTATTGGAAAATGACAAATGAGATATCACCGGAATCAGCATACGCCAGGAAACACAATGACGTAAAGAAATCAAAATTTGAACAATGTTTTCAAAAGTTATAAGCGTTTTTGAAAAATACCTTATATCTCTGGAACACTAGGTGGCGCTGTGTTCATTGTTCTCATGTACCTTCAGGACATTGTGTCGATGATCCAAACTAAATTTTGTTAAGATATGTCAAATAGTTTAAAAATTATTGCAAATTATGTCAAAATTCAAAATGGCGGACACGTGGTACCTCCCATCCTGACAAAATTGGCATCCTCGGATTCGGCATGACCCAAGGAATCCATAGATACTATATTTATGATTTTCTGACAAACTGTACAAAAGTTATTGGCCAAAATATCAATTTTTCATATCTCATGACCTGTAGGTGGCGCTGTTCTCGAATTTGGCATGGACCCTGAGATCATGGTTCCGATGAAGCGTACCAATTTTCCTTTCGATTGATCAAACTTTGGCCGAGATAGAGCTTCTGAACCAATATTGGGTCGACCTTGTTAAGTTTGCAACACCATAACTTTTGTTCAAAGATGAATTAAAAAAATCTGTTCAGTCGTTTCTGTGCGGTTCAGTCCAAAGATCATGTGAGCCAATTTTCGTAAGAATTGAACAAAGTTTGAATGAGTAGTAGCAAAAAAACTTAATACTGTACTTTTCAAAATGGCTACTACTGTAATGGGCGGAGTCTTAATGTACGATATTGATTGCAATCACCATAATGAGTGGATTCAGGTGTACTAAGATTAATTTTTCTAGATCAAAGGGTTCAAAAGTTATAACTATTTAAATGTTCAATTTTTGAACTGGTGGTGGCGCTATAGAGTTTGTCCTAGAGGCTCAAAAATTGGTCCAATTACTATTCATTAGCATCACTAGAAGTGTACCAAATTTCATCATTTTCCTATGTACGGTTCATAGGGCTGTCATAGACTTACAGAGGAGGAAGAAGAATAATAATAAATATAGCTGCAAGCAGCAATCACCGGGGCCAAGCGCAAGCAAGACGACAAGACATGCCAAAGTGGCTGGGAGTGTGAGACCCACTGCAGCAAGGAGCAATTAAAGACATTTGAAGATGAATTTTGGCAAAATGGTTGAAAAATCACATACAATGACTAAAAATATGATTATCACTTTCGACCAATAGGTGGCGCAGTTACGAAACTGATGTGATGTGGTCAGAGTGAAGTGACAATGACACAAAGTTTGGTGTCAATATGTCAAGGCATTGCAGATATAAAGCCTGAATAGTCATTTTGGCATCATGCCTCAACTTTGCCACTGCGGTATACGAAAACGGTTTTGTCTATCGACACGAAATCCATAACTTTTACTCGGCACAGTCTGGAGATGACACGATCCGATTTTGGTGAAAATCGGACGTTCGGTCTAGGAGGAGTTCGAAAAAGTAGGTTTTAAAAGAAAATAAAGATGGCGGACAGGAACTTTGATTGACTATGGCAAAATTGGTATCTATGTTTTCAGCATAACCCAAGGAATCTATTGAGATCAGTGTCATTACTATAGGCAAATTTATTCAAAAGTTATTAGCATTTTTGGAAATTTCATTATAACTTTTGACCAAAAGGTGGCGCTGTCTCATAAATTTTTGAGTACTTTTAGGGCGTTGTACTGATGACCCATACTGAGTTTCGTAACGATACGTTCATGCGTTCATAAAATACAGCATTTTAGCACATAATTCAAAATGGCCGACAGCCAAAATGGCCGATATGGGAAAATTGGATATCAGTCGACTCAGCACGATGCCCTGAATCTAACGAGACCACTTTTGTGATTTTTGGACAAACCGTTCAGAAGTTATAAGCAAAAATATAAATTCTTCATATCTCCGGACCAGTAGGTGGCGCTGCGCCGAAACGCAGCATGTAGCCTCAAGTCATACTTGTGATGACATGTACCAAATTTGGTCTGAATCCGATAAAGCGTTGTGGAGATACGGCCTTACGTCTGTTTTTGCAAGCGCTACGTAAAATTTATTTGCGCGGTATTCGAGAACGGTAATTCGAATCAACTTGAATTCCATAACTTTTTGTCGTCATGGTCTGGAGTTGATTTGGTTCAATTTTCGTGAAATTCGGAGCAACGGCCTAGGAGGAGTTCGAAAAAGTAGGTT
The DNA here is from genome assembly GCF_949152265.1 of Phoxinus phoxinus. Taxonomy (NCBI): domain Eukaryota; kingdom Metazoa; phylum Chordata; class Actinopteri; order Cypriniformes; family Leuciscidae; genus Phoxinus; species Phoxinus phoxinus. The sequence continues at coordinate 12,726,614 of NC_136890.1, forward strand.
TTTTGGAAAATTCAAAATGGCGGGAAAACTATTATGACGGAAAATGACGTCATAGGGTGCAATCGAATCGTCGTGAGCTCAGGAATCAGAGGAAAAAAGAATTTTGATTCTAGCCCTTACGGTTCAAAAGTTATCAGCATAGACATGAGTGAAACTTTGGACTGTTGGTGGCGCTAGAGGGAATGAGTTGGAGACACCAAAATTGGTGTATTTAATGTTGGGACTGTCCTCTATCAGAATGTCAAATAAAATCAACTTTCCCGCAAGCGGTTCATAGGGCTGCCATAGACTTCAATGGCGGAAGAAGAAGAAGAAGAAACGGAAGAATAATAATAATAAGAACGCCAACAAAAACAATAGGTGCCTCCGCACTTTCAGTGCTTGGCCCCTAATAATAATAATAAGAAGAAAACTAACGGATACAATAGGGTCTATCCCCTTCGGGGCTTGGCCCCTAATAATAAGAAAACTAACGGATACAATAGGGTCTATCCCCTTCGGGGCTTGGCCCCTAAATATAGCTGCAAGCAGCAACACGGGGCCAAGCCCAGAAAGGGCTGTAGCGCAATGCAGAGCCAGAAGAGATAAAAGAGCAGAAATAGAATATACATGAAGAACAGATATCTTCAGAAGTACAGATAGGATGAAATGAAAAATGAACAGAAGTTCTGATGAGAACAAACACAGAATGAAGAGGAAAAAACACTTATTTCCAATCCAAGAGTAAGAAAGAAATGGGCTGCAGCGCAATGCAGAGCCAGAAGGGCAAAAAGAGCAGAAATAGAATGTACATGAAGAACAGATATCTTCAGAAGTACAGATAGGATGAAATCAAAATGAACAGACGTTCTGATGAGAACGAACACAGAATGAAGAAAAAAAACACTTATTTCCAATCCTACAAAAGATTAGTATTGCTCTTATCTGGATAATAAAGGAATTATTCATACACATTTTGAAAGTTGTCCCACACGGACTTGAACCCACTATCTATGGGTCAGGTGCCTGTCCCTCATCTTGTTGTGCTTCTTGGCAATCATGCATTTACACAGCTGGCAAAATTCAACAGTTCAAGTGAGTATCACCTAAAAATTAAGAATTTGTATAAAGATGTACTGCATGTTATATTGAAGTTGTCAGAAAGACACAATATCTTGAATAGAAGCAACTTTTGCACCACTTGTGGCCACAGTATCTCTTGCATGTGTCACACGGGATTCGAACCCACGACCAGAATGGTTCGGGATTCGAGACACGTGGTTTATCAAATTGCGCCACTCAGAGGACGTAACTTTCAAAGCTGCAGAGGATAGGCTTCAGTGTAAGAATAAGCACACAAAATCATGTTAACGAGATTAGCATGCTAAGCTAGCTTAATGCTAATGAAGCTAATGGTTATCCTGATAGCTGAAGAGCCACATTAGAAAGAATGGCATCTGATTAGCATGCTAACCAATTATTATGCTAAGCTAACTAGCATAAGGCAACAAACACAGGCTAGGTCAACTTCGAAGATGAATATCTCGGGAACGGTAGCAAATATAAAAAATCTATTCAGTCATTTCTGTGCGTCTCAGTCCAAAGAACATCTGATCAAATTTTGGACAAAATTTAGCAAGATTTGAAGGAGAAGTAGTGAAAAAACTGTTTTTCATTTGTTCCAAAATGGCGGATAGTCACATTATTGGAAAATGACAAATGAGATATCGTCGGAATTGGCATAAGCCGAGGAACATAATGACATAAATCAATACAAATTTGAACAATGTTTTCAAAAGTTATAAGCGTTTTTGAAAAATACCTTATATCTCTGGAACACTAGGTGGCGCTGTGTTCATTGTTCTCATGTACCTTCAGGACATTGTGTCGATGATCCATACTAAATTTTGTGAAGATATGTCAAATAGTTTAAAAATTATTGCAAATTATGTCAAAATTCAAAATGGCGGACACGTGGTACCTCCCATCCTGACAAAATTGGTATCCCCGGATTCGGCATGACCCAAGGAATCCATAGATACCCCATTTATGATTTTCTGACAAACTGTACAAAAGTTATTGGCCAAAATATCAATTTTTCATATCTCATGACCTGTAGGTGGCGCTGTTCTCGAATTTGGCATGGACCCTGAGATTATGGTTCCGATGAAGCGTACCAATTTTCCTTTCGATTGATCAAACTTTGGCCGAGATAGAGCTTCTGAACCAATATTGGGTCGACCTTGTTAAGTTTGCAACACCATAACTTTTGTTCAAAGATGAATTAAAAAAATCTGTTCAGTCATTTCTGTGCGGTTCAGTCCAAAGATCATGTGAGCCAATTTTCGTAAGAATTGAACAAAGTTTGAATGAGTAGTAGCAAAAAAACTTAATACTGTACTTTTCAAAATGGCTACTACTGTAATGGGCGGAGTCTTAATGTACGATATTGATTTTAATCACCATGATGAGTGGATTCAGGTGTACTAAGATTCATTTTTCTAGATCAAAGGGTTCAAAAGTTATAACTATTTATATGTTAAATTTTTGAACTGGTGGTGGCGCTATAGAGTTTGACTTAGAGTCTCAAAAATTGGTCCAATTACTATTCATTAGCATCACTAGAAGTGTACCAAATTTCATCATTTTCCTACTTACGGTTCATAGGGCTGTCATAGACTTACAGAGGAGGAAGAAGAATAATAATAATAAATATAGCTGCAAGCAGCAATCACCGGGGCCAAGCGCAAGCAAGACGACAAGACATGCCAAAGTGGCTGGGAGTGTGAGACCCACTGCAGCAAGGAGCAATTAAAGACATTTGAAGATGAATTTTGGCAAAATGGTTGAAAAATCACATACAATAACTAAAAATATGATTATCACTTTCGACCAATAGGTGGCGCAGTTACGAAACTGATGTGATGTGGTCAGAGTGAAGTGACAATGACACATACAAAGTTTGGTGTCAATATGTCAAGGCATTGCAGATATAAAGCCTGAATAGTCATTTTGGCATCATGCCTCAACTTTGCCACTGCGGTATACGAAAACGGTTTTGTCTATCGACACGAAATCCATAACTTTTACTCGGCACAGTCTGGAGATGACACGATCCGATTTTGGTGAAAATCGGACGTTCGGTCTAGGAGGAGTTCGAAAAAGTAGGTTTTAAAAGAAAATAAAGATGGCGGACAGGAACTTTGATTGACTATGGCAAAATTGGTATCTATGTTTTCAGCATAACCCAAGGAATCTATTGAGATCAGTGTCATTACTATAGGCAAATTTATTCAAAAGTTATTAGCATTTTTGGAAATTTCATTATAACTTTTGACCAAAAGGTGGCGCTGTCTCATAAATTTTTGAGTACTTTTAGGGCGTTGTACTGATGACCCATACTGAGTTTCGTAACGATACGTTCATGCGTTCATAAAATACAGCATTTTAGCACATAATTCAAAATGGCCGACAGCCAAAATGGCCGATATGGGAAAATTGAATATCAGTCAACTCAGCACGACGCCCTGAATCTAACGAGACCACTTTTGTGATTTTTGGACAAACCGTTCAGAAGTTATAAGCAAAAACATAAATTATTCATATCTCCGGACCAGTAGGTGGCGCTGCGCCGAAACGCAGCAAGTAACCTCAGGTCATGCTTGTGACGACATGTACCAAATTTGGTCTGAATCCGATAAAGCGTTGTGGAGATACGGCCTTACGTCTGTTTTTGCAAGCGCTACGTAAAATTCATTTGCGCGGTATTCGAGAACGGTAATTCGAATCAACTTGAATTCCATAACTTTTGGTCGTCATAGTCTGGAGATGATCTGGTTCATTTTTCGTGAAATTCGGAGCAACGGCCTAGGAGGAGTTCGAAAAAGTAGGTTTTTCGGAAAATTCAAAATGGCGGGAAAACTATTATGACGGAAAATGACGTCATAGGGTGCAGTCGAATCGTCGTGAGCTCAGGAATCAGAGGAAAAAAGAATGTTGTTTCTAGCCCTTGTGGTTCAAAAGTTATTAGCATAAACATGAGTGAAACTTTGGACAGCTGGTGGCGCTAGAGGGAATGAGTTGGAGACTCCAAATTTGCTATGGTGATAGTTCAGACTGTCCTCTATCACTGTGCCAATTTGTATAAGTTTCCCGCAAACGGTTCTATAGGCTGCCATAGACGCCCAGTCGGAAGAAAAAGAAAAAGAAGAAGAATAAGAACGGGAACAGATACAATAGGTGCCCGCACCTTCAGTGCTTGGCCCCTAATAAGAACGGGAACAGATACAATAGGTGCCCGCACCTTCAGTGCTTGGCCCCTAAAAAAAGAAGAATAAGAACGGGAACAGATACAATAGGTGCCCGCACCTTCAGTGCTTGGCCCCTAAATAATAAGAACGCCAACAAAAACAATAGGTGCCTCCGCACTTTCAGTGCTTGGCCCCTAATAATAATAATAAGAAGAAAACTAACGGATACAATAGGGTCTATCCCCTTCGGGGCTTGGCCCCTAATAATAAGAAAACTAACGGATACAATAGGGTCTATCCCCTTCGGGGCTTGGCCCCTAAATATAGCTGCAAGCAGCAACACGGGGCCAAGCCCAGAAAGGGCTGTAGCGCAATGCAGAGCCAGAAGAGATAAAAGAGCAGAAATAGAATATACATGAAGAACAGATATCTTCAGAAGTACAGATAGGATGAAATGAAAAATGAACAGAAGTTCTGATGAGAACAAACACAGAATGAAGAGGAAAAAACACTTATTTCCAATCCAAGAGTAAGAAAGAAATGGGCTGCAGCGCAATGCAGAGCCAGAAGGGCAAAAAGAGCAGAAATAGAATGTACATGAAGAACAGATATCTTCAGAAGTACAGATAGGATGAAATCAAAATGAACAGACGTTCTGATGAGAACGAACACAGAATGAAGAAAAAAAACACTTATTTCCAATCCTACAAAAGATTAGTATTGCTCTTATCTGGATAATAAAGGAATTATTCATACACATTTTGAAAGTTGTCCCACACGGACTTGAACCCACTATCTATGGGTCAGGTGCCTGTCCCTCATCTTGTTGTGCTTCTTGGCAATCATGCATTTACACAGCTGGCAAAATTCAACAGTTCAAGTGAGTATCACCTAAAAATTAAGAATTTGTATAAAGATGTACTGCATGTTATATTGAAGTTGTCAGAAAGACACAATATCTTGAATAGAAGCAACTTTTGCACCACTTCTGGCCACAGTATCTCTTGCATGTGTCACACAGGATTCGAACCCACGACCAGAATGGTTCGGGATTCGAGACACGTGGTTTATCAAATTGCGCCACTCAGAGGACGTAACTTTCAAAGCTGCAGAGGATAGGCTTCAGTGTAAGAATAAGCACACAAAATCATGTTAACGAGATTAGCATGCTAAGCTAGCTTAATGCTAATGAAGCTAATGGTTATCCTGATAGCTGAAGAGCCACATTAGAAAGAATGGCATCTGGTTAGCATGCTAACCAATTATTATGCTAAGCTAACTAGCATAAGGCAACAAACACAGGCTAGGTCAACTTCGAAGATGAATATCTCGGGAACGGTAGCAAATATAAAAAATCTATTCAGTCATTTCTGTGCGTCTCAGTCCAAAGAACATCTGATCAAATTTTGGACAAAATTTAGCAAGATTTGAAGGAGAAGTAGTGAAAAAACTGTTTTTCATTTGTTCCAAAATGGCGGATAGTCACATTATTGGAAAATGACAAATGAGATATCGTCGGAATTGGCATAAGCCGAGGAACATAATGACATAAATCAATACAAATTTGAACAATGTTTTCAAAAGTTATAAGCGTTTTTGAAAAATACCTTATATCTCTGGAACACTAGGTGGCGCTGTGTTCATTGTTCTCATGTACCTTCAGGACATTGTGTCGATGATCCATACTAAATTTTGTGAAGATATGTCAAATAGTTTAAAAATTATTGCAAATTATGTCAAAATTCAAAATGGCGGACACGTGGTACCTCCCATCCTGACAAAATTGGTATCCCCGGATTCGGCATGACCCAAGGAATCCATAGATACCACATTTATGATTTTCTGACAAACTGTAAAAAGTTATTGGCCAAAATATCAATTTTTCATATCTCATGACCTGTAGGTGGCGCTGTTCTCGAATTTGGCATGGACCCTGAGATTATGGTTCCGATGAAGCGTACCAATTTTCCTTTCGATTGATCAAACTTTGGCCGAGATAGAGCTTCTGAACCAATATTGGGTCGACCTTGTTAAGTTTGCAACACCATAACTTTTGTTCAAAGATGAATTAAAAAAATCTGTTCAGTCATTTCTGTGCGGTTCAGTCCAAAGATCATGTGAGCCAATTTTCGTAAGAATTGAACAAAGTTTGAATGAGTAGTAGCAAAAAAACTTAATACTGTACTTTTCAAAATGGCTACTACTGTAATGGGCGGAGTCTTAATGTACGATATTGATTTTAATCACCATGATGAGTGGATTCAGGTGTACTAAGATTCATTTTTCTAGATCAAAGGGTTCAAAAGTTATAACTATTTATATGTTTAATTTTTGAACTGGTGGTGGCGCTATAGAGTTTGACTTAGAGTCTCAAAAATTGGTCCAATTACTATTCATTAGCATCACTAGAAGTGTACCAAATTTCATCATTTTCCTACTTACGGTTCATAGGGCTGTCATAGACTTACAGAGGAGGAAGAATAATAATAATAATAAATATAGCTGCAAGCAGCAACACGGGGCCAAGCCCAGAAAGGGCTGTAGCGCAATGCAGAGCCAGAAGAGATAAAAGAGCAGAAATAGAATATACATGAAGAACAGATATCTTCAGAAGTACAGATAGGATGAAATGAAAAATGAACAGAAGTTCTGATGAGAACAAACACAGAATGAAGAGGAAAAAACACTTATTTCCAATCCAAGAGTAAGAAAGAAATGGGCTGCAGCGCAATGCAGAGCCAGAAGGGCAAAAAGAGCAGAAATAGAATGTACATGAAGAACAGATATCTTCAGAAGTACAGATAGGATGAAATCAAAATGAACAGACGTTCTGATGAGAACGAACACAGAATGAAGAAAAAAAACACTTATTTCCAATCCTACAAAAGATTAGTATTGCTCTTATCTGGATAATAAAGGAATTATTCATACACATTTTGAAAGTTGTCCCACACGGACTTGAACCCACTATCTATGGGTCAGGTGCCTGTCCCTCATCTTGTTGTGCTTCTTGGCAATCATGCATTTACACAGCTGGCAAAATTCAACAGTTCAAGTGAGTATCAACTAAAAATTAAGAATTTGTATAAAGATGTACTGCATGTTATATTGAAGTTGTCAGAAAGACACAATATCTTGAATAGAAGCAACTTTTGCACCACTTCTGGCCACAGTATCTCTTGCATGTGTCACACGGGATTCGAACCCACGACCAGAATGGTTCGGGATTCGAGACACGTGGTTTATCAAATTGCGCCACTCAGAGGACGTAACTTTCAAAGCTGCAGAGGATAGGCTTCAGTGTAAGAATAAGCACACAAAATCATGTTAACGAGATTAGCATGCTAAGCTAGCTTAATGCTAATGAAGCTAATGGTTATCCTGATAGCTGAAGAGCCACATTAGAAAGAATGGCATCTGGTTAGCATGCTAACCAATTATTATGCTAAGCTAACTAGCATAAGGCAACAAACACAGGCTAGGTCAACTTCGAAGATGAATATCTCGGGAACGGTAGCAAATATAAAAAATCTATTCAGTCATTTCTGTGCGTCTCAGTCCAAAGAACATCTGATCAAATTTTGGACAAAATTTAGCAAGATTTGAAGGAGAAGTAGTGAAAAAACTGTTTTTCATTTGTTCCAAAATGGCGGATAGTCACATTATTGGAAAATGACAAATGAGATATCGTCGGAATTGGCATAAGCCGAGGAACATAATGACATAAATCAATACAAATTTGAACAATGTTTTCAAAAGTTATAAGCGTTTTTGAAAAATACCTTATATCTCTGGAACACTAGGTGGCGCTGTGTTCATTGTTCTCATGTACCTTCAGGACATTGTGTCGATGATCCATACTAAATTTTGTGAAGATATGTCAAATAGTTTAAAAATGATTGCAAATTATGTCAAAATTCAAAATGGCGGACACGTGGTACCTCCCATCCTGACAAAATTGGCATCCTCGGATTCGGCATGACCCATGGAATCCATAGATACCACATTCATGATTTTCTGACAAACTGTACAAAAGTTATTGGCCAAAATATAAATTTTTCATATCTCATGACCTGTAGGTGGCGCTGTTCTCGAATTTGGCATGGACCCTGAGATCATGGTTCCGATGAAGCGTACCAATTTTCCTTTCGATTGATCAAACTTTGGCCGAGATAGAGCTTCTGAACCAATATTGGGTCGAGTTTGTTAAGTTTGCAACAGCATAACTTTTGATCAAAGATGAATTAAAAAAATCTGTTCAGTCATTTCTGTGCGGTTCAGTCCAAATATCATGTGAGCCAATTTTCGTAAGAATTGAACAAAGTTTGAATGAGTAGTAGCAAAAAAACTTAATACTGTACTTTTCAAAATGGCTACTACTGTAATGGGCGGAGTCTTAATGTACGATATTGATTGCAATCACCATAATGAGTGGATTCAGGTGTACTAAGATTAATTTTCCTAGATCAAAGGGTTCAAAAGTTATAACTATTTAAATGTTCAATTTTTGAACTGGTGGTGGCGCTATAGAGTTTGACTTAGAGTCTCAAAAATTGGTCCAATTACTATTCATGGTCATATCTATAACTGTGCCAAATTTCATCATTTTCCTATGTACGGTTCATGGGGCTGCCATAGACTTACAGAGGAGGAAGAATAATAATAATAAATATAGCTGCAAGCAGCAACACGGGGCCAAGCCCAGAAAGGGCTGTAGCGCAATGCAGAGCCAGAAGAGATAAAAGAGCAGAAATAGAATATACATGAAGAACAGATATCTTCAGAAGTACAGATAGGATGAAATGAAAAATGAACAGAAGTTCTGATGAGAACAAACACAGAATGAAGAGGAAAAAACGCTTATTTCCAATCCAAGAGTAAGAAAGAAATGGGCTGCAGCGCAATGCAGAGCCAGAAGGGCAAAAAGAGCAGAAATAGAATGTACATGAAGAACAGATATCTTCAGAAGTACAGATAGGATGAAATCAAAATGAACAGACGTTCTGATGAGAACGAACACAGAATGAAGAAAAAAAACACTTATTTCCAATCCTACAAAAGATTAGTATTGCTCTTATCTGGATAATAAAGGAATTATTCATACACATTTTGAAAGTTGTCCCACACGGACTTGAACCCACTATCTATGGGTCAGGTGCCTGTCCCTCATCTTGTTGTGCTTCTTGGCAATCATGCATTTACACAGCTGGCAAAATTCAACAGTTCAAGTGAGTATCAACTAAAAATTAAGAATTTGTATAAAGATGTACTGCATGTTATATTGAAGTTGTCAGAAAGACACAATATCTTGAATAGAAGCAACTTTTGCACCACTTCTGGCCACAGTATCTCTTGCATGTGTCACACGGGATTCGAACCCACGACCAGAATGGTTCGGGATTCGAGACACGTGGTTTATCAAATTGCGCCACTCAGAGGACGTAACTTTCAAAGCTGCAGAGGATAGCCTTCAGTGTAAGAATAAGCACACAAAATCATGTTAACGAGATTAGCATGCTAAGCTAGCTTAATGCTAATGAAGCTAATGGTTATCCTGATAGCTGAAGAGCCACATTAGAAAGAATGGCATCTGGTTAGCATGCTAACCAATTATTATGCTAAGCTAACTTGCATAAGGCAACAAACACAGGCTAGGTCAACTTCGAAGATGAATATCTCGGGAACGGTAGCAAATATAAAAAATCTATTCAGTCATTTCTGTGCGTCTCAGTCCAAAGAACATCTGATCAAATTTTGGACAAAATTTAGCAAGATTTGAAGGAGAAGTAGTGAAAAAACTGTTTTTCATTTGTTCCAAAATGGCGGATAGTCACATTATTGGAAAATAACAAATGAGATATCGTCGGAATTGGCATAAGCCGAGGAACATAATGACGTAAATCAATACAAATTTGAACAATGTTTTCAAAAGTTATAAGCGTTTTTGAAAAATACCTTATATCTCTGGAACACTAGGTGGCGCTGTGTTCAATGTTCTCATGTACCTTCAGGACATTGTGTCGATGATCCATACTAAATTTTGTGAAGATATGTCAAATAGTTTAAAAATGATTGCAAATTATGTCAAAATTCAAAATGGCGGACACGTGGTACCTCCCATCCTGACAAAATTGGCATCCTCGGATTCGGCATGACCCAAGGAATCCATAGATACCACATTCATGATTTTCTGACAAACTGTACAAAAGTTATTGGCCAAAATATAAATTTTTCATATCTCATGACCTGTAGGTGGCGCTGTTCTCGAATTTGGCATGGACCCTGAGATCATGGTTCCGATGAAGCGTACCAATTTTCCTTTCGATTGATCAAACTTTGGCCGAGATAGAGCTTCCGAACCAATATTGGGTCGAGTTTGTTAAGTTTGCAACAGCATAACTTTTGATCAAAGATGAATTAAAAAAATCTGTTCAGTCATTTCTGTGCGGTTCAGTCCAAATATCATGTGAGCCAATTTTCGTAAGAATTGAACAAAGTTTGAATGAGTAGTAGCAAAAAAACTTAATACTGTACTTTTCAAAATGGCTTCTACTGTAATGGGCGGAGTCTTAATGTACGATATTGATTGCAATCACCATAATGAGTGGATTCAGGTGTACTAAGATTAATTTTCCTAGATCAAAGGGTTCAAAAGTTATAACTATTTAAATGTTCAATTTTTGAACTGGTGGTGGCGCTATAGAGTTTGACTTAGAGTCTCAAAAATTGGTCCAATTACTATTCATGGTCATATCTATAACTGTGCCAAATTTCATCATTTTCCTATGTACGGTTCATGGGGCTGCCATAGACTTACAGAGGAGGAAGAATAATAATAATAATAATAATAAATATAGCTGCAAGCAGCAACACGGGGCCAAGCCCAGAAAGGGCTGTAGCGCAATGCAGAGCCAGAAGAGATAAAAGAGCAGAAATAGAATATACATGAAGAACAGATATCTTCAGAAGTACAGATAGGATGAAATGAAAAATGAACAGAAGTTCTGATGAGAACAAACACAGAATGAAGAGGAAAAAAACACTTATTTCCAATCCAAGAGTAAGAAAGAAATGGGCTGCAGCGCAATGCAGAGCCAGAAGGGCAAAAAGAGCAGAAATAGAATGTACATGAAGAACAGATATCTTCAGAAGTACAGATAGGATGAAATCAAAATGAACAGACGTTCTGATGAGAACGAACACAGAATGAAGAAAAAAAACACTTATTTCCAATCCTACAAAAGATTAGTATTGCTCTTATCTGGATAATAAAGGAATTATTCATACACATTTTGAAAGTTGTCCCACACGGACTTGAACCCACTATCTATGGGTCAGGTGCCTGTCCCTCATCTTGTTGTGCTTCTTGGCAATCATGCATTTACACAGCTGGCAAAATTCAACAGTTCAAGTGAGTATCAACTAAAAATTAAGAATTTGTATAAAGATGTACTGCATGTTATATTGAAGTTGTCAGAAAGACACAATATCTTGAATAGAAGCAACTTTTGCACCACTTCTGGCCACAGTATCTCTTGCATGTGTCACACGGGATTCGAACCCACGACCAGAATGGTTCGGGATTCGAGACACGTGGTTTATCAAATTGCGCCACTCAGAGGCACAACTTTCAAAGCTGCAGAGGATAGGCTTCAGTGTAAGAATAAGCACACAAAATCATGTTAACGAGATTAGCATGCTAAGCTAGCTTAATGCTAATGAAGCTAATGGTTATCCTGATAGCTGAAGAGCCACATTAGAAAGAATGGCATCTGGTTAGCATGCTAACCAATTATTATGCTAAGCTAACTAGCATAAGGCAACAAACACAGGCTAGGTCAACTTCGAAGATGAATATCTCGGGAACGGTAGCAAATATAAAAAATCTATTCAGTCATTTCTGTGCGTCTCAGTCCAAAGAACATCTGATCAAATTTTGGACAAAATTTAGCAAGATTTGAAGGAGAAGTAGTGAAAAAACTGTTTTTCATTTGTTCCAAAATGGCGGATAGTCACATTATTGGAAAATGACAAATGAGATATCGACGGAATTGGCATAAGCCGAGGAATATAATGACATAAATCAATACAAATTTGAACAATGTTTTCAAAAGTTATAAGCGTTTTTGAAAAATACCTTATATCTCTGGAACACTAGGTGGCGCTGTGTTCATTGTTCTCATGTACCTTCAGGACATTGTGTCGATGATCCATACTAAATTTTGTGAAGATATGTCAAATAGTTTAAAAATGATTGCAAATTATGTCAAAATTCAAAATGGCGGACACGTGGTACCTCCCATCCTGACAAAATTGGCATCCTCGGATTCGGCATGACCCAAGGAATCCATAGATACCACATTCATGATTTTCTGACAAACTGTACAAAAGTTATTGGCCAAAATATCAATTTTTCATATCTCATGACCTGTAGGTGGCGCTGTTCTCGAATTTGGCATGGACCCTGAGATCATGGTTCCGATGAAGCGTACCAATTTTCCTTTCGATTGATCAAACTTTGGCCGAGATAGAGCTTCTGAACCAATATTGGGTCGAGTTTGTTAAGTTTGCAACAGCATAACTTTTGATCAAAGATGAATTAAAAAAATCTGTTCAGTCATTTCTGTGCGGTTCAGTCCAAATATCATGTGAGCCAATTTTCGTAAGAATTGAACAAAGTTTAAATGAGTAGTAGCAAAAAAACTTAATACTGTACTTTTCAAAATGGCTACTACTGTAATGGGCGGAGTCTTAATGTACGATATTGATTGCAATCACCATAATGAGTGGATTCAGGTGTACTAAGATTAATTTTCCTAGATCAAAGGGTTCAAAAGTTATAACTATTTAAATGTTCAATTTTTGAACTGGTGGTGGCGCTATAGAGTTTGACTTAGAGTCTCAAAAATTGGTCCAATTACTATTCATGGTCATATCTATAACTGTGCCAAATTTCATCATTTTCCTATGTACGGTTCATGGGGCTGCCATAGACTTACAGAGGAGGAAGAATAATAATAATAATAATAATAATAATAATAATAAGAAAACTAACGGATACAATAGGTGCCTTGCCCTACGGGCTTGGCCCCTAATAATAAATATAGCTGCAAGCAGCAACACGGGGCCAAGCCCAGAAAGGGCTGTAGCGCAATGCAGAGCCAGAAGAGATAAAAGAGCAGAAATAGAATATACATGAAGAACAGATATCTTCAGAAGTACAGATAGGATGAAATGAAAAATGAACAGAAGTTCTGATGAGAACAAACACAGAATGAAGAGGAAAAAACACTTATTTCCAATCCAAGAGTAAGAAAGAAATGGGCTGCAGCGTAATGCAGAGCCAGAAGGGCAAAAAGAGCAGAAATAGAATGTACATGAAGAACAGATATCTTCAGAAGTACAGATAGGATGAAATCAAAATGAACAGACGTTCTGATGAGAACGAACACAGAATGAAGAAAAAAAAACACTTATTTCCAATCCTACAAAAGATTAGTATTGCTCTTATCTGGATAATAAAGGAATTATTCATACACATTTTGAAAGTTGTCCCACACGGACTTGAACCCACTATCTATGGGTCAGGTGCCTGTCCCTCATCTTGTTGTGCTTCTTGGCAATCATGCATTTACACAGCTGGCAAAATTCAACAGTTCAAGTGAGTATCAACTAAAAATTAAGAATTTGTATAAAGATGTACTGCATGTTATATTGAAGTTGTCAGAAAGACACAATATCTTGAATAGAAGCAACTTTTGCACCACTTCTGGCCACAGTATCTCTTGCATGTGTCACACGGGATTCGAACCCACGACCAGAATGGTTCGGGATTCGAGACACGTGGTTTATCAAATTGCGCCACTCAGAGGACGTAACTTTCAAAGCTGCAGAGGATAGGCTTCAGTGTAAGAATAAGCACACAAAATCATGTTAACGAGATTAGCATGCTAAGCTAGCTTAATGCTAATGAAGCTAATGGTTATCCTGATAGCTGAAGAGCCACATTAGAAAGAATGGCATCTGGTTAGCATGCTAACCAATTATTATGCTAAGCTAACTAGCATAAGGCAACAAACACAGGCTAGGTCAACTTCGAAGATGAATATCTCGGGAACGGTAGCAAATATAAAAAATCTATTCAGTCATTTCTGTGCGTCTCAGTCCAAAGAACATCTGATAAAATTTTGGACAAAATTTAGCAAGATTTGAAGGAGAAGTAGTGAAAAAACTGTTTTTCATTTGTTCCAAAATGGCGGATAGTCACATTATTGGAAAATGACAAATGAGATATCGTCGGAATTGGCATAAGCCGAGGAACATAATGACATAAATCAATACAAATTTGAACAATGTTTTCAAAAGTTATAAGTGTTTTTGAAAAATACCTTATATCTCTGGAACACTAGGTGGCGCTGTGTTCATTGTTCTCATGTACCTTCAGGACATTGTGTCGATGGTCCATACTAAATTTTGTGAAGATATGTCAAATAGTTTAAAAATGATTGCAAATTATGTCAAAATTCAAAATGGCGGACACGTGGTACCTCCCATCCTGACAAAATTGGCATCCTCGGATTCGGCATGACCCAAGGAATCCATAGATACCACATTCATGATTTTCTGACAAACTGTAAAAAGTTATTGGCCAAAATATCAATTTTTCATATCTCATGACCTGTAGGTGGCGCTGTTCTCGAATTTGGCATGGACCCTGAGATCATGGTTCCGATGAAGCGTACCAATTTTCCTTTCGATTGATCAAACTTTGGCCGAGATAGAGCTTCCGAACCAATATTGGGTCGAGTTTGTTAAGTTTGCAACAGCATAACTTTTGATCAAAGATGAATTAAAAAAATCTGTACAGTCATTTCTGTGCGGTTCAGTCCAAATATCATGTGAGCCAATTTTCGTAAGAATTGAACAAAGTTTGAATGAGTAGTAGCAAAAAAACTTAATACTGTACTTTTCAAAATGGCTACTACTGTAATGGGCGGAGTCTTAATGTACGATATTGATTGCAATCACCATAATGAGTGGATTCAGGTGTACTAAGATTAATTTTCCTAGATCAAAGGGTTCAAAAGTTATAACTATTTAAATGTTCAATTTTTGAACTGGTGGTGGCGCTATAGAGTTTGACTTAGAGTCTCAAAAATTGGTCCAATTACTATTCATGGTCATATCTATAACTGTGCCAAATTTCATCATTTTCCTATGTACGGTTCATGGGGCTGCCATAGACTTACAGAGGAGGAATAATAATAATAATAAATATAGCTGCAAGCAGCAACACGGGGCCAAGCCCAGAAAGGGCTGTAGCGCAATGCAGAGCCAGAAGAGATAAAAGAGCAGAAATAGAATATACATGAAGAACAGATATCTTCAGAAGTACAGATAGGATGAAATGAAAAATGAACAGAAGTTCTGATGAGAACAAACACAGAATGAAGAGGAAAAAACACTTATTTCCTTATTAGGAATCTTTTGAACATTCCACAATTCACATGGTTTAATGCTTTGCTACACATCGGATTTGATTAAACAATCTTCAAAGTTATAGCCTTTTGCTTTACTCAGCATTTGCTTTATACTCATACACTGTGGTTTGCTTAATTTTACAGAGAGTTATGAAAATGTACTCAAAATGAAGATTTTTTATATAAATTTGCTGCATGTTATTTTTATGGAGATCCTTTCTCAGATACACATCATGTGCAGAACTGAAACAACTTTTCCACCACTTAAGGCCACAGTATCTCTTGCATGTGTCACACGGGATTCGAACCCACGACCAGAATGGTTCGGGATTCGAGACACGTGGTTTATCAAATTGCGCCACTCAGAGGACGTAACTTTCAAAGCTGCAGAGGATAGGCTTCAGTGTAAGAATAAGCACACAAAATCATGTTAACGAGATTAGCATGCTAAGCTAGCTTAATGCTAATGAAGCTAATGGTTATCCTGATAGCTGAAGAGCCACATTAGAAAGAATGGCATCTGGTTAGCATGCTAACCAATTATTATGCTAAGCTAACTAGCATAAGGCAACAAACACAGGCTAGGTCAACTTCGAAGATGAATATCTCGGGAACGGTAGCAAATATAAAAAATCTATTCAGTCATTTCTGTGCGTCTCAGTCCAAAGAACATCTGATCAAATTTTGGACAAAATTTAGCAAGATTTGAAGGAGAAGTAGTGAAAAAACTGTTTTTCATTTGTTCCAAAATGGCGGATAGTCACATTATTGGAAAATGACAAATGAGATATCGTCGGAATTGGCATAAGCCGAGGAACATAATGACATAAATCAATACAAATTTGAACAATGTTTTCAAAAGTTATAAGCGTTTTTGAAAAATACCTTATATCTCTGGAACACTAGGTGGCGCTGTGTTCATTGTTCTCATGTACCTTCAGGACATTGTGTCGATGATCCATACTAAATTTTGTGAAGATATGTCAAATAGTTTAAAAATGATTGCAAATTATGTCAAAATTCAAAATGGCGGACACGTGGTACCTCCCATCCTGACAAAATTGGCATCCTCGGATTCGGCATGACCCAAGGAATCCATAGATACCACATTCATGATTTTCTGACAAACTGTACAAAAGTTATTGGCCAAAATATCAATTTTTCATATCTCATGACCTGTAGGTGGCGCTGTTCTCGAATTTGGCATGGACCCTGAGATCATGGTTCCGATGAAGCGTACCAATTTTCCTTTCGATTGATCAAACTTTGGCCGAGATAGAGCTTCCGAACCAATATTGGGTCGAGTTTGTTAAGTTTGCAACAGCATAACTTTTGATCAAAGATGAATTAAAAAAATCTGTTCAGTCATTTCTGTGCGGTTCAGTCCAAATATCATGTGAGCCAATTTTCGTAAGAATTGAACAAAGTTTGAATGAGTAGTAGCAAAAAAACTTAATACTGTACTTTTCAAAATGGCTACTACTGTAATGGGCGGAGTCTTAATGTACGATATTGATTGCAATCACCATAATGAGTGGATTCAGGTGTACTAAGATTAATTTTCCTAGATCAAAGGGTTCA
The DNA here is from genome assembly GCF_949152265.1 of Phoxinus phoxinus. Lineage (NCBI taxonomy): Eukaryota > Metazoa > Chordata > Actinopteri > Cypriniformes > Leuciscidae > Phoxinus > Phoxinus phoxinus. The sequence goes on from NC_136890.1 coordinate 12,743,904, forward strand.
AAAGTTATAACTATTTAAATGTTCAATTTTTGAACTGGTGGTGGCGCTATAGAGTTTGACTTAGAGTCTCAAAAATTGGTCCAATTACTATTCATGGTCATATCTATAACTGTGCCAAATTTCATCATTTTCCTATGTACGGTTCATGGGGCTGCCATAGACTTACAGAGGAGGAAGAATAATAATAATAATAATAATAATAATAATAATAAGAAAACTAACGGATACAATAGGTGCCTTGCCCTACGGGCTTGGCCCCTAAATATAGCTGCAAGCAGCAACACGGGGCCAAGCCCAGAAAGGGCTGTAGCGCAATGCAGAGCCAGAAGAGATAAAAGAGCAGAAATAGAATATACATGAAGAACAGATATCTTCAGAAGTACAGATAGGATGAAATGAAAAATGAACAGAAGTTCTGATGAGAACAAACACAGAATGAAGAGGAAAAAACACTTATTTCCAATCCAAGAGTAAGAAAGAAATGGGCTGCAGCGTAATGCAGAGCCAGAAGGGCAAAAAGAGCAGAAATAGAATGTACATGAAGAACAGATATCTTCAGAAGTACAGATAGGATGAAATCAAAATGAACAGACGTTCTGATGAGAACGAACACAGAATGAAGAAAAAAAACACTTATTTCCAATCCTACAAAAGATTAGTATTGCTCTTATCTGGATAATAAAGGAATTATTCATACACATTTTGAAAGTTGTCCCACACGGACTTGAACCCACTATCTATGGGTCAGGTGCCTGTCCCTCATCTTGTTGTGCTTCTTGGCAATCATGCATTTACACAGCTGGCAAAATTCAACAGTTCAAGTGAGTATCAACTAAAAATTAAGAATTTGTATAAAGATGTACTGCATGTTATATTGAAGTTGTCAGAAAGACACAATATCTTGAATAGAGGCAACTTTTGCACCACTTCTGGCCACAGTATCTCTTGCATGTGTCACACGGGATTCGAACCCACGACCAGAATGGTTCGGGATTCGAGACACGTGGTTTATCAAATTGCGCCACTCAGAGGACGTAACTTTCAAAGCTGCAGAGGATAGGCTTCAGTGTAAGAATAAGCACACAAAATCATGTTAACGAGATTAGCATGCTAAGCTAGCTTAATGCTAATGAAGCTAATGGTTATCCTGATAGCTGAAGAGCCACATTAGAAAGAATGGCATCTGGTTAGCATGCTAACCAATTATTATGCTAAGCTAACTAGCATAAGGCAACAAACACAGGCTAGGTCAACTTCGAAGATGAATATCTCGGGAACGGTAGCAAATATAAAAAATCTATTCAGTCATTTCTGTGCGTCTCAGTCCAAAGAACATCTGATAAAATTTTGGACAAAATTTAGCAAGATTTGAAGGAGAAGTAGTGAAAAAACTGTTTTTCATTTGTTCCAAAATGGCGGATAGTCACATTATTGGAAAATGACAAATGAGATATCGTCGGAATTGGCATAAGCCGAGGAACATAATGACATAAATCAATACAAATTTGAACAATGTTTTCAAAAGTTATAAGTGTTTTTGAAAAATACCTTATATCTCTGGAACACTAGGTGGCGCTGTGTTCATTGTTCTCATGTACCTTCAGGACATTGTGTCGATGGTCCATACTAAATTTTGTGAAGATATGTCAAATAGTTTAAAAATGATTGCAAATTATGTCAAAATTCAAAATGGCGGACACGTGGTACCTCCCATCCTGACAAAATTGGCATCCTCGGATTCGGCATGACCCAAGGAATCCATAGATACCACATTCATGATTTTCTGACAAACTGTAAAAAGTTATTGGCCAAAATATCAATTTTTCATATCTCATGACCTGTAGGTGGCGCTGTTCTCGAATTTGGCATGGACCCTGAGATCATGGTTCCGATGAAGCGTACTAATTTTCCTTTCGATTGATCAAACTTTGGCCGAGATAGAGCTTCCGAACCAATATTGGGTCGAGTTTGTTAAGTTTGCAACAGCATAACTTTTGATCAAAGATGAATTAAAAAAATCTGTTCAGTCATTTCTGTGCGGTTCAGTCCAAATATCATGTGAGCCAATTTTCGTAAGAATTGAACAAAGTTTGAATGAGTAGTAGCAAAAAAACTTAATACTGTACTTTTCAAAATGGCTACTACTGTAATGGGCGGAGTCTTAATGTACGATATTGATTGCAATCACCATAATGAGTGGATTCAGGTGTACTAAGATTAATTTTCCTAGATCAAATGGTTCAAAAGTTATAACTATTTAAATGTTCAATTTTTGAACTGGTGGTGGCGCTATAGAGTTTGACTTAGAGTCTCAAAAATTGGTCCAATTACTATTCATGGTCATATCTATAACTGTGCCAAATTTCATCATTTTCCTATGTACGGTTCATGGGGCTGCCATAGACTTACAGAGGAGGAAGAATAATAATAATAATAAATATAGCTGCAAGCAGCAACACGGGGCCAAGCCCAGAAAGGGCTGTAGCGCAATGCAGAGCCAGAAGAGATAAAAGAGCAGAAATAGAATATACATGAAGAACAGATATCTTCAGAAGTACAGATAGGATGAAATTAAAAATGAACAGAAGTTCTGATGAGAACAAACACAGAATGAAGAGGAAAAAACACTTATTTCCAATCCAAGAGTAAGAAAGAAATGGGCTGCAGCGCAATGCAGAGCCAGAAGGGCAAAAAGAGCAGAAATAGAATGTACATGAAGAACAGATATCTTCAGAAGTACAGATAGGATGAAATCAAAATGAACAGACGTTCTGATGAGAACGAACACAGAATGAAGAAAAAAAACACTTATTTCCAATCCTACAAAAGATTAGTATTGCTCTTATCTGGATAATAAAGGAATTATTCATACACATTTTGAAAGTTGTCCCACACGGACTTGAACCCACTATCTATGGGTCAGGTGCCTGTCCCTCATCTTGTTGTGCTTCTTGGCAATCATGCATTTACACAGCTGGCAAAATTCAACAGTTCAAGTGAGTATCAACTAAAAATTAAGAATTTGTATAAAGATGTACTGCATGTTATATTGAAGTTGTCAGAAAGACACAATATCTTGAATAGAAACAACTTTTGCACCACTTCTGGCCACAGTATCTCTTGCATGTGTCACACGGGATTCGAACCCACGACCAGAATGGTTCGGGATTCGAGACAGGTGGTTTATCAAATTGCGCCACTCAGAGGACGTAACTTTCAAAGCTGCAGAGGATAGGCTTCAGTGTAAGAATAAGCACACAAAATCATGTTAACGAGATTAGCATGCTAAGCTAGCTTAATGCTAATGAAGCTAATGGTTATCCTGATAGCTGAAGAGCCACATTAGAAAGAATGGCATCTGGTTAGCATGCTAACCAATTATTATGCTAAGCTAACTAGCATAAGGCAACAAACACAGGCTAGGTCAACTTCGAAGATGAATATCTCGGGAACGGTAGCAAATATAAAAAATCTATTCAGTCATTTCTGTGCGTCTCAGTCCAAAGAACATCTGATCAAATTTTGGACAAAATTTAGCAAGATTTGAAGGAGAAGTAGTGAAAAAACTGTTTTTCATTTGTTCCAAAATGGCGGATAGTCACATTATTGGAAAATGACAAATGAGATATCGTCGGAATTGGCATAAGCCGAGGAACATAATGACATAAATCAATACAAATTTGAACAATGTTTTCAAAAGTTATAAGCGTTTTTGAAAAATACCTTATATCTCTGGAACACTAGGTGGCGCTGTGTTCATTGTTCTCATGTACCTTCAGGACATTGTGTCGATGATCCATACTAAATTTTGTGAAGATATGTCAAATAGTTTAAAAATGATTGCAAATTATGTCAAAATTCAAAATGGCGGACACGTGGTACCTCCCATCCTGACAAAATTGGCATCCTCGGATTCGGCATGACCCAAGGAATCCATAGATACCACATTCATGATTTTCTGACAAACTGTACAAAAGTTATTGGCCAAAATATCAATTTTTCATATCTCATGACCTGTAGGTGGCGCTGTTCTCGAATTTGGCATGGACCCTGAGATCATGGTTCCGATGAAGCGTACCAATTTTCCTTTCGATTGATCAAACTTTGGCCGAGATAGAGCTTCTGAACCAATATTGGGTCGAGTTTGTTAAGTTTGCAACAGCATAACTTTTGATCAAAGATGAATTAAAAAAATCTGTTCAGTCATTTCTGTGCGGTTCAGTCCAAATATCATGTGAGCCAATTTTCGTAAGAATTGAACAAAGTTTGAATGAGTAGTAGCAAAAAAACTTAATACTGTACTTTTCAAAATGGCTACTACTGTAATGGGCGGAGTCTTAATGTACGATATTGATTGCAATCACCATAATGAGTGGATTCAGGTGTACTAAGATTAATTTTCCTAGATCAAAGGGTTCTATTCTATAACTATTTAAATGTTCAATTTTTGAACTGGTGGTGGCGCTATAGAGTTTGACTTAGAGTCTCAAAAATTGGTCCAATTACTATTCATGGTCATATCTATAACTGTGCCAAATTTCATCATTTTCCTATGTACGGTTCATAGGGCTGCCATAGACTTACAGAGGAGGAAGAATAATAATAATAAGAAAACTAACGGATACAATAGGTGCCTTGCCCTACGGGCTTGGCCCCTAATAATAAATATAGCTGCAAGCAGCAACACGGGGCCAAGCCCAGAAAGGGCTGTAGCGCAATGCAGAGCCAGAAGAGATAAAAGAGCAGAAATAGAATATACATGAAGAACAGATATCTTCAGAAGTACAGATAGGATGAAATGAAAAATGAACAGAAGTTCTGATGAGAACAAACACAGAATGAAGAGGAAAAAACACTTATTTCCAATCCAAGAGTAAGAAAGAAATGGGCTGCAGCGTAATGCAGAGCCAGAAGGGCAAAAAGAGCAGAAATAGAATGTACATGAAGAACAGATATCTTCAGAAGTACAGATAGGATGAAATCAAAATGAACAGACGTTCTGATGAGAACGAACACAGAATGAAGAAAAAAAAACACTTATTTCCAATCCTACAAAAGATTAGTATTGCTCTTATCTGGATAATAAAGGAATTATTCATACACATTTTGAAAGTTGTCCCACACGGACTTGAACCCACTATCTATGGGTCAGGTGCCTGTCCCTCATCTTGTTGTGCTTCTTGGCAATCATGCATTTACACAGCTGGCAAAATTCAACAGTTCAAGTGAGTATCAACTAAAAATTAAGAATTTGTATAAAGATGTACTGCATGTTATATTGAAGTTGTCAGAAAGACACAATATCTTGAATAGAAGCAACTTTTGCACCACTTCTGGCCACAGTATCTCTTGCATGTGTCACACGGGATTCGAACCCACGACCAGAATGGTTCGGGATTCGAGACACGTGGTTTATCAAATTGCGCCACTCAGAGGACGTAACTTTCAAAGCTGCAGAGGATAGGCTTCAGTGTAAGAATAAGCACACAAAATCATGTTAACGAGATTAGCATGCTAAGCTAGCTTAATGCTAATGAAGCTAATGGTTATCCTGATAGCTGAAGAGCCACATTAGAAAGAATGGCATCTGGTTAGCATGCTAACCAATTATTATGCTAAGCTAACTAGCATAAGGCAACAAACACAGGCTAGGTCAACTTCGAAGATGAATATCTCGGGAACGGTAGCAAATATAAAAAATCTATTCAGTCATTTCTGTGCGTCTCAGTCCAAAGAACATCTGATCAAATTTTGGACAAAATTTAGCAAGATTTGAAGGAGAAGTAGTGAAAAAACTGTTTTTCATTTGTTCCAAAATGGCGGATAGTCACATTATTGGAAAATGACAAATGAGATATCGTCGGAATTGGCATAAGCCGAGGAACATAATGACATAAATCAATACAAATTTGAACAATGTTTTCAAAAGTTATAAGTGTTTTTGAAAAATACCTTATATCTCTGGAACACTAGGTGGCGCTGTGTTCATTGTTCTCATGTACCTTCAGGACATTGTGTCGATGGTCCATACTAAATTTTGTGAAGATATGTCAAATAGTTTAAAAATGATTGCAAATTATGTCAAAATTCAAAATGGCGGACACGTGGTACCTCCCATCCTGACAAAATTGGCATCCTCGGATTCGGCATGACCCAAGGAATCCATAGATACCACATTCATGATTTTCTGACAAACTGTAAAAAGTTATTGGCCAAAATATCAATTTTTCATATCTCATGACCTGTAGGTGGCGCTGTTCTCGAATTTGGCATGGACCCTGAGATCATGGTTCCGATGAAGCGTACCAATTTTCCTTTCGATTGATCAAACTTTGGCCGAGATAGAGCTTCCGAACCAATATTGGGTCGAGTTTGTTAAGTTTGCAACAGCATAACTTTTGATCAAAGATGAATTAAAAAAATCTGTTCAGTCATTTCTGTGCGGTTCAGTCCAAATATCATGTGAGCCAATTTTCGTAAGAATTGAACAAAGTTTGAATGAGTAGTAGCAAAAAAACTTAATACTGTACTTTTCAAAATGGCTACTACTGTAATGGGCGGAGTCTTAATGTACGATATTGATTGCAATCACCATAATGAGTGGATTCAGGTGTACTAAGATTAATTTTCCTAGATCAAAGGGTTCAAAAGTTATAACTATTTAAATGTTCAATTTTTGAACTGGTGGTGGCGCTATAGAGTTTGACTTAGAGTCTCAAAAATTGGTCCAATTACTATTCATGGTCATATCTATAACTGTGCCAAATTTCATCATTTTCCTATGTACGGTTCATGGGGCTGCCATAGACTTACAGAGGAGGAAGAATAATAATAATAAATATAGCTGCAAGCAGCAACACGGGGCCAAGCCCAGAAAGGGCTGTAGCGCAATGCAGAGCCAGAAGAGATAAAAGAGCAGAAATAGAATATACATGAAGAACAGATATCTTCAGAAGTACAGATAGGATGAAATTAAAAATGAACAGAAGTTCTGATGAGAACAAACACAGAATGAAGAGGAAAAAACACTTATTTCCAATCCAAGAGTAAGAAAGAAATGGGCTGCAGCGCAATGCAGAGCCAGAAGGGCAAAAAGAGCAGAAATAGAATGTACATGAAGAACAGATATCTTCAGAAGTACAGATAGGATGAAATCAAAATGAACAGACGTTCTGATGAGAACGAACACAGAATGAAGAAAAAAAACACTTATTTCCAATCCTACAAAAGATTAGTATTGCTCTTATCTGGATAATAAAGGAATTATTCATACACATTTTGAAAGTTGTCCCACACGGACTTGAACCCACTATCTATGGGTCAGGTGCCTGTCCCTCATCTTGTTGTGCTTCTTGGCAATCATGCATTTACACAGCTGGCAAAATTCAACAGTTCAAGTGAGTATCAACTAAAAATTAAGAATTTGTATAAAGATGTACTGCATGTTATATTGAAGTTGTCAGAAAGACACAATATCTTGAATAGAAACAACTTTTGCACCACTTCTGGCCACAGTATCTCTTGCATGTGTCACACGGGATTCGAACCCACGACCAGAATGGTTCGGGATTCGAGACAGGTGGTTTATCAAATTGCGCCACTCAGAGGACGTAACTTTCAAAGCTGCAGAGGATAGGCTTCAGTGTAAGAATAAGCACACAAAATCATGTTAACGAGATTAGCATGCTAAGCTAGCTTAATGCTAATGAAGCTAATGGTTATCCTGATAGCTGAAGAGCCACATTAGAAAGAATGGCATCTGGTTAGCATGCTAACCAATTATTATGCTAAGCTAACTAGCATAAGGCAACAAACACAGGCTAGGTCAACTTCGAAGATGAATATCTCGGGAACGGTAGCAAATATAAAAAATCTATTCAGTCATTTCTGTGCGTCTCAGTCCAAAGAACATCTGATCAAATTTTGGACAAAATTTAGCAAGATTTGAAGGAGAAGTAGTGAAAAAACTGTTTTTCATTTGTTCCAAAATGGCGGATAGTCACATTATTGGAAAATGACAAATGAGATATCGTCGGAATTGGCATAAGCCGAGGAACATAATGACATAAATCAATACAAATTTGAACAATGTTTTCAAAAGTTATAAGCGTTTTTGAAAAATACCTTATATCTCTGGAACACTAGGTGGCGCTGTGTTCATTGTTCTCATGTACCTTCAGGACATTGTGTCGATGATCCATACTAAATTTTGTGAAGATATGTCAAATAGTTTAAAAATTATTGCAAATTATGTCAAAATTCAAAATGGCGGACACGTGGTACCTCCCATCCTGACAAAATTGGCATCCTCGGATTCGGCATGACCCAAGGAATCCATAGATACCACATTCATGATTTTCTGACAAACTGTACAAAAGTTATTGGCCAAAATATCAATTTTTCATATCTCATGACCTGTAGGTGGCGCTGTTCTCGAATTTGGCATGGACCCTGAGATCATGGTTCCGATGAAGCGTACCAATTTTCCTTTCGATTGATCAAACTTTGGCCGAGATAGAGCTTCTGAACCAATATTGGGTCGAGTTTGTTAAGTTTGCAACAGCATAACTTTTGATCAAAGATGAATTAAAAAAATCTGTTCAGTCATTTCTGTGCGGTTCAGTCCAAATATCATGTGAGCCAATTTTCGTAAGAATTGAACAAAGTTTGAATGAGTAGTAGCAAAAAAACTTAATACTGTACTTTTCAAAATGGCTACTACTGTAATGGGCGGAGTCTTAATGTACGATATTGATTGCAATCACCATAATGAGTGGATTCAGGTGTACTAAGATTAATTTTCCTAGATCAAAGGGTTCTATTCTATAACTATTTAAATGTTCAATTTTTGAACTGGTGGTGGCGCTATAGAGTTTGACTTAGAGTCTCAAAAATTGGTCCAATTACTATTCATGGTCATATCTATAACTGTGCCAAATTTCATCATTTTCCTATGTACGGTTCATAGGGCTGCCATAGACTTACAGAGGAGGAAGAATAATAATAATAAGAAAACTAACGGATACAATAGGTGCCTTGCCCTACGGGCTTGGCCCCTAAATATAGCTGCAAGCAGCAACACGGGGCCAAGCCCAGAAAGGGCTGTAGCGCAATGCAGAGCCAGAAGAGATAAAAGAGCAGAAATAGAATATACATGAAGAACAGATATCTTCAGAAGTACAGATAGGATGAAATGAAAAATGAACAGAAGTTCTGATGAGAACAAACACAGAATGAAGAGGAAAAAACACTTATTTCCAATCCAAGAGTAAGAAAGAAATGGGCTGCAGCGCAATGCAGAGCCAGAAGGGCAAAAAGAGCAGAAATAGAATGTACATGAAGAACAGATATCTTCAGAAGTACAGATAGGATGAAATCAAAATGAACAGACGTTCTGATGAGAACGAACACAGAATGAAGAAAAAAAACACTTATTTCCAATCCTACAAAAGATTAGTATTGCTCTTATCTGGATAATAAAGGAATTATTCATACACATTTTGAAAGTTGTCCCACACGGACTTGAACCCACTATCTATGGGTCAGGTGCCTGTCCCTCATCTTGTTGTGCTTCTTGGCAATCATGCATTTACACAGCTGGCAAAATTCAACAGTTCAAGTGAGTATCAACTAAAAATTAAGAATTTGTATAAAGATGTACTGCATGTTATATTGAAGTTGTCAGAAAGACACAATATCTTGAATAGAAGCAACTTTTGCACCACTTCTGGCCACAGTATCTCTTGCATGTGTCACACGGGATTCGAACCCACGACCAGAATGGTTCGGGATTCGAGACACGTGGTTTATCAAATTGCGCCACTCAGAGGACGTAACTTTCAAAGCTGCAGAGGATAGGCTTCAGTGTAAGAATAAGCACACAAAATCATGTTAACGAGATTAGCATGCTAAGCTAGCTTAATGCTAATGAAGCTAATGGTTATCCTGATAGCTGAAGAGCCACATTAGAAAGAATGGCATCTGGTTAGCATGCTAACCAATTATTATGCTAAGCTAACTAGCATAAGGCAACAAACACAGGCTAGGTCAACTTCGAAGATGAATATCTCGGGAACGGTAGCAAATATAAAAAATCTATTCAGTCATTTCTGTGCGTCTCAGTCCAAAGAACATCTGATCAAATTTTGGACAAAATTTAGCAAGATTTGAAGGAGAAGTAGTGAAAAAACTGTTTTTCATTTGTTCCAAAATGGCGGATAGTCACATTATTGGAAAATGACAAATGAGATATCGTCGGAATTGGCATAAGCCGAGGAACATAATGACATAAATCAATACAAATTTGAACAATGTTTTCAAAAGTTATAAGCGTTTTTGAAAAATACCTTATATCTCTGGAACACTAGGTGGCGCTGTGTTCATTGTTCTCATGTACCTTCAGGACATTGTGTCGATGATCCAAACTAAATTTTGTTAAGATATGTCAAATAGTTTAAAAATTATTGCAAATTATGTCAAAATTCAAAATGGCGGACACGTGGTACCTCCCATCCTGACAAAATTGGCATCCTCGGATTCGGCATGACCCAAGGAATCCATAGATACTATATTTATGATTTTCTGACAAACTGTACAAAAGTTATTGGCCAAAATATCAAATTTTCATATCTCATGACCTGTAGGTGGCGCTGTTCTCGAATTTGGCATGGACCCTGAAATCATGGTTCCGATGAAGCGTACCAATTTTCCTTTCGATTGATCAAACTTTGGCCGAGATAGAGCTTCTGAACCAATATTGGGTCGACCTTGTTAAGTTTGCAACACCATAACTTTTGTTCAAAGATGAATTTAAAAAATCTGTTCAGTCGTTTCTGTGCGGTTCAGTCCAAAGATCATGTGAGCCAATTTTCGTAAGAATTGAACAAAGTTTGAATGAGTAGTAGCAAAAAAACTTAATACTGTACTTTTCAAAATGGCTACTACTGTAATGGGCGGAGTCTTAATGTACGATATTGATTGCAATCACCATAATGAGTGGATTCAGGTGTACTAAGATTAATTTTTCTAGATCAAAGGGTTCAAAAGTTATAACTATTTAAATGTTCAATTTTTGAACTGGTGGTGGCGCTATAGAGTTTGTCCTAGAGGCTCAAAAATTGGTCCAATTACTATTCATTAGCATCACTAGAAGTGTACCAAATTTCATCATTTTGCTATGTACGGTTCATAGGGCTGTCATAGACTTACAGAGGAGGAAGAAGAATAATAATAAATATAGCTGCAAGCAGCAACACGGGGCCAAGCCCAGAAAGGGCTGTAGCGCAATGCAGAGCCAGAAGAGATAAAAGAGCAGAAATAGAATATACATGAAGAACAGATATCTTCAGAAGTACAGATAGGATGAAATGAAAAATGAACAGAAGTTCTGATGAGAACAAACACAGAATGAAGAGGAAAAAACACTTATTTCCTTATTAGGAATCTTTTGAACATTCCACAATTCACATGGTTTAATGCTTTGCTACACATCGGATTTGATTAAACAATCTTCAAAGTTATAGCCTTTTGCTTTACTCAGCATTTGCTTTATACTCATACACTGTGGTTTGCTTAATTTTACAGAGAGTTATGAAAATGTACTCAAAATGAAGATTTTTTATATAAATTTGCTGCATGTTATTTTTTATGGAGATCCTTTCTCAGATACACATCATGTGCAGAACTGAAACAACTTTTCCACCACTTAAGGCCACAGTATCTCTTGCATGTGTCACACGGGATTCGAACCCACGACCAGAATGGTTCGGGATTCGAGACACGTGGTTTATCAAATTGCGCCACTCAGAGGACGTAACTTTCAAAGCTGCAGAGGATAGGCTTCAGTGTAAGAATAAGCACACAAAATCATGTTAACGAGATTAGCATGCTAAGCTAGCTTAATGCTAATGAAGCTAATGGTTATCCTGATAGCTGAAGAGCCACATTAGAAAGAATGGCATCTGGTTAGCATGCTAACCAATTATTATGCTAAGCTAACTAGCATAAGGCAACAAACACAGGCTAGGTCAACTTCGAAGATGAATATCTCGGGAACGGTAGCAAATATAAAAAATCTATTCAGTCATTTCTGTGCGTCTCAGTCCAAAGAACATCTGATCAAATTTTGGACAAAATTTAGCAAGATTTGAAGGAGAAGTAGTGAAAAAACTGTTTTTCATTTGTTCCAAAATGGCGGATAGTCACATTATTGGAAAATGACAAATGAGATATCGTCGGAATTGGCATAAGCCGAGGAACATAATGACATAAATCAATACAAATTTGAACAATGTTTTCAAAAGTTATAAGCGTTTTTGAAAAATACCTTATATCTCTGGAACACTAGGAGGCGCTGTGTTCATTGTTCTCATGTACCTTCAGGACATTGTGTCGATGATCCATACTAAATTTTGTGAAGATATGTCAAATAGTTTAAAAATGATTGCAAATTATGTCAAAATTCAAAATGGCGGACACGTGGTACCTCCCATCCTGACAAAATTGGCATCCTCGGATTCGGCATGACCCAAGGAATCCATAGATACCACATTCATGATTTTCTGACAAACTGTACAAAAGTTATTGGCCAAAATATCAATTTTTCATATCTCATGACCTGTAGGTGGCGCTGTTCTCGAATTTGGCATGGACCCTGAGATTATGGTTCCGATGAAGCGTACCAATTTTCCTTTCGATTGATCAAACTTTGGCCGAGATAGAGCTTCTGAACCAATATTGGGTCGAGTTTGTTAAGTTTGCAACAGCATAACTTTTGATCAAAGATGAATTAAAAAAATCTGTTCAGTCATTTCTGTGCGGTTCAGTCCAAATATCATGTGAGCCAATTTTCGTAAGAATTGAACAAAGTTTGAATGAGTAGTAGCAAAAAAACTTAATACTGTACTTTTCAAAATGGCTACTACTGTAATGGGCGGAGTCTTAATGTACGATATTGATTGCAATCACCATAATGAGTGGATTCAGGTGTACTAAGATTAATTTGAACTGGTGGTGGCGCTATAGAGTTTGACTTAGAGTCTCAAAAATTGGTCCAATTACTATTCATGGTCATATCTATAACTGTGCCAAATTTCATCATTTTCCTATGTACGGTTCATGGGGCTGCCATAGACTTACAGAGGAGGAAGAATAATAATAATAATAATAATAATAATAATAATAAGAAAACTAACGGATACAATAGGTGCCTTGCCCTACGGGCTTGGCCCCTAATAATAATAATTAAAGCTGCAAGCAGCCTTTCCGGGGCCAAGCCCTTTCTGATGTTTGGCTGGTTTGGACAGGCTACATGATTTTTTATTTCTTTTTTACTAGGAATCTTTTGAACATTCCACAATTCACATGGTTTAATGCTTTGCTACACATCGGATTTGATTAAACAACATTCAAAGTTATGAAAATGTACTCAAAATGAAGATTTATTTATATTTATTGAGTTCCTTTCTCAGATACACATCATGTGCAGAACTGAAACAACTTTTCCACCACTTAAGGACACAGTACCTCTTGCGGTCTGGCCATGTGTCACACGGGATTCGAACCCACGACCAGAATGGTTCGGGATCCGAGACATGTGGTTTATCAAATTGCGCCACTCAGAGGACGTAAATTTGAAAGCTGCAGAGGATAGGCTTCAGTGTAAGAATAAGCACACAAAATCATGTTAACGAGATTAGCATGCTAGGCTAGCTTAATGCTAATGAAGCTTATGGTTATCCTGATAGCTGAAGAGCCACATTAAAAAGAATGTCATCTGGTTAGCATGCTAACCAATTATTATGCTAAGCTAACTAGCATAAGGCAACAAACACAGGCTAGGTCAACTTCGAAGATGAATATCTCGGGAACGGTAGCGAATATAAAAAATCTAGTCAGTCATTTCTGTGCGTCTCAGTCCAAAGAACATCTGATCAAATTTTGGACAAAATTTAGCAAGATTTGAAGGAGAAGTAGTGAAAAAACTGTTTTTCATTTGTTCCAAAATGGCGGATAGTCACTTTATTGGAAAATGACAAATGAGATATCACCGGAATCAGCATACGCCAGGAAACACAATGAAGTAAAGAAATCAAAATTTGAACAATGTTTTCAAAAGTTATAAGCGTTTTTGAAAAATACCTTATATCTCTGGAACACTAGGTGGCGCTGTGTTCATTGTTCTCATGTACCTTCAGGACATTGTGTCGATGATCCAAACTAAATTTTGTTAAGATATGTCAAATAGTTTAAAAATTATTGCAAATTATGTCAAAATTCAAAATGGCGGACACGTGGTACCTCCCATCCTGACAAAATTGGCATCCTCGGATTCGGCATGACCCAAGGAATCCATAGATACTATATTTATGATTTTCTGACAAACTGTACAAAAGTTATTGGCCAAAATATCAATTTTTCATATCTCATGACCTGTAGGTGGCGCTGTTCTCGAATTTGGCATGGACCCTGAGATCATGGTTCCGATGAAGCGTACCAATTTTCCTTTCGATTGATCAAACTTTGGCCGAGATAGAGCTTCTGAACCAATATTGGGTCGACCTTGTTAAGTTTGCAACACCATAACTTTTGTTCAAAGATGAATTAAAAAAATCTGTTCAGTCATTTCTGTGCGGTTCAGTCCAAAGATCATGTGAGCCAATTTTCGTAAGAATTGAACAAAGTTTGAATGAGTAGTAGCAAAAAAACTTAATACTGTACTTTTCAAAATGGCTACTACTGTAATGGGCGGAGTGTTACTGTACGATATTGATTGCAATCACCATAATGAGTGGATTCAGGTGTACTAAGATTAATTTTTCTAGATCAAAGGGTTCAAAAGTTATAACAATTTAAATGTTCTATTTTTGAACTGGTGGTGGCGCTATAGAGTTTGACTTAGAGTCTCAAAATTTGGTCCAATTACTATTCATTAGCATCACTAGAAGTGTACCAAATTTCATCATTTTCCTATGTACGGTTCATAGGGCTGTCATAGACTTACAGAGGAGGAAGAAGAATAATAAATATAGCTGCAAGCAGCAACACGGGGCCAAGCCCAGAAAGGGCTGTAGCGCAATGCAGAGCCAGAAGAGATAAAAGAGCAGAAATAGAATATACATGAAGAACAGATATCTTCAGAAGTACAGATAGGATGAAATGAAAAATGAACAGAAGTTCTGATGAGAACAAACACAGAATGAAGAGGAAAAAACACTTATTTCCAATCCAAGAGTAAGAAAGAAATGGGCTGCAGCGCAATGCAGAGCCAGAAGGGCAAAAAGAGCAGAAATAGAATGTACATGAAGAACAGATATCTTCAGAAGTACAGATAGGATGAAATCAAAATGAACAGACGTTCTGATGAGAACGAACACAGAATGAAGAAAAAAAACACTTATTTCCAATCCTACAAAAGATTAGTATTGCTCTTATCTGGATAATAAAGGAATTATTCATACACATTTTGAAAGTTGTCCCACGCGGACTTGAACCCACTATCTATGGGTCAGGTGCCTGTCCCTCATCTTGTTGTGCTTCTTGGCAATCATGCATTTACACAGCTGGCAAAATTCAACAGTTCAAGTGAGTATCACCTAAAAATTAAGAATTTGTATAAAGATGTACTGCATGTTATATTGAAGTTGTCAGAAAGACACAATATCTTGAATAGAAGCAACTTTTGCACCACTTCTGGCCACAGTATCTCTTGCATGTGTCACACGGGATTCGAACCCACGACCAGAATGGTTCGGGATTCGAGACACGTGGTTTATCAAATTGCGCCACTCAGAGGACGTAACTTTCAAAGCTGCAGAGGATAGGCTTCAGTGTAAGAATAAGCACACAAAATCATGTTAACGAGATTAGCATGCTAAGCTAGCTTAATGCTAATGAAGCTAATGGTTATCCTGATAGCTGAAGAGCCACATTAGAAAGAATGGCATCTGGTTAGCATGCTAACCAATTATTATGCTAAGCTAACTAGCATAAGGCAACAAACACAGGCTAGGTCAACTTCGAAGATGAATATCTCGGGAACGGTAGCAAATATAAAAAATCTATTCAGTCATTTCTGTGCGTCTCAGTCCAAAGAACATCTGATCAAATTTTGGACAAAATTTAGCAAGATTTGAAGGAGAAGTAGTGAAAAAACTGTTTTTCATTTGTTCCAAAATGGCGGATAGTCACATTATTGGAAAATGACAAATGAGATATCGTCGGAATTGGCATAAGCCGAGGAACATAATGACATAAATCAATACAAATTTGAACAATGTTTTCAAAAGTTATAAGCGTTTTTGAAAAATACCTTATATCTCTGGAACACTAGGTGGCGCTGTGTTCATTGTTCTCATGTACCTTCAGGACATTGTGTCGATGATCCATACTAAATTTTGTGAAGATATGTCAAATAGTTTAAAAATTATTGCAAATTATGTCAAAATTCAAAATGGCGGACACGTGGTACCTCCCATCCTGACAAATATGGTATCCCCGGATTCGGCATGACCCAAGGAATCCATAGATACCACATTTATGATTTTCTGACAAACTGTACAAAAGTTATTGGCCAAAATATCAATTTTTCATATCTCATGACCTGTAGGTGGCGCTGTTCTCGAATTTGGCATGGACCCTGAGATTATGGTTCCGATGAAGCGTACCAATTTTCCTTTCGATTGATCAAACTTTGGCCGAGATAGAGCTTCTGAACCAATATTGGGTCGACCTTGTTAAGTTTGCAACACCATAACTTTTGTTCAAAGATGAATTAAAAAAATCTGTTCAGTCATTTCTGTGCGGTTCAGTCCAAAGATCATGTGAGCCAATTTTCGTAAGAATTGAACAAAGTTTGAATGAGTAGTAGCAAAAAAACTTAATACTGTACTTTTCAAAATGGCTACTACTGTAATGGGCGGAGTCTTAATGTACGATATTGATTTTAATCACCATGATGAGTGGATTCAGGTGTACTAAGATTCATTTTTCTAGATCAAAGGGTTCAAAAGTTATAACTATTTATATGTTTAATTTTTGAACTGGTGGTGGCGCTATAGAGTTTGACTTAGAGTCTCAAAAATTGGTCCAATTACTATTCATTAGCATCACTAGAAGTGTACCAAATTTCATCATTTTCCTACTTACGGTTCATAGGGCTGTCATAGACTTACAGAGGAGGAAGAATAATAATAATAATAAATATAGCTGCAAGCAGCAACACGGGGCCAAGCCCAGAAAGGGCTGTAGCGCAATGCAGAGCCAGAAGAGATAAAAGAGCAGAAATAGAATATACATGAAGAACAGATATCTTCAGAAGTACAGATAGGATGAAATGAAAAATGAACAGAAGTTCTGATGAGAACAAACACAGAATGAAGAGGAAAAAACACTTATTTCCAATCCAAGAGTAAGAAAGAAATGGGCTGCAGCGCAATGCAGAGCCAGAAGGGCAAAAAGAGCAGAAATAGAATGTACATGAAGAACAGATATCTTCAGAAGTACAGATAGGATGAAATCAAAATGAACAGACGTTCTGATGAGAACGAACACAGAATGAAGAAAAAAAACACTTATTTCCAATCCTACAAAAGATTAGTATTGCTCTTATCTGGATAATAAAGGAATTATTCATACACATTTTGAAAGTTGTCCCACACGGACTTGAACCCACTATCTATGGGTCAGGTGCCTGTCCCTCATCTTGTTGTGCTTCTTGGCAATCATGCATTTACACAGCTGGCAAAATTCAACAGTTCAAGTGAGTATCACCTAAAAATTAAGAATTTGTATAAAGATGTACTGCATGTTATATTGAAGTTGTCAGAAAGACACAATATCTTGAATAGAAGCAACTTTTGCACCACTTCTGGCCACAGTATCTCTTGCATGTGTCACACAGGATTCGAACCCACGACCAGAATGGTTCGGGATTCGAGACACGTGGTTTATCAAATTGCGCCACTCAGAGGACGTAACTTTCAAAGCTGCAGAGGATAGGCTTCAGTGTAAGAATAAGCACACAAAATCATGTTAACGAGATTAGCATGCTAAGCTAGCTTAATGCTAATGAAGCTAATGGTTATCCTGATAGCTGAAGAGCCACATTAGAAAGAATGGCATCTGGTTAGCATGCTAACCAATTATTATGCTAAGCTAACTAGCATAAGGCAACAAACACAGGCTAGGTCAACTTCGAAGATGAATATCTCGGGAACGGTAGCAAATATAAAAAATCTATTCAGTCATTTCTGTGCGTCTCAGTCCAAAGAACATCTGATCAAATTTTGGACAAAATTTAGCAAGATTTGAAGGAGAAGTAGTGAAAAAACTGTTTTTCATTTGTTCCAAAATGGCGGATAGTCACATTATTGGAAAATGACAAATGAGATATCGTCGGAATTGGCATAAGCCGAGGAACATAATGACATAAATCAATACAAATTTGAACAATGTTTTCAAAAGTTATAAGCGTTTTTGAAAAATACCTTATATCTCTGGAACACTAGGTGGCGCTGTGTTCATTGTTCTCATGTACCTTCAGGACATTGTGTCGATGATCCATACTAAATTTTGTGAAGATATGTCAAATAGTTTAAAAATTATTGCAAATTATGTCAAAATTCAAAATGGCGGACACGTGGTACCTCCCATCCTGACAAAATTGGTATCCCCGGATTCGGCATGACCCAAGGAATCCATAGATACCACATTTATGATTTTCTGACAAACTGTAAAAAGTTATTGGCCAAAATATCAATTTTTCATATCTCATGACCTGTAGGTGGCGCTGTTCTCGAATTTGGCATGGACCCTGAGATTATGGTTCCGATGAAGCGTACCAATTTTCCTTTCGATTGATCAAACTTTGGCCGAGATAGAGCTTCTGAACCAATATTGGGTCGACCTTGTTAAGTTTGCAACACCATAACTTTTGTTCAAAGATGAATTAAAAAAATCTGTTCAGTCATTTCTGTGCGGTTCAGTCCAAAGATCATGTGAGCCAATTTTCGTAAGAATTGAACAAAGTTTGAATGAGTAGTAGCAAAAAAACTTAATACTGTACTTTTCAAAATGGCTACTACTGTAATGGGCGGAGTCTTAATGTACGATATTGATTTTAATCACCATGATGAGTGGATTCAGGTGTACTAAGATTCATTTTTCTAGATCAAAGGGTTCAAAAGTTATAACTATTTATATGTTTAATTTTTGAACTGGTGGTGGCGCTATAGAGTTTGACTTAGAGTCTCAAAAATTGGTCCAATTACTATTCATTAGCATCACTAGAAGTGTACCAAATTTCATCATTTTCCTACTTACGGTTCATAGGGCTGTCATAGACTTACAGAGGAGGAAGAATAATAATAATAATAAATATAGCTGCAAGCAGCAACACGGGGCCAAGCCCAGAAAGGGCTGTAGCGCAATGCAGAGCCAGAAGAGATAAAAGAGCAGAAATAGAATATACATGAAGAACAGATATCTTCAGAAGTACAGATAGGATGAAATGAAAAATGAACAGAAGTTCTGATGAGAACAAACACAGAATGAAGAGGAAAAAACACTTATTTCCAATCCAAGAGTAAGAAAGAAATGGGCTGCAGCGCAATGCAGAGCCAGAAGGGCAAAAAGAGCAGAAATAGAATGTACATGAAGAACAGATATCTTCAGAAGTACAGATAGGATGAAATCAAAATGAACAGACGTTCTGATGAGAACGAACACAGAATGAAGAAAAAAAACACTTATTTCCAATCCTACAAAAGATTAGTATTGCTCTTATCTGGATAATAAAGGAATTATTCATACACATTTTGAAAGTTGTCCCACACGGACTTGAACCCACTATCTATGGGTCAGGTGCCTGTCCCTCATCTTGTTGTGCTTCTTGGCAATCATGCATTTACACAGCTGGCAAAATTCAACAGTTCAAGTGAGTATCAACTAAAAATTAAGAATTTGTATAAAGATGTACTGCATGTTATATTGAAGTTGTCAGAAAGACACAATATCTTGAATAGAAGCAACTTTTGCACCACTTCTGGCCACAGTATCTCTTGCATGTGTCACACGGGATTCGAACCCACGACCAGAATGGTTCGGGATTCGAGACACGTGGTTTATCAAATTGCGCCACTCAGAGGACGTAACTTTCAAAGCTGCAGAGGATAGGCTTCAGTGTAAGAATAAGCACACAAAATCATGTTAACGAGATTAGCATGCTAAGCTAGCTTAATGCTAATGAAGCTAATGGTTATCCTGATAGCTGAAGAGCCACATTAGAAAGAATGGCATCTGGTTAGCATGCTAACCAATTATTATGCTAAGCTAACTAGCATAAGGCAACAAACACAGGCTAGGTCAACTTCGAAGATGAATATCTCGGGAACGGTAGCAAATATAAAAAATCTATTCAGTCATTTCTGTGCGTCTCAGTCCAAAGAACATCTGATCAAATTTTGGACAAAATTTAGCAAGATTTGAAGGAGAAGTAGTGAAAAAACTGTTTTTCATTTGTTCCAAAATGGCGGATAGTCACATTATTGGAAAATGACAAATGAGATATCGTCGGAATTGGCATAAGCCGAGGAACATAATGACATAAATCAATACAAATTTGAACAATGTTTTCAAAAGTTATAAGCGTTTTTGAAAAATACCTTATATCTCTGGAACACTAGGTGGCGCTGTGTTCATTGTTCTCATGTACCTTCAGGACATTGTGTCGATGATCCATACTAAATTTTGTGAAGATATGTCAAATAGTTTAAAAATGATTGCAAATTATGTCAAAATTCAAAATGGCGGACACGTGGTACCTCCCATCCTGACAAAATTGGCATCCTCGGATTCGGCATGACCCATGGAATCCATAGATACCACATTCATGATTTTCTGACAAACTGTACAAAAGTTATTGGCCAAAATATAAATTTTTCATATCTCATGACCTGTAGGTGGCGCTGTTCTCGAATTTGGCATGGACCCTGAGATCATGGTTCCGATGAAGCGTACCAATTTTCCTTTCGATTGATCAAACTTTGGCCGAGATAGAGCTTCTGAACCAATATTGGGTCGAGTTTGTTAAGTTTGCAACAGCATAACTTTTGATCAAAGATGAATTAAAAAAATCTGTTCAGTCATTTCTGTGCGGTTCAGTCCAAATATCATGTGAGCCAATTTTCGTAAGAATTGAACAAAGTTTGAATGAGTAGTAGCAAAAAAACTTAATACTGTACTTTTCAAAATGGCTACTACTGTAATGGGCGGAGTCTTAATGTACGATATTGATTGCAATCACCATAATGAGTGGATTCAGGTGTACTAAGATTAATTTTCCTAGATCAAAGGGTTCAAAAGTTATAACTATTTAAATGTTCAATTTTTGAACTGGTGGTGGCGCTATAGAGTTTGACTTAGAGTCTCAAAAATTGGTCCAATTACTATTCATGGTCATATCTATAACTGTGCCAAATTTCATCATTTTCCTATGTACGGTTCATGGGGCTGCCATAGACTTACAGAGGAGGAAGAATAATAATAATAAATATAGCTGCAAGCAGCAACACGGGGCCAAGCCCAGAAAGGGCTGTAGCGCAATGCAGAGCCAGAAGAGATAAAAGAGCAGAAATAGAATATACATGAAGAACAGATATCTTCAGAAGTACAGATAGGATGAAATGAAAAATGAACAGAAGTTCTGATGAGAACAAACACAGAATGAAGAGGAAAAAACGCTTATTTCCAATCCAAGAGTAAGAAAGAAATGGGCTGCAGCGCAATGCAGAGCCAGAAGGGCAAAAAGAGCAGAAATAGAATGTACATGAAGAACAGATATCTTCAGAAGTACAGATAGGATGAAATCAAAATGAACAGACGTTCTGATGAGAACGAACACAGAATGAAGAAAAAAAACACTTATTTCCAATCCTACAAAAGATTAGTATTGCTCTTATCTGGATAATAAAGGAATTATTCATACACATTTTGAAAGTTGTCCCACACGGACTTGAACCCACTATCTATGGGTCAGGTGCCTGTCCCTCATCTTGTTGTGCTTCTTGGCAATCATGCATTTACACAGCTGGCAAAATTCAACAGTTCAAGTGAGTATCAACTAAAAATTAAGAATTTGTATAAAGATGTACTGCATGTTATATTGAAGTTGTCAGAAAGACACAATATCTTGAATAGAAGCAACTTTTGCACCACTTCTGGCCACAGTATCTCTTGCATGTGTCACACGGGATTCGAACCCACGACCAGAATGGTTCGGGATTCGAGACACGTGGTTTATCAAATTGCGCCACTCAGAGGACGTAACTTTCAAAGCTGCAGAGGATAGCCTTCAGTGTAAGAATAAGCACACAAAATCATGTTAACGAGATTAGCATGCTAAGCTAGCTTAATGCTAATGAAGCTAATGGTTATCCTGATAGCTGAAGAGCCACATTAGAAAGAATGGCATCTGGTTAGCATGCTAACCAATTATTATGCTAAGCTAACTTGCATAAGGCAACAAACACAGGCTAGGTCAACTTCGAAGATGAATATCTCGGGAACGGTAGCAAATATAAAAAATCTATTCAGTCATTTCTGTGCGTCTCAGTCCAAAGAACATCTGATCAAATTTTGGACAAAATTTAGCAAGATTTGAAGGAGAAGTAGTGAAAAAACTGTTTTTCATTTGTTCCAAAATGGCGGATAGTCACATTATTGGAAAATAACAAATGAGATATCGTCGGAATTGGCATAAGCCGAGGAACATAATGACGTAAATCAATACAAATTTGAACAATGTTTTCAAAAGTTATAAGCGTTTTTGAAAAATACCTTATATCTCTGGAACACTAGGTGGCGCTGTGTTCAATGTTCTCATGTACCTTCAGGACATTGTGTCGATGATCCATACTAAATTTTGTGAAGATATGTCAAATAGTTTAAAAATGATTGCAAATTATGTCAAAATTCAAAATGGCGGACACGTGGTACCTCCCATCCTGACAAAATTGGCATCCTCGGATTCGGCATGACCCAAGGAATCCATAGATACCACATTCATGATTTTCTGACAAACTGTACAAAAGTTATTGGCCAAAATATAAATTTTTCATATCTCATGACCTGTAGGTGGCGCTGTTCTCGAATTTGGCATGGACCCTGAGATCATGGTTCCGATGAAGCGTACCAATTTTCCTTTCGATTGATCAAACTTTGGCCGAGATAGAGCTTCCGAACCAATATTGGGTCGAGTTTGTTAAGTTTGCAACAGCATAACTTTTGATCAAAGATGAATTAAAAAAATCTGTTCAGTCATTTCTGTGCGGTTCAGTCCAAATATCATGTGAGCCAATTTTCGTAAGAATTGAACAAAGTTTGAATGAGTAGTAGCAAAAAAACTTAATACTGTACTTTTCAAAATGGCTTCTACTGTAATGGGCGGAGTCTTAATGTACGATATTGATTGCAATCACCATAATGAGTGGATTCAGGTGTACTAAGATTAATTTTCCTAGATCAAAGGGTTCAAAAGTTATAACTATTTAAATGTTCAATTTTTGAACTGGTGGTGGCGCTATAGAGTTTGACTTAGAGTCTCAAAAATTGGTCCAATTACTATTCATGGTCATATCTATAACTGTGCCAAATTTCATCATTTTCCTATGTACGGTTCATGGGGCTGCCATAGACTTACAGAGGAGGAAGAATAATAATAATAATAATAAATATAGCTGCAAGCAGCAACACGGGGCCAAGCCCAGAAAGGGCTGTAGCGCAATGCAGAGCCAGAAGAGATAAAAGAGCAGAAATAGAATATACATGAAGAACAGATATCTTCAGAAGTACAGATAGAATGAAATGAAAAATGAACAGAAGTTCTGATGAGAACAAACACAGAATGAAGAGGAAAAAACACTTATTTCCAATCCAAGAGTAAGAAAGAAATGGGCTGCAGCGTAATGCAGAGCCAGAAGGGCAAAAAGAGCAGAAATAGAATGTACATGAAGAACAGATATCTTCAGAAGTACAGATAGGATGAAATCAAAATGAACAGACGTTCTGATGAGAACGAACACAGAATGAAGAAAAAAAAACACTTATTTCCAATCCTACAAAAGATTAGTATTGCTCTTATCTGGATAATAAAGGAATTATTCATACACATTTTGAAAGTTGTCCCACACGGACTTGAACCCACTATCTATGGGTCAGGTGCCTGTCCCTCATCTTGTTGTGCTTCTTGGCAATCATGCATTTACACAGCTGGCAAAATTCAACAGTTCAAGTGAGTATCAACTAAAAATTAAGAATTTGTATAAAGATGTACTGCATGTTATATTGAAGTTGTCAGAAAGACACAATATCTTGAATAGAAGCAACTTTTGCACCACTTCTGGCCACAGTATCTCTTGCATGTGTCACACGGGATTCGAACCCACGACCAGAATGGTTCGGGATTCGAGACACGTGGTTTATCAAATTGCGCCACTCAGAGGACGTAACTTTCAAAGCTGCAGAGGATAGGCTTCAGTGTAAGAATAAGCACACAAAATCATGTTAACGAGATTAGCATGCTAAGCTAGCTTAATGCTAATGAAGCTAATGGTTATCCTGATAGCTGAAGAGCCACATTAGAAAGAATGGCATCTGGTTAGCATGCTAACCAATTATTATGCTAAGCTAACTAGCATAAGGCAACAAACACAGGCTAGGTCAACTTCGAAGATGAATATCTCGGGAACGGTAGCAAATATAAAAAATCTATTCAGTCATTTCTGTGCGTCTCAGTCCAAAGAACATCTGATAAAATTTTGGACAAAATTTAGCAAGATTTGAAGGAGAAGTAGTGAAAAAACTGTTTTTCATTTGTTCCAAAATGGCGGATAGTCACATTATTGGAAAATGACAAATGAGATATCGTCGGAATTGGCATAAGCCGAGGAACATAATGACATAAATCAATACAAATTTGAACAATGTTTTCAAAAGTTATAAGTGTTTTTGAAAAATACCTTATATCTCTGGAACACTAGGTGGCGCTGTGTTCATTGTTCTCATGTACCTTCAGGACATTGTGTCGATGGTCCATACTAAATTTTGTGAAGATATGTCAAATAGTTTAAAAATGATTGCAAATTATGTCAAAATTCAAAATGGCGGACACGTGGTACCTCCCATCCTGACAAAATTGGCATCCTCGGATTCGGCATGACCCAAGGAATCCATAGATACCACATTCATGATTTTCTGACAAACTGTAAAAAGTTATTGGCCAAAATATCAATTTTTCATATCTCATGACCTGTAGGTGGCGCTGTTCTCGAATTTGGCATGGACCCTGAGATCATGGTTCCGATGAAGCGTACCAATTTTCCTTTCGATTGATCAAACTTTGGCCGAGATAGAGCTTCCGAACCAATATTGGGTCGAGTTTGTTAAGTTTGCAACAGCATAACTTTTGATCAAAGATGAATTAAAAAAATCTGTTCAGTCATTTCTGTGCGGTTCAGTCCAAATATCATGTGAGCCAATTTTCGTAAGAATTGAACAAAGTTTGAATGAGTAGTAGCAAAAAAACTTAATACTGTACTTTTCAAAATGGCTACTACTGTAATGGGCGGAGTCTTAATGTACGATATTGATTGCAATCACCATAATGAGTGGATTCAGGTGTACTAAGATTAATTTTCCTAGATCAAAGGGTTCAAAAGTTATAACTATTTAAATGTTCAATTTTTGAACTGGTGGTGGCGCTATAGAGTTTGACTTAGAGTCTCAAAAATTGGTCCAATTACTATTCATGGTCATATCTATAACTGTGCCAAATTTCATCATTTTCCTATGTACGGTTCATGGGGCTGCCATAGACTTACAGAGGAGGAATAATAATAATAATAATAATAAATATAGCTGCAAGCAGCAACACGGGGCCAAGCCCAGAAAGGGCTGTAGCGCAATGCAGAGCCAGAAGAGATAAAAGAGCAGAAATAGAATATACATGAAGAACAGATATCTTCAGAAGTACAGATAGGATGAAATGAAAAATGAACAGAAGTTCTGATGAGAACAAACACAGAATGAAGAGGAAAAAACACTTATTTCCAATCCAAGAGTAAGAAAGAAATGGGCTGCAGCGCAATGCAGAGCCAGAAGGGCAAAAAGAGCAGAAATAGAATGTACATGAAGAACAGATATCTTCAGAAGTACAGATAGGATGAAATCAAAATGAACAGACGTTCTGATGAGAACGAACACAGAATGAAGAAAAAAAACACTTATTTCCAATCCTACAAAAGATTAGTATTGCTCTTATCTGGATAATAAAGGAATTATTCATACACATTTTGAAAGTTGTCCCACACGGACTTGAACCCACTATCTATGGGTCAGGTGCCTGTCCCTGATCTTGTTGTGCTTCTTGGCAATCATGCATTTACACAGCTGGCAAAATTCAACAGTTCAAGTGAGTATCAACTAAAAATTAAGAATTTGTATAAAGATGTACTGCATGTTATATTGAAGTTGTCAGAAAGACACAATATCTTGAATAGAAGCAACTTTTGCACCACTTCTGGCCACAGTATCTCTTGCATGTGTCACACGGGATTCGAACCCACGACCAGAATGGTTCGGGATTCGAGACACGTGGTTTATCAAATTGCGCCACTCAGAGGACGTAACTTTCAAAGCTGCAGAGGATAGGCTTCAGTGTAAGAATAAGCACACAAAATCATGTTAACGAGATTAGCATGCTAAGCTAGCTTAATGCTAATGAAGCTAATGGTTATCCTGATAGCTGAAGAGCCACATTAGAAAGAATGGCATCTGGTTAGCATGCTAACCAATTATTATGCTAAGCTAACTAGCATAAGGCAACAAACACAGGCTAGGTCAACTTCGAAGATGAATATCTCGGGAACGGTAGCAAATATAAAAAATCTATTCAGTCATTTCTGTGCGTCTCAGTCCAAAGAACATCTGATCAAATTTTGGACAAAATTTAGCAAGATTTGAAGGAGAAGTAGTGAAAAAACTGTTTTTCATTTGTTCCAAAATGGCGGATAGTCACATTATTGGAAAATGACAAATGAGATATCGTCGGAATTGGCATAAGCCGAGGAACATAATGACATAAATCAATACAAATTTGAACAATGTTTTCAAAAGTTATAAGCGTTTTTGAAAAATACCTTATATCTCTGGAACACTAGGTGGCGCTGTGTTCATTGTTCTCATGTACCTTCAGGACATTGTGTCGATGATCCATACTAAATTTTGTGAAGATATGTCAAATAGTTTAAAAATGATTGCAAATTATGTCAAAATTCAAAATGGCGGACACGTGGTACCTCCCATCCTGACAAAATTGGCATCCTCGGATTCGGCATGACCCAAGGAATCCATAGATACCACATTCATGATTTTCTGACAAACTGTACAAAAGTTATTGGCCAAAATATCAATTTTTCATATCTCATGACCTGTAGGTGGCGCTGTTCTCGAATTTGGCATGGACCCTGAGATCATGGTTCCGATGAAGCGTACCAATTTTCCTTTCGATTGATCAAACTTTGGCCGAGATAGAGCTTCTGAACCAATATTGGGTCAAGTTTGTTAAGTTTGCAACAGCATAACTTTTGATCAAAGATGAATTAAAAAAATCTGTTCAGTCATTTCTGTGCGGTTCAGTCCAAATATCATGTGAGCCAATTTTCGTAAGAATTGAACAAAGTTTGAATGAGTAGTAGCAAAAAAACATAATACTGTACTTTTCAAAATGGCTACTACTGTAATGGGCGGAGTCTTAATGTACGATATTGATTGCAATCACCATAATGAGTGGATTCAGGTGTACTAAGATTAATTTTCCTAGATCAAAGGGTTCAAAAGTTATAACTATTTAAATGTTCAATTTTTGAACTGGTGGTGGCGCTATAGAGTTTGACTTAGAGTCTCAAAAATTGGTCCAATTACTATTCATGGTCATATCTATAACTGTGCCAAATTTCATCATTTTCCTATGTACGGTTCATAGGGCTGTCATAGACTTACAGAGGAGGAAGAAGAATAATAATAATAAATATAGCTGCAAGCAGCAACACGGGGCCAAGCCCAGAAAGGGCTGTAGCGCAATGCAGAGCCAGAAGAGATAAAAGAGCAGAAATAGAATATACATGAAGAACAGATATCTTCAGAAGTACAGATAGGATGAAATGAAAAATGAACAGAAGTTCTGATGAGAACAAACACAGAATGAAGAGGAAAAAACACTTATTTCCAATCCAAGAGTAAGAAAGAAATGGGCTGCAGCGTAATGCAGAGCCAGAAGGGCAAAAAGAGCAGAAATAGAATGTACATGAAGAACAGATATCTTCAGAAGTACAGATAGGATGAAATCAAAATGAACAGACGTTCTGATGAGAACGAACACAGAATGAAGAAAAAAAACACTTATTTCCAATCCTACAAAAGATTAGTATTGCTCTTATCTGGATAATAAAGGAATTATTCATACACATTTTGAAAGTTGTCCCACACGGACTTGAACCCACTATCTATGGGTCAGGTGCCTGTCCCTCATCTTGTTGTGCTTCTTGGCAATCATGCATTTACACAGCTGGCAAAATTCAACAGTTCAAGTGAGTATCAACTAAAAATTAAGAATTTGTATAAAGATGTACTGCATGTTATATTGAAGTTGTCAGAAAGACACAATATCTTGAATAGAAGCAACTTTTGCACCACTTCTGGCCACAGTATCTCTTGCATGTGTCACACGGGATTCGAACCCACGACCAGAATGGTTCGGGATTCGAGACACGTGGTTTATCAAATTGCGCCACTCAGAGGACGTAACTTTCAAAGCTGCAGAGGATAGGCTTCAGTGTAAGAATAAGCACACAAAATCATGTTAACGAGATTAGCATGCTAAGCTAGCTTAATGCTAATGAAGCTAATGGTTATCCTGATAGCTGAAGAGCCACATTAGAAAGAATGGCATCTGGTTAGCATGCTAACCAATTATTATGCTAAGCTAACTAGCATAAGGCAACAAACACAGGCTAGGTCAACTTCGAAGATGAATATCTCGGGAACGGTAGCAAATATAAAAAATCTATTCAGTCATTTCTGTGCGTCTCAGTCCAAAGAACATCTGATCAAATTTTGGACAAAATTTAGCAAGATTTGAAGGAGAAGTAGTGAAAAAACTGTTTTTCATTTGTTCCAAAATGGCGGATAGTCACATTATTGGAAAATGACAAATGAGATATCGTCGGAATTGGCATAAGCCGAGGAACATAATGACATAAATCAATACAAATTTGAACAATGTTTTCAAAAGTTATAAGCGTTTTTGAAAAATACCTTATATCTCTGGAACACTAGGTGGCGCTGTGTTCATTGTTCTCATGTACCTTCAGGACATTGTGTCGATGATCCATACTAAATTTTGTGAAGATATGTCAAATAGTTTAAAAATGATTGCAAATTATGTCAAAATTCAAAATGGCGGACACGTGGTACCTCCCATCCTGACAAAATTGGCATCCTCGGATTCGGCATGACCCAAGGAATCCATAGATACCACATTCATGATTTTCTGACAAACTGTACAAAAGTTATTGGCCAAAATATCAATTTTTCATATCTCATGACCTGTAGGTGGCGCTGTTCTCG
Organism: Phoxinus phoxinus; assembly: GCF_949152265.1. NCBI lineage: Eukaryota > Metazoa > Chordata > Actinopteri > Cypriniformes > Leuciscidae > Phoxinus > Phoxinus phoxinus. Next base: position 12,773,583 of record NC_136890.1, read on the forward strand.
AATTTGGCATGGACCCTGAGATCATGGTTCCGATGAAGCGTACCAATTTTCCTTTCGATTGATCAAACTTTGGCCGAGATAGAGCTTCCGAACCAATATTGGGTCGAGTTTGTTAAGTTTGCAACAGCATAACTTTTGATCAAAGATGAATTAAAAAAATCTGTTCAGTCATTTCTGTGCGGTTCAGTCCAAATATCATGTGAGCCAATTTTCGTAAGAATTGAACAAAGTTTGAATGAGTAGTAGCAAAAAAACTTAATACTGTACTTTTCAAAATGGCTACTACTGTAATGGGCGGAGTCTTAATGTACGATATTGATTGCAATCACCATAATGAGTGGATTCAGGTGTACTAAGATTAATTTTCCTAGATCAAAGGGTTCAAAAGTTATAACTATTTAAATGTTCAATTTTTGAACTGGTGGTGGCGCTATAGAGTTTGACTTAGAGTCTCAAAAATTGGTCCAATTACTATTCATGGTCATATCTATAACTGTGCCAAATTTCATCATTTTCCTATGTACGGTTCATAGGGCTGCCATAGACTTACAGAGGAGGAAGAATAATAATAATAATAATAATAATAATAATAATAAGAAAACTAACGGATACAATAGGTGCCTTGCCCTACGGGCTTGGCCCCTAAATATAGCTGCAAGCAGCAACACGGGGCCAAGCCCAGAAAGGGCTGTAGCGCAATGCAGAGCCAGAAGAGATAAAAGAGCAGAAATAGAATATACATGAAGAACAGATATCTTCAGAAGTACAGATAGGATGAAATGAAAAATGAACAGAAGTTCTGATGAGAACAAACACAGAATGAAGAGGAAAAAAACACTTATTTCCAATCCAAGAGTAAGAAAGAAATGGGCTGCAGCGCAATGCAGAGCCAGAAGGGCAAAAAGAGCAGAAATAGAATGTACATGAAGAACAGATATCTTCAGAAGTACAGATAGGATGAAATCAAAATGAACAGACGTTCTGATGAGAACGAACACAGAATGAAGAAAAAAAACACTTATTTCCAATCCTACAAAAGATTAGTATTGCTCTTATCTGGATAATAAAGGAATTATTCATACACATTTTGAAAGTTGTCCCACACGGACTTGAACCCACTATCTATGGGTCAGGTGCCTGTCCCTCATCTTGTTGTGCTTCTTGGCAATCATGCATTTACACAGCTGGCAAAATTCAACAGTTCAAGTGAGTATCAACTAAAAATTAAGAATTTGTATAAAGATGTACTGCATGTTATATTGAAGTTGTCAGAAAGACACAATATCTTGAATAGAAGCAACTTTTGCACCACTTCTGGCCACAGTATCTCTTGCATGTGTCACACGGGATTCGAACCCACGACCAGAATGGTTCGGGATTCGAGACACGTGGTTTATCAAATTGCGCCACTCAGAGGCACAACTTTCAAAGCTGCAGAGGATAGGCTTCAGTGTAAGAATAAGCACACAAAATCATGTTAACGAGATTAGCATGCTAAGCTAGCTTAATGCTAATGAAGCTAATGGTTATCCTGATAGCTGAAGAGCCACATTAGAAAGAATGGCATCTGGTTAGCATGCTAACCAATTATTATGCTAAGCTAACTAGCATAAGGCAACAAACACAGGCTAGGTCAACTTCGAAGATGAATATCTCGGGAACGGTAGCAAATATAAAAAATCTATTCAGTCATTTCTGTGCGTCTCAGTCCAAAGAACATCTGATCAAATTTTGGACAAAATTTAGCAAGATTTGAAGGAGAAGTAGTGAAAAAACTGTTTTTCATTTGTTCCAAAATGGCGGATAGTCACATTATTGGAAAATGACAAATGAGATATCGACGGAATTGGCATAAGCCGAGGAATATAATGACATAAATCAATACAAATTTGAACAATGTTTTCAAAAGTTATAAGCGTTTTTGAAAAATACCTTATATCTCTGGAACACTAGGTGGCGCTGTGTTCATTGTTCTCATGTACCTTCAGGACATTGTGTCGATGATCCATACTAAATTTTGTGAAGATATGTCAAATAGTTTAAAAATGATTGCAAATTATGTCAAAATTCAAAATGGCGGACACGTGGTACCTCCCATCCTGACAAAATTGGCATCCTCGGATTCGGCATGACCCAAGGAATCCATAGATACCACATTCATGATTTTCTGACAAACTGTACAAAAGTTATTGGCCAAAATATCAATTTTTCATATCTCATGACCTGTAGGTGGCGCTGTTCTCGAATTTGGCATGGACCCTGAGATCATGGTTCCGATGAAGCGTACCAATTTTCCTTTCGATTGATCAAACTTTGGCCGAGATAGAGCTTCTGAACCAATATTGGGTCGAGTTTGTTAAGTTTGCAACAACATAACTTTTGATCAAAGATGAATTAAAAAAATCTGTTCAGTCATTTCTGTGCGGTTCAGTCCAAATATCATGTGAGCCAATTTTCGTAAGAATTGAACAAAGTTTAAATGAGTAGTAGCAAAAAAACTTAATACTGTACTTTTCAAAATGGCTACTACTGTAATGGGCGGAGTCTTAATGTACGATATTGATTGCAATCACCATAATGAGTGGATTCAGGTGTACTAAGATTAATTTTCCTAGATCAAAGGGTTCAAAAGTTATAACTATTTAAATGTTCAATTTTTGAACTGGTGGTGGCGCTATAGAGTTTGACTTAGAGTCTCAAAAATTGGTCCAATTACTATTCATGGTCATATCTATAACTGTGCCAAATTTCATCATTTTCCTATGTACGGTTCATGGGGCTGCCATAGACTTACAGAGGAGGAAGAATAATAATAATAATAATAATAATAATAATAATAAGAAAACTAACGGATACAATAGGTGCCTTGCCCTACGGGCTTGGCCCCTAATAAATATAGCTGCAAGCAGCAACACGGGGCCAAGCCCAGAAAGGGCTGTAGCGCAATGCAGAGCCAGAAGAGATAAAAGAGCAGAAATAGAATATACATGAAGAACAGATATCTTCAGAAGTACAGATAGGATGAAATGAAAAATGAACAGAAGTTCTGATGAGAACAAACACAGAATGAAGAGGAAAAAAACACTTATTTCCAATCCAAGAGTAAGAAAGAAATGGGCTGCAGCGCAATGCAGAGCCAGAAGGGCAAAAAGAGCAGAAATAGAATGTACATGAAGAACAGATATCTTCAGAAGTACAGATAGGATGAAATCAAAATGAACAGACGTTCTGATGAGAACGAACACAGAATGAAGAAAAAAAACACTTATTTCCAATCCTACAAAAGATTAGTATTGCTCTTATCTGGATAATAAAGGAATTATTCATACACATTTTGAAAGTTGTCCCACACGGACTTGAACCCACTATCTATGGGTCAGGTGCCTGTCCCTCATCTTGTTGTGCTTCTTGGCAATCATGCATTTACACAGCTGGCAAAATTCAACAGTTCAAGTGAGTATCAACTAAAAATTAAGAATTTGTATAAAGATGTACTGCATGTTATATTGAAGTTGTCAGAAAGACACAATATCTTGAATAGAAGCAACTTTTGCACCACTTCTGGCCACAGTATCTCTTGCATGTGTCACACGGGATTCGAACCCACGACCAGAATGGTTCGGGATTCGAGACACGTGGTTTATCAAATTGCGCCACTCAGAGGCACAACTTTCAAAGCTGCAGAGGATAGGCTTCAGTGTAAGAATAAGCACACAAAATCATGTTAACGAGATTAGCATGCTAAGCTAGCTTAATGCTAATGAAGCTAATGGTTATCCTGATAGCTGAAGAGCCACATTAGAAAGAATGGCATCTGGTTAGCATGCTAACCAATTATTATGCTAAGCTAACTAGCATAAGGCAACAAACACAGGCTAGGTCAACTTCGAAGATGAATATCTCGGGAACGGTAGCAAATATAAAAAATCTATTCAGTCATTTCTGTGCGTCTCAGTCCAAAGAACATCTGATCAAATTTTGGACAAAATTTAGCAAGATTTGAAGGAGAAGTAGTGAAAAAACTGTTTTTCATTTGTTCCAAAATGGCGGATAGTCACATTATTGGAAAATGACAAATGAGATATCGACGGAATTGGCATAAGCCGAGGAATATAATGACATAAATCAATACAAATTTGAACAATGTTTTCAAAAGTTATAAGCGTTTTTGAAAAATACCTTATATCTCTGGAACACTAGGTGGCGCTGTGTTCATTGTTCTCATGTACCTTCAGGACATTGTGTCGATGATCCATACTAAATTTTGTGAAGATATGTCAAATAGTTTAAAAATGATTGCAAATTATGTCAAAATTCAAAATGGCGGACACGTGGTACCTCCCATCCTGACAAAATTGGCATCCTCGGATTCGGCATGACCCAAGGAATCCATAGATACCACATTCATGATTTTCTGACAAACTGTACAAAAGTTATTGGCCAAAATATCAATTTTTCATATCTCATGACCTGTAGGTGGCGCTGTTCTCGAATTTGGCATGGACCCTGAGATCATGGTTCCGATGAAGCGTACCAATTTTCCTTTCGATTGATCAAACTTTGGCCGAGATAGAGCTTCTGAACCAATATTGGGTCGAGTTTGTTAAGTTTGCAACAGCATAACTTTTGATCAAAGATGAATTAAAAAAATCTGTTCAGTCATTTCTGTGCGGTTCAGTCCAAATATCATGTGAGCCAATTTTCGTAAGAATTGAACAAAGTTTAAATGAGTAGTAGCAAAAAAACTTAATACTGTACTTTTCAAAATGGCTACTACTGTAATGGGCGGAGTCTTAATGTACGATATTGATTGCAATCACCATAATGAGTGGATTCAGGTGTACTAAGATTAATTTTCCTAGATCAAAGGGTTCAAAAGTTATAACTATTTAAATGTTCAATTTTTGAACTGGTGGTGGCGCTATAGAGTTTGACTTAGAGTCTCAAAAATTGGTCCAATTACTATTCATGGTCATATCTATAACTGTGCCAAATTTCATCATTTTCCTATGTACGGTTCATGGGGCTGCCATAGACTTACAGAGGAGGAAGAATAATAATAATAATAATAATAATAATAATAATAAGAAAACTAACGGATACAATAGGTGCCTTGCCCTACGGGCTTGGCCCCTAATAATAAATATAGCTGCAAGCAGCAACACGGGGCCAAGCCCAGAAAGGGCTGTAGCGCAATGCAGAGCCAGAAGAGATAAAAGAGCAGAAATAGAATATACATGAAGAACAGATATCTTCAGAAGTACAGATAGGATGAAATGAAAAATGAACAGAAGTTCTGATGAGAACAAACACAGAATGAAGAGGAAAAAACACTTATTTCCAATCCAAGAGTAAGAAAGAAATGGGCTGCAGCGTAATGCAGAGCCAGAAGGGCAAAAAGAGCAGAAATAGAATGTACATGAAGAACAGATATCTTCAGAAGTACAGATAGGATGAAATCAAAATGAACAGACGTTCTGATGAGAACGAACACAGAATGAAGAAAAAAAAACACTTATTTCCAATCCTACAAAAGATTAGTATTGCTCTTATCTGGATAATAAAGGAATTATTCATACACATTTTGAAAGTTGTCCCACACGGACTTGAACCCACTATCTATGGGTCAGGTGCCTGTCCCTCATCTTGTTGTGCTTCTTGGCAATCATGCATTTACACAGCTGGCAAAATTCAACAGTTCAAGTGAGTATCAACTAAAAATTAAGAATTTGTATAAAGATGTACTGCATGTTATATTGAAGTTGTCAGAAAGACACAATATCTTGAATAGAAGCAACTTTTGCACCACTTCTGGCCACAGTATCTCTTGCATGTGTCACACGGGATTCGAACCCACGACCAGAATGGTTCGGGATTCGAGACACGTGGTTTATCAAATTGCGCCACTCAGAGGACGTAACTTTCAAAGCTGCAGAGGATAGGCTTCAGTGTAAGAATAAGCACACAAAATCATGTTAACGAGATTAGCATGCTAAGCTAGCTTAATGCTAATGAAGCTAATGGTTATCCTGATAGCTGAAGAGCCACATTAGAAAGAATGGCATCTGGTTAGCATGCTAACCAATTATTATGCTAAGCTAACTAGCATAAGGCAACAAACACAGGCTAGGTCAACTTCGAAGATGAATATCTCGGGAACGGTAGCAAATATAAAAAATCTATTCAGTCATTTCTGTGCGTCTCAGTCCAAAGAACATCTGATAAAATTTTGGACAAAATTTAGCAAGATTTGAAGGAGAAGTAGTGAAAAAACTGTTTTTCATTTGTTCCAAAATGGCGGATAGTCACATTATTGGAAAATGACAAATGAGATATCGTCGGAATTGGCATAAGCCGAGGAACATAATGACATAAATCAATACAAATTTGAACAATGTTTTCAAAAGTTATAAGTGTTTTTGAAAAATACCTTATATCTCTGGAACACTAGGTGGCGCTGTGTTCATTGTTCTCATGTACCTTCAGGACATTGTGTCGATGGTCCATACTAAATTTTGTGAAGATATGTCAAATAGTTTAAAAATGATTGCAAATTATGTCAAAATTCAAAATGGCGGACACGTGGTACCTCCCATCCTGACAAAATTGGCATCCTCGGATTCGGCATGACCCAAGGAATCCATAGATACCACATTCATGATTTTCTGACAAACTGTAAAAAGTTATTGGCCAAAATATCAATTTTTCATATCTCATGACCTGTAGGTGGCGCTGTTCTCGAATTTGGCATGGACCCTGAGATCATGGTTCCGATGAAGCGTACCAATTTTCCTTTCGATTGATCAAACTTTGGCCGAGATAGAGCTTCCGAACCAATATTGGGTCGAGTTTGTTAAGTTTGCAACAGCATAACTTTTGATCAAAGATGAATTAAAAAAATCTGTTCAGTCATTTCTGTGCGGTTCAGTCCAAATATCATGTGAGCCAATTTTCGTAAGAATTGAACAAAGTTTGAATGAGTAGTAGCAAAAAAACTTAATACTGTACTTTTCAAAATGGCTACTACTGTAATGGGCGGAGTCTTAATGTACGATATTGATTGCAATCACCATAATGAGTGGATTCAGGTGTACTAAGATTAATTTTCCTAGATCAAAGGGTTCAAAAGTTATAACTATTTAAATGTTCAATTTTTGAACTGGTGGTGGCGCTATAGAGTTTGACTTAGAGTCTCAAAAATTGGTCCAATTACTATTCATGGTCATATCTATAACTGTGCCAAATTTCATCATTTTCCTATGTACGGTTCATGGGGCTGCCATAGACTTACAGAGGAGGAATAATAATAATAATAATAATAATAATAATAAGAAAACTAACGGATACAATAGGTGCCTTGCCCTACGGGCTTGGCCCCTAATAATAATAATAAGAAAACTAACGGATACAATAGGGTCTATCCCCTTCGGGGCTTGGCCCCTAATTAAAGCTGCAAGCAGCCTTTCCGGGGCCAAGCCCTTTCTGATGTTTGGCTGGTTTGGACAGGCTACATGATTTTTTATTTCTTTTTTACTAGGAATCTTTTGAACATTCCACAATTCACATGGTTTAATGCTTTGCTACACATCGGATTTGATTAAACAATCTTCAAAGTTATAGCCTTTTGCTTTACTCAGCATTTGCTTCATACTCATACACTGTGGTTTGCTTAATTTTACAGAGAGTTATGAAAATGTACTCAAAATGAAGATTTCTTATATCAATTTGCTGCATGTTATTTTTATGGAGATCCTTTCTCAGATACACATCATGTGCAGAACTGAAACAACTTTTCCACCACTTAAGGCCACAGTATCTCTTGCATGTGTCACACGAGATTCGAACCCACGACCAGAATGGTTCGGGATTCGAGACACGTGGTTTATCAAATTGCGCCACTCAGAGGACGTAACTTTCAAAGCTGCAGAGGATAGGCTTCACTGTAAGAATAAGCACACAAAATCATGTTAACGAGATTAGCATGCTAAGCTAGCTTAATGCTAATGAAGCTAATGGTTATCCTGATAGCTGAAGAGCCACATTAGAAAGAATGGCATCTGGTTAGCATGCTAACCAATTATTATGCTAAGCTAACTAGCATAAGGCAACAAACACAGGCTAGGTCAACTTCGAAGATGAATATCTCGGGAACGGTAGCGAATATAAAAAATATATTCAGTCATTTCTGTGCGACTCAGTCCAAAGAACATCTGATCAAATTTTGGACAAAATTTAGCAAGATTTGAAGGAGAAGTAGTGAAAAAACTGTTTTTCATTTGTTCCAAAATGGCGGATAGTCACATTATTGGAAAATGACAAATGAGATATCGTCGGAATTGGCATAAGCCAAGGAACATAATGACATAAATCAATACAAATTTGAACAATGTTTTCAAAAGTTATAAGCGTTTTTGAAAAATACCTTATATCTCTGGAACACTAGGTGGCGCTGTGTTCATTGTTCTCATGTACCTTCAGGACATTGTGTCGATGATCCATACTAAATTTTGTGAAGATATGTCAAATAGTTTAAAAATTATTGCAAATTATGTCAAAATTCAAAATGGCGGACACGTGGTACCTCCCATCCTGACAAAATTGGCATCCTCGGATTCGGCATGACCCAAGGAATCCATAGATACCACATTTATGATTTCTGACAAACTGTACAAAAGTTATTGGCCAAAATATCAATTTTTCATATCTCATGACCTGTAGGTGGCGCTGTTCTCGAATTTGGCATGGACCCTGAGATCATGGTTCCGATGAGGCGTACCAATTTTCCTTTCGATTGATCAAACTTTGGCCGAGATAGAGCTTCTGAACCAATATTGGGTCGACCTTGTTAAGTTTGAAACACCATAACTTTTGATCAAAGATGAATTAAAAAAATCTGTTCAGTCATTTCTGTGCTGTTCAGTCCAAAGATCATGTGAGCCAATTTTCGTAAGAATTGAACAAAGTTTGAATGAGTAGTAGCAAAAAAACTTAATACTGTACTTTTCAAAATGGCTACTACTGTAATGGGCGGAGTCTTAATGTACGATATTGATTGCAATCACCATAATGAGTGGATTCAGGTGTACTAAAATTCATTTTTCTAGATCAAAGGGTTCAAAAGTTATAACTATTTAAATGTTCAATTTTTGAACTGGTGGTGGCGCTATAGAGTTTGACTTAGAGTCTCAAAAATTGGTCCAATTACTATTCATTAGCATTACTAGAAGTGCACCAAATTTCATCATTTTCCTATGTACGGTTCATAGGGCTGTCATAGACTTACAGAGGAGGAAGAAGAATAATAATAATAAATATAGCTGCAAGCAGCAACACGGGGCCAAGCCCAGAAAGGGCTGTAGCGCAATGCAGAGCCAGAAGAGATAAAAGAGCAGAAATAGAATATACATGAAGAACAGATATCTTCAGAAGTACAGATAGGATGAAATGAAAAATGAACAGAAGTTCTGATGAGAACAAACACAGAATGAAGAGGAAAAAACACTTATTTCCAATCCAAGAGTAAGAAAGAAATGGGCTGCAGCGCAATGCAGAGCCAGAAGGGCAAAAAGAGCAGAAATAGAATGTACATGAAGAACAGATATCTTCAGAAGTACAGATAGGATGAAATCAAAATGAACAGACGTTCTGATGAGAACGAACACAGAATGAAGAAAAAAAACACTTATTTCCAATCCTACAAAAGATTAGTATTGCTCTTATCTGGATAATAAAGGAATTATTCATACACATTTTGAAAGTTGTCCCACACGGACTTGAACCCACTATCTATGGGTCAGGTGCCTGTCCCTCATCTTGTTGTGCTTCTTGGCAATCATGCATTTACACAGCTGGCAAAATTCAACAGTTCAAGTGAGTATCAACTAAAAATTAAGAATTTGTATAAAGATGTACTGCATGTTATATTGAAGTTGTCAGAAAGACACAATATCTTGAATAGAAGCAACTTTTGCACCACTTCTGGCCACAGTATCTCTTGCATGTGTCACACGGGATTCGAACCCACGACCAGAATGGTTCGGGATTCGAGACACGTGGTTTATCAAATTGCGCCACTCAGAGGACGTAACTTTCAAAGCTGCAGAGGATAGGCTTCAGTGTAAGAATAAGCACACAAAATCATGTTAACGAGATTAGCATGCTAAGCTAGCTTAATGCTAATGAAGCTAATGGTTATCCTGATAGCTGAAGAGCCACATTAGAAAGAATGGCATCTGGTTAGCATGCTAACCAATTATTATGCTAAGCTAACTAGCATAAGGCAACAAACACAGGCTAGGTCAACTTCGAAGATGAATATCTCGGGAACGGTAGCAAATATAAAAAATCTATTCAGTCATTTCTGTGCGTCTCAGTCCAAAGAACATCTGATCAAATTTTGGACAAAATTTAGCAAGATTTGAAGGAGAAGTAGTGAAAAAACTGTTTTTCATTTGTTCCAAAATGGCGGATAGTCACATTATTGGAAAATGACAAATGAGATATCGTCGGAATTGGCATAAGCCGAGGAACATAATGACATAAATCAATACAAATTTGAACAATGTTTTCAAAAGTTATAAGCGTTTTTGAAAAATACCTTATATCTCTGGAACACTAGGTGGCGCTGTGTTCATTGTTCTCATGTACCTTCAGGACATTGTGTCGATGATCCATACTAAATTTTGTGAAGATATGTCAAATAGTTTAAAAATGATTGCAAATTATGTCAAAATTCAAAATGGCGGACACGTGGTACCTCCCATCCTGACAAAATTGGCATCCTCGGATTCGGCATGACCCAAGGAATCCATAGATACCACATTCATGATTTTCTGACAAACTGTACAAAAGTTATTGGCCAAAATATCAATTTTTCATATCTCATGACCTGTAGGTGGCGCTGTTCTCGAATTTGGCATGGACCCTGAGATCATGGTTCCGATGAAGCGTACCAATTTTCCTTTCGATTGATCAAACTTTGGCCGAGATAGAGCTTCTGAACCAATATTGGGTCGACCTTGTTAAGTTTGCAACACCATAACTTTTGATCAAAGATGAATTAAAAAAATCTGTTCAGTCATTTCTGTGCGGTTCAGTCCAAATATCATGTGAGCCAATTTTCGTAAGAATTGAACAAAGTTTGAATGAGTAGTAGCAAAAAAACTTAATACTGTACTTTTCAAAATGGCTACTACTGTAATGGGCGGAGTCTTACTGTACGATATTGATTGCAATCACCATAATGAGTGGATTCAGGTGTACTAAGATTAATTTTTCTAGATCAAAGGGTTCAAAAGTTATAACAATTTAAATGTTCAATTTTTGAACTGGTGGTGGCGCTATAGAGTTTGACTTAGAGTCTCAAAATTTGGTCCAATTACTATTCATTAGCATCACTAGAAGTGTACCAAATTTCATCATTTTCCTATGTACGGTTCATAGGGCTGTCATAGACTTACAGAGGAGGAAGAATAATAATAATAATAATAATAATAAATATAGCTGCAAGCAGCAACACGGGGCCAAGCCCAGAAAGGGCTGTAGCGCAATGCAGAGCCAGAAGAGATAAAAGAGCAGAAATAGAATATACATGAAGAACAGATATCTTCAGAAGTACAGATAGGATGAAATGAAAAATGAACAGAAGTTCTGATGAGAACAAACACAGAATGAAGAGGAAAAAACACTTATTTCCTTATTAGGAATCTTTTGAACATTCCACAATTCACATGGTTTAATGCTTTGCTACACATCGGATTTGATTAAACAATCTTCAAAGTTATAGCCTTTTGCTTTACTCAGCATTTGCTTTATACTCATACACTGTGGTTTGCTTAATTTTACAGAGAGTTATGAAAATGTACTCAAAATGAAGATTTTTTATATAAATTTGCTGCATGTTATTTTTATGGAGATCCTTTCTCAGATACACATCATGTGCAGAACTGAAAACACTTTTCCACCACTTAAGGCCACAGTATCTCTTGCATGTGTCACACGGGATTCGAACCCACGACCAGAATGGTTCGGGATTCGAGACACGTGGTTTATCAAATTGCGCCACTCAGAGGACGTAACTTTCAAAGCTGCAGAGGATAGGCTTCAGTGTAAGAATAAGCACACAAAATCATGTTAACGAGATTAGCATGCTAAGCTAGCTTAATGCTAATGAAGCTAATGGTTATCCTGATAGCTGAAGAGCCACATTAGAAAGAATGGCATCTGGTTAGCATACTAACCAATTATTATGCTAAGCTAACTAGCATAAGGCAACAAACACAGGCTAGGTCAACTTCGAAGATGAATATCTCGGGAACGGTAGCAAATATAAAAAATCTATTCAGTCATTTCTGTGCGTCTCAGTCCAAAGAACATCTGATCAAATTTTGGACAAAATTTAGCAAGATTTGAAGGAGAAGTAGTGAAAAAACTGTTTTTCATTTGTTCCAAAATGGCGGATAGTCACATTATTGGAAAATGACAAATGAGATATCGTCGGAATTGGCATAAGCCGAGGAACATAATGACATAAATCAATACAAATTTGAACAATGTTTTCAAAAGTTATAAGCGTTTTTGAAAAATACCTTATATCTCTGGAACACTAGGTGGCGCTGTGTTCATTGTTCTCATGTACCTTCAGGACATTGTGTCGATGATCCATACTAAATTTTGTGAAGATATGTCAAATAGTTTAAAAATGATTGCAAATTATGTCAAAATTCAAAATGGCGGACACGTGGTACCTCCCATCCTGACAAAATTGGCATCCTCGGATTCGGCATGACCCAAGGAATCCATAGATACCACATTCATGATTTTCTGACAAACTGTACAAAAGTTATTGGCCAAAATATCAATTTTTCATATCTCATGACCTGTAGGTGGCGCTGTTCTCGAATTTGGCATGGACCCTGAGATCATGGTTCCGATGAAGCGTACCAATTTTCCTTTCGATTGATCAAACTTTGGCCGAGATAGAGCTTCTGAACCAATATTGGGTCGACCTTGTTAAGTTTGCAACACCATAACTTTTGTTCAAAGATGAATTAAAAAAATCTGTTCAGTCATTTCTGTGCGGTTCAGTCGAAAGATCATGTGAGCCAATTTTCGTAAGAATTGAACAAAGTTTGAATGAGTAGTAGCAAAAAAACTTAATACTGTACTTTTCAAAATGGCTACTACTGTAATGGGCGGAGTCTTAATGTACGATATTGATTGCAATCACCATAATGAGTGGATTCAGGTGTACTAAGATTAATTTTCCTAGATCAAAGGGTTCAAAAGTTATAACTATTTAAATGTTCAATTTTTGAACTGGTGGTGGCGCTATAGAGTTTGACTTAGAGTCTCAAAAATTGGTCCAATTACTATTCATGGTCATATCTATAACTGTGCCAAATTTCATCATTTTCCTATGTACGGTTCATGGGGCTGCCATAGACTTACAGAGGAGGAAGAATAATAATAATAAATATAGCTGCAAGCAGCAACACGGGGCCAAGCCCAGAAAGGGCTGTAGCGCAATGCAGAGCCAGAAGAGATAAAAGAGCAGAAATAGAATATACATGAAGAACAGATATCTTCAGAAGTACAGATAGGATGAAATGAAAAATGAACAGAAGTTCTGATGAGAACAAACACAGAATGAAGAGGAAAAAACACTTATTTCCTTATTAGGAATCTTTTGAACATTCCACAATTCACATGGTTTAATGCTTTGCTACACATCGGATTTGATTAAACAATCTTCAAAGTTATAGCCTTTTGCTTTACTCAGCATTTGCTTTATACTCATACACTGTGGTTTGCTTAATTTTACAGAGAGTTATGAAAATGTACTCAAAATGAAGATTTTTTATATAAATTTGCTGCATGTTATTTTTATGGAGATCCTTTCTCAGATACACATCATGTGCAGAACTGAAACAACTTTTCCACCACTTAAGGCCACAGTATCTCTTGCATGTGTCACACGGGATTCGAACCCACGACCAGAATGGTTCGGGATTCGAGACATGTGGTTTATCAAATTGCGCCACTCAGAGGACGTAACTTTCAAAGCTGCAGAGGATAGGCTTCAGTGTAAGAATAAGCACACAAAATCATGTTAACGAGATTAGCATGCTAAGCTAGCTTAATGCTAATGAAGCTAATGGTTATCCTGATAGCTGAAGAGCCACATTAGAAAGAATGGCATCTGGTTAGCATGCTAACCAATTATTATGCTAAGCTAACTAGCATAAGGCAACAAACACAGGCTAGGTCAACTTCGAAGATGAATATCTCGGGAACGGTAGCAAATATAAAAAATCTATTCAGTCATTTCTGTGCGTCTCAGTCCAAAGAACATCTGATCAAATTTTGGACAAAATTTAGCAAGATTTGAAGGAGAAGTAGTGAAAAAACTGTTTTTCATTTGTTCCAAAATGGCGGATAGTCACATTATTGGAAAATGACAAATGAGATATCGTCGGAATTGGCATAAGCCGAGGAACATAATGACATAAATCAATACAAATTTGAACAATGTTTTCAAAAGTTATAAGCGTTTTTGAAAAATACCTTATATCTCTGGAACACTAGGTGGCGCTGTGTTCATTGTTCTCATGTACCTTCAGGACATTGTGTCGATGATCCATACTAAATTTTGTGAAGATATGTCAAATAGTTTAAAAATGATTGCAAATTATGTCAAAATTCAAAATGGCGGACACGTGGTACCTCTCATCCTGACAAAATTGGCATCCTCGGATTCGGCATGACCCAAGGAATCCATAGATACCACATTCATGATTTTCTGACAAACTGTACAAAAGTTATTGGCCAAAATATCAATTTTTCATATATCATGACCTGTAGGTGGCGCTGTTCTCGAATTTGGCATGGACCCTGAGATCATGGTTCCGATGAAGCGTACCAATTTTCCTTTCGATTGATCAAACTTTGGCCGAGATAGAGCTTCTGAACCAATATTGGGTCGAGTTTGTTAAGTTTGCAACAGCATAACTTTTGATCAAAGATGAATTAAAAAAATCTGTTCTGTCATTTCTGTGCGGTTCAGTCCAAATATCATGTGAGCCAATTTTCGTAAGAATTGAACAAAGTTTGAATGAGTAGTAGCAAAAAAACGTAATACTGTACTTTTCAAAATGGCTACTACTGTAATGGGCGGAGTCTTAATGTACGATATTGATTGCAATCACCATAATGAGTGGATTCAGGTGTACTAAGATTAATTTTCCTAGATCAAAGGGTTCAAAAGTTATAACTATTTAAATGTTCAATTTTTGAACTGGTGGTGGCGCTATAGAGTTTGACTTAGAGTCTCAAAAATTGGTCCAATTACTATTCATGGTCATATCTATAACTGTGCCAAATTTCATCATTTTCCTATGTACGGTTCATAGGGCTGCCATAGACTTACAGAGGAGGAAGAATAATAATAATAATAATAATAATAATAATAATAAGAAAACTAACGGATACAATAGGTGCCTTGCCCTACGGGCTTGGCCCCTAATAATAATAATAATAATAAATATAGCTGCAAGCAGCAACACGGGGCCAAGCCCAGAAAGGGCTGTAGCGCAATGCAGAGCCAGAAGAGATAAAAGAGCAGAAATAGAATATACATGAAGAACAGATATCTTCAGAAGTACAGATAGGATGAAATGAAAAATGAACAGAAGTTCTGATGAGAACAAACACAGAATGAAGAGGAAAAAACACTTATTTCCAATCCAAGAGTAAGAAAGAAATGGGCTGCAGCGCAATGCAGAGCCAGAAGGGCAAAAAGAGCAGAAATAGAATGTACATGAAGAACAGATATCTTCAGAAGTACAGATAGGATGAAATCAAAATGAACAGACGTTCTGATGAGAACGAACACAGAATGAAGAAAAAAAACACTTATTTCCAATCCTACAAAAGATTAGTATTGCTCTTATCTGGATAATAAAGGAATTATTCATACACATTTTGAAAGTTGTCCCACACGGACTTGAACCCACTATCTATGGGTCAGGTGCCTGTCCCTCATCTTGTTGTGCTTCTTGGCAATCATGCATTTACACAGCTGGCAAAATTCAACAGTTCAAGTGAGTATCAACTAAAAATTAAGAATTTGTATAAAGATGTACTGCATGTTATATTGAAGTTGTCAGAAAGACACAATATCTTGAATAGAAGCAACTTTTGCACCACTTCTGGCCACAGTATCTCTTGCATGTGTCACACGGGATTCGAACCCACGACCAGAATGGTTCGGGATTCGAGACACGTGGTTTATCAAATTGCGCCACTCAGAGGACGTAACTTTCAAAGCTGCAGAGGATAGGCTTCAGTGTAAGAATAAGCACACAAAATCATGTTAACGAGATTAGCATGCTAAGCTAGCTTAATGCTAATGAAGCTAATGGTTATCCTGATAGCTGAAGAGCCACATTAGAAAGAATGGCATCTGGTTAGCATGCTAACCAATTATTATGCTAAGCTAACTAGCATAAGGCAACAAACACAGGCTAGGTCAACTTCGAAGATGAATATCTCGGGAACGGTAGCAAATATAAAAAATCTATTCAGTCATTTCTGTGCGTCTCAGTCCAAAGAACATCTGATCAAATTTTGGACAAAATTTAGCAAGATTTGAAGGAGAAGTAGTGAAAAAACTGTTTTTCATTTGTTCCAAAATGGCGGATAGTCACATTATTGGAAAATGACAAATGAGATATCGTCGGAATTGGCATAAGCCGAGGAACATAATGACATAAATCAATACAAATTTGAACAATGTTTTCAAAAGTTATAAGCGTTTTTGAAAAATACCTTATATCTCTGGAACACTAGGTGGCGCTGTGTTCATTGTTCTCATGTACCTTCAGGACATTGTGTCGATGATCCATACTAAATTTTGTGAAGATATGTCAAATAGTTTAAAAATGATTGCAAATTATGTCAAAATTCAAAATGGCGGACACGTGGTACCTCCCATCCTGACAAAATTGGCATCCTCGGATTCGGCATGACCCAAGGAATCCATAGATACCACATTCATGATTTTCTGACAAACTGTACAAAAGTTATTGGCCAAAATATAAATTTTTCATATCTCATGACCTGTAGGTGGCGCTGTTCTCGAATTTGGCATGGACCCTGAGATCATGGTTCCGATGAAGCGTACCAATTTTCCTTTCGATTGATCAAACTTTGGCCGAGATAGAGCTTCTGAACCAATATTGGGTCAAGTTTGTTAAGTTTGCAACAGCATAACTTTTGATCAAAGATGAATTAAAAAAATCTGTTCAGTCATTTCTGTGCGGTTCAGTCCAAATATCATGTGAGCCAATTTTCGTAAGAATTGAACAAAGTTTGAATGAGTAGTAGCAAAAAAACATAATACTGTACTTTTCAAAATGGCTACTACTGTAATGGGCGGAGTCTTAATGTACGATATTGATTGCAATCACCATAATGAGTGGATTCAGGTGTACTAAGATTAATTTTCCTAGATCAAAGGGTTCAAAAGTTATAACTATTTAAATGTTCAATTTTTGAACTGGTGGTGGCGCTATAGAGTTTGACTTAGAGTCTCAAAAATTGGTCCAATTACTATTCATGGTCATATCTATAACTGTGCCAAATTTCATCATTTTCCTATGTACGGTTCATAGGGCTGTCATAGACTTACAGAGGAGGAATAATAATAATAATAAATATAGCTGCAAGCAGCAACACGGGGCCAAGCCCAGAAAGGGCTGTAGCGCAATGCAGAGCCAGAAGAGATAAAAGAGCAGAAATAGAATATACATGAAGAACAGATATCTTCAGAAGTACAGATAGGATGAAATGAAAAATGAACAGAAGTTCTGATGAGAACAAACACAGAATGAAGAGGAAAAAACACTTATTTCCTTATTAGGAATCTTTTGAACATTCCACAATTCACATGGTTTAATGCTTTGCTACACATCGGATTTGATTAAACAATCTTCAAAGTTATAGCCTTTTGCTTTACTCAGCATTTGCTTTATACTCATACACTGTGGTTTGCTTAATTTTACAGAGAGTTATGAAAATGTACTCAAAATGAAGATTTTTTATATAAATTTGCTGCATGTTATTTTTATGGAGATCCTTTCTCAGATACACATCATGTGCAGAACTGAAACAACTTTTCCACCACTTAAGGCCACAGTATCTCTTGCATGTGTCACACGGGATTCGAACCCACGACCAGAATGGTTCGGGATTCGAGACATGTGGTTTATCAAATTGCGCCACTCAGAGGACGTAACTTTCAAAGCTGCAGAGGATAGGCTTCAGTGTAAGAATAAGCACACAAAATCATGTTAACGAGATTAGCATGCTAAGCTAGCTTAATGCTAATGAAGCTAATGGTTATCCTGATAGCTGAAGAGCCACATTAGAAAGAATGGCATCTGGTTAGCATGCTAACCAATTATTATGCTAAGCTAACTAGCATAAGGCAACAAACACAGGCTAGGTCAACTTCGAAGATGAATATCTCGGGAACGGTAGCAAATATAAAAAATCTATTCAGTCATTTCTGTGCGTCTCAGTCCAAAGAACATCTGATCAAATTTTGGACAAAATTTAGCAAGATTTGAAGGAGAAGTAGTGAAAAAACTGTTTTTCATTTGTTCCAAAATGGCGGATAGTCACATTATTGGAAAATGACAAATGAGATATCGTCGGAATTGGCATAAGCCGAGGAACATAATGACATAAATCAATACAAATTTGAACAATGTTTTCAAAAGTTATAAGCGTTTTTGAAAAATACCTTATATCTCTGGAACACTAGGTGGCGCTGTGTTCATTGTTCTCATGTACCTTCAGGACATTGTGTCGATGATCCATACTAAATTTTGTGAAGATATGTCAAATAGTTTAAAAATGATTGCAAATTATGTCAAAATTCAAAATGGCGGACACGTGGTACCTCTCATCCTGACAAAATTGGCATCCTCGGATTCGGCATGACCCAAGGAATCCATAGATACCACATTCATGATTTTCTGACAAACTGTACAAAAGTTATTGGCCAAAATATCAATTTTTCATATATCATGACCTGTAGGTGGCGCTGTTCTCGAATTTGGCATGGACCCTGAGATCATGGTTCCGATGAAGCGTACCAATTTTCCTTTCGATTGATCAAACTTTGGCCGAGATAGAGCTTCTGAACCAATATTGGGTCGAGTTTGTTAAGTTTGCAACAGCATAACTTTTGATCAAAGATGAATTAAAAAAATCTGTTCTGTCATTTCTGTGCGGTTCAGTCCAAATATCATGTGAGCCAATTTTCGTAAGAATTGAACAAAGTTTGAATGAGTAGTAGCAAAAAAACGTAATACTGTACTTTTCAAAATGGCTACTACTGTAATGGGCGGAGTCTTAATGTACGATATTGATTGCAATCACCATAATGAGTGGATTCAGGTGTACTAAGATTAATTTTCCTAGATCAAAGGGTTCAAAAGTTATAACTATTTAAATGTTCAATTTTTGAACTGGTGGTGGCGCTATAGAGTTTGACTTAGAGTCTCAAAAATTGGTCCAATTACTATTCATGGTCATATCTATAACTGTGCCAAATTTCATCATTTTCCTATGTACGGTTCATAGGGCTGCCATAGACTTACAGAGGAGGAAGAATAATAATAATAATAATAATAATAATAATAATAAGAAAACTAACGGATACAATAGGTGCCTTGCCCTACGGGCTTGGCCCCTAAATATAGCTGCAAGCAGCAACACGGGGCCAAGCCCAGAAAGGGCTGTAGCGCAATGCAGAGCCAGAAGAGATAAAAGAGCAGAAATAGAATATACATGAAGAACAGATATCTTCAGAAGTACAGATAGGATGAAATGAAAAATGAACAGAAGTTCTGATGAGAACAAACACAGAATGAAGAGGAAAAAACACTTATTTCCTTATTAGGAATCTTTTGAACATTCCACAATTCACATGGTTTAATGCTTTGCTACACATCGGATTTGATTAAACAATCTTCAAAGTTATAGCCTTTTGCTTTACTCAGCATTTGCTTTATACTCATACACTGTGGTTTGCTTAATTTTACAGAGAGTTATGAAAATGTACTCAAAATGAAGATTTTTTATATAAATTTGCTGCATGTTATTTTTATGGAGATCCTTTCTCAGATACACATCATGTGCAGAACTGAAACAACTTTTCCACCACTTAAGGCCACAGTATCTCTTGCATGTGTCACACGGGATTCGAACCCACGACCAGAATGGTTCGGGATTCGAGACATGTGGTTTATCAAATTGCGCCACTCAGAGGACGTAACTTTCAAAGCTGCAGAGGATAGGCTTCAGTGTAAGAATAAGCACACAAAATCATGTTAACGAGATTAGCATGCTAAGCTAGCTTAATGCTAATGAAGCTAATGGTTATCCTGATAGCTGAAGAGCCACATTAGAAAGAATGGCATCTGGTTAGCATGCTAACCAATTATTATGCTAAGCTAACTAGCATAAGGCAACAAACACAGGCTAGGTCAACTTCGAAGATGAATATCTCGGGAACGGTAGCAAATATAAAAAATCTATTCAGTCATTTCTGTGCGTCTCAGTCCAAAGAACATCTGATCAAATTTTGGACAAAATTTAGCAAGATTTGAAGGAGAAGTAGTGAAAAAACTGTTTTTCATTTGTTCCAAAATGGCGGATAGTCACATTATTGGAAAATGACAAATGAGATATCGTCGGAATTGGCATAAGCCGAGGAACATAATGACATAAATCAATACAAATTTGAACAATGTTTTCAAAAGTTATAAGCGTTTTTGAAAAATACCTTATATCTCTGGAACACTAGGTGGCGCTGTGTTCATTGTTCTCATGTACCTTCAGGACATTGTGTCGATGATCCATACTAAATTTTGTGAAGATATGTCAAATAGTTTAAAAATGATTGCAAATTATGTCAAAATTCAAAATGGCGGACACGTGGTACCTCTCATCCTGACAAAATTGGCATCCTCGGATTCGGCATGACCCAAGGAATCCATAGATACCACATTCATGATTTTCTGACAAACTGTACAAAAGTTATTGGCCAAAATATCAATTTTTCATATATCATGACCTGTAGGTGGCGCTGTTCTCGAATTTGGCATGGACCCTGAGATCATGGTTCCGATGAAGCGTACCAATTTTCCTTTCGATTGATCAAACTTTGGCCGAGATAGAGCTTCTGAACCAATATTGGGTCGAGTTTGTTAAGTTTGCAACAGCATAACTTTTGATCAAAGATGAATAAAAAAAATCTGTTCTGTCATTTCTGTGCGGTTCAGTCCAAATATCATGTGAGCCAATTTTCGTAAGAATTGAACAAAGTTTGAATGAGTAGTAGCAAAAAAACGTAATACTGTACTTTTCAAAATGGCTACTACTGTAATGGGCGGAGTCTTAATGTACGATATTGATTGCAATCACCATAATGAGTGGATTCAGGTGTACTAAGATTAATTTTCCTAGATCAAAGGGTTCAAAAGTTATAACTATTTAAATGTTCAATTTTTGAACTGGTGGTGGCGCTATAGAGTTTGACTTAGAGTCTCAAAAATTGGTCCAATTACTATTCATGGTCATATCTATAACTGTGCCAAATTTCATCATTTTCCTATGTACGGTTCATAGGGCTGCCATAGACTTACAGAGGAGGAAGAATAATAATAATAATAATAATAATAATAATAATAAGAAAACTAACGGATACAATAGGTGCCTTGCCCTACGGGCTTGGCCCCTAATAAGAAAACTAACGGATACAATAGGTGCCTTGCCCTACGGGCTTGGCCCCTAATAATTAAAGCTGCAAGCAGCCTTTCCGGGGCCAAGCCCTTTCTGATGTTTGGCTGGTTTGGACAGGCTACATGATTTTTTATTTCTTTTTTACTAGGAATCTTTTGAACATTCCACAATTCACATGGTTTAATGCTTTGCTACACATCGGATTTGATTAAACAACATTCAAAGTTATGAAAATGTACTCAAAATGAAGATTTATTTATATTTATTGAGTTCCTTTCTCAGATACACATCATGTGCAGAACTGAAACAACTTTTCCACCACTTAAGGACACAGTACCTCTTGCGGTCTGGCCATGTGTCACACGGGATTCGAACCCACGACCAGAATGGTTCGGGATTCGAGACACGTGGTTTATCAAATTGCGCCACTCAGAGGAGGTAAATTTGAAAGCTGCAGAGGATAGGCTTCAGTGTAAGAATAAGCACACAAAATCATGTTAACGAGATTAGCATGCTAAGCTAGCTTAATGCTAATGAAGCTTATGGTTATCCTGATAGCTGAAGAGCCACATTAAAAAGAATGTCATCTGGTTAGCATGCTAACCAATTATTATGCTAAGCTAACTAGCATAAGGCAACAAACACAGGCTAGGTCAACTTCTAAGATGAATATCTCGGGAACGGTAGCGAATATAAAAAATCTAGTCAGTCATTTCTGTGCGTCTCAGTCCAAAGAACATCTGATCAAATTTTGGACAAAATTTAGCAAGATTTGAAGGAGAAGTAGTGAAAAAACTGTTTTTCATTTGTTCCAAAATGGCGGATAGTCACTTTATTGGAAAATGACAAATGAGATATCACCGGAATCAGCATACGCCAGGAAACACAATGACGTAAAGAAATCAAAATTTGAACAATGTTTTCAAAAGTTATAAGCGTTTTTGAAAAATACCTTATATCTCTGGAACACTAGGTGGCGCTGTGTTCATTGTTCTCATGTACCTTCAGGACATTGTGTCGATGATCCAAACTAAATTTTGTTAAGATATGTCAAATAGTTTAAAAATTATTGCAAATTATGTCAAAATTCAAAATGGCGGACACGTGGTACCTCCCATCCTGACAAAATTGGCATCCTCGGATTCGGCATGACCCAAGGAATCCATAGATACTATATTTATGATTTTCTGACAAACTGTACAAAAGTTATTGGCCAAAATATCAATTTTTCATATCTCATGACCTGTAGGTGGCGCTGTTCTCGAATTTGGCATGGACCCTGAGATCATGGTTCCGATGAAGCGTACCAATTTTCCTTTCGATTGATCAAACTTTGGCCGAGATAGAGCTTCTGAACCAATATTGGGTCGACCTTGTTAAGTTTGCAACACCATAACTTTTGTTCAAAGATGAATTAAAAAAATCTGTTCAGTCGTTTCTGTGCGGTTCAGTCCAAAGATCATGTGAGCCAATTTTCGTAAGAATTGAACAAAGTTTGAATGAGTAGTAGCAAAAAAACTTAATACTGTACTTTTCAAAATGGCTACTACTGTAATGGGCGGAGTCTTAATGTACGATATTGATTGCAATCACCATAATGAGTGGATTCAGGTGTACTAAGATTAATTTTTCTAGATCAAAGGGTTCAAAAGTTATAACTATTTAAATGTTCAATTTTTGAACTGGTGGTGGCGCTATAGAGTTTGTCCTAGAGGCTCAAAAATTGGTCCAATTACTATTCATTAGCATCACTAGAAGTGTACCAAATTTCATCATTTTCCTATGTACGGTTCATAGGGCTGTCATAGACTTACAGAGGAGGAAGAAGAATAATAATAAATATAGCTGCAAGCAGCAATCACCGGGGCCAAGCGCAAGCAAGACGACAAGACATGCCAAAGTGGCTGGGAGTGTGAGACCCACTGCAGCAAGGAGCAATTAAAGACATTTGAAGATGAATTTTGGCAAAATGGTTGAAAAATCACATACAATGACTAAAAATATGATTATCACTTTCGACCAATAGGTGGCGCAGTTACGAAACTGATGTGATGTGGTCAGAGTGAAGTGACAATGACACAAAGTTTGGTGTCAATATGTCAAGGCATTGCAGATATAAAGCCTGAATAGTCATTTTGGCATCATGCCTCAACTTTGCCACTGCGGTATACGAAAACGGTTTTGTCTATCGACACGAAATCCATAACTTTTACTCGGCACAGTCTGGAGATGACACGATCCGATTTTGGTGAAAATCGGACGTTCGGTCTAGGAGGAGTTCGAAAAAGTAGGTTTTAAAAGAAAATAAAGATGGCGGACAGGAACTTTGATTGACTATGGCAAAATTGGTATCTATGTTTTCAGCATAACCCAAGGAATCTATTGAGATCAGTGTCATTACTATAGGCAAATTTATTCAAAAGTTATTAGCATTTTTGGAAATTTCATTATAACTTTTGACCAAAAGGTGGCGCTGTCTCATAAATTTTTGAGTACTTTTAGGGCGTTGTACTGATGACCCATACTGAGTTTCGTAACGATACGTTCATGCGTTCATAAAATACAGCATTTTAGCACATAATTCAAAATGGCCGACAGCCAAAATGGCCGATATGGGAAAATTGGATATCAGTCGACTCAGCACGATGCCCTGAATCTAACGAGACCACTTTTGTGATTTTTGGACAAACCGTTCAGAAGTTATAAGCAAAAATATAAATTCTTCATATCTCCGGACCAGTAGGTGGCGCTGCGCCGAAACGCAGCATGTAGCCTCAAGTCATACTTGTGATGACATGTACCAAATTTGGTCTGAATCCGATAAAGCGTTGTGGAGATACGGCCTTACGTCTGTTTTTGCAAGCGCTACGTAAAATTTATTTGCGCGGTATTCGAGAACGGTAATTCGAATCAACTTGAATTCCATAACTTTTTGTCGTCATGGTCTGGAGTTGATTTGGTTCAATTTTCGTGAAATTCGGAGCAACGGCCTAGGAGGAGTTCGAAAAAGTAGGTTTTTTGGAAAATTCAAAATGGCGGGAAAACTATTATGACGGAAAATGACGTC
Source organism: Phoxinus phoxinus (assembly GCF_949152265.1). Taxonomy (NCBI): domain Eukaryota; kingdom Metazoa; phylum Chordata; class Actinopteri; order Cypriniformes; family Leuciscidae; genus Phoxinus; species Phoxinus phoxinus. Next base: position 12,798,463 of record NC_136890.1, read on the forward strand.
ATAGGGTGCAATCGAATCGTCGTGAGCTCAGAAATCAGAGGAAAAAAGAATTTTGATTCTAGCCCTTACGGTTCAAAAGTTATCAGCATAGACATGAGTGAAACTTTGGACTGTTGTTGGCGCTAGAGGGAATGAGTTGGAGACACCAAAATTGGTGTATTTAATGTTGGGACTGTCCTCTATCAGAATGTCAAATAAAATCAACTTTCCCGCAAGCGGTTCATAGGGCTGCCATAGACTTCAATGGCGGAAGAAGAAGAAGAAGAAACGGAAGAATAAATATAGCTGCAAGCAGCAATCACCGGGGCCAAGCGCAAGCAAGACGACAAGACATGCCAAAGTGGCTGGAAGTGAGAGACCAACTGCAGCAAGGAGCAATTGAAGACATTTAAAGATGAATTTTGGCAAAATGGTTGAAAAATCACATACAATAACTAAAAATATGATTATCACTTTCGACCAATAGGTGGCGCAGTTACGAAACTGATGTGATGTGGTCAGAGTGAAGTGACAATGACACTTACAAAGTTTGGTGTCAATATGTCAAGGCATTGCAGATATAAAGCCTGAATAGTCATTTTGGCATCATGCCTCAACTTTGCCACTGCGGTATACAAAAACGGTTTCGTCTATCAACACGAAATCCATAACTTTTACTCGGCACGGTCTGGAGATGACACGATCCGATTTTGGTGAAAATCGGACATTCGGTCTAGGAGGAGTTCGAAAAAGTAGGTTTTAAAAGAAAATAAAGATGGCGGACAGGAAGTTTGGCTGACAATGGCAAAATTGGTATCTATGTTTTCAGCATAACCCAAGGAATCTATTGAGATCAGTGTCATTACTATAGGCAAATTTATTCAAAAGTTATTAGCATTTTTGGAAATTTCATTATAACTTTTGACCAAAAGGTGGCGCTGTCTCATAAATTTTTGAGTACCTTTAGGGCGTTGTACTGATGACCCATACTGAGTTTCGTAATGATACGTTCATGTGTTCATAAAATACAGCATTTTAGCACATAATTCAAAATGGCCGACAGCCAAAATGGCCGATATGGGAAAATTGGATATCTGTCGACTCAGTACGACGCCCTGAACCTAACGAGACCACTTTTGTGATTTTTGGACAAACCGTTCAGAAGTTATAAGCAAAAACATAAATTCTTCATATCTCCGGACCAGTAGGTGGCGCTGTGCCGAAACGCAGCATGTAGCCTCAGGTCATGCTTGTGATGACATGTACCAAATTTGGTCTGAATCCGATAAAGCGTTGTGGAGATACGGCCTTACGTCTGTTTTCGCAAGCGCTACGTAAAATTTATTTGCGCGGTATTCGAGAACGGTAATTCGAATCAACTTGAATTCCATAACTTTTGGTCGTCAAGGTCTGGAGATGATCTGGTTCATTTTTCGTGAAATTCGGAGCAACGGCCTAGGAGGAGTTCGAAAAAGTAGGTTTTTCGGAAAATTCAAAATGGCGGGAAAACTATTATGACGGAAAATGACGTCATATGGTGCAGTGGAATCGTCATGAGCTCAGGAATGAGAGGAAAAAAGAATTTTGTTTCTAGCCCTTGTGGTTCAAAAGTTATTAGCATAAACATGAGTGAAACTTTGGACAGCTGGTGGCGCTAGAGGGAATGAGTTGGAGACTCCAAATTTGCTATGGTGATAGTTCAGGCTGTCCTCTATCACTGTGCCAATTTGTATAAGTTTCCCGCAAACGGTTCTATAGGCTGCCATAGACGCCCAGTCGGAAGAAAAAAAAGAAAAAAAAGAAAAAGAAGAATAAGAACGGGAACAGATACAATAGGTGCCCGCACCTTCAGTGCTTGGCCCCTAAATAATAAGAACGCCAACAAAAACAATAGGTGCCTCCGCACTTTCAGTGCTTGGCCCCTAATAATAATAATAAGAAGAAAACTAACGGATACAATAGGGTCTATCCCCTTCGGGGCTTGGCCCCTAATAATAAGAAAACTAACGGATACAATAGGGTCTATCCCCTTCGGGGCTTGGCCCCTAAATATAGCTGCAAGCAGCAACACGGGGCCAAGCCCAGAAAGGGCTGTAGCGCAATGCAGAGCCAGAAGAGATAAAAGAGCAGAAATAGAATATACATGAAGAACAGATATCTTCAGAAGTACAGATAGGATGAAATGAAAAATGAACAGAAGTTCTGATGAGAACAAACACAGAATGAAGAGGAAAAAACACTTATTTCCAATCCAAGAGTAAGAAAGAAATGGGCTGCAGCGCAATGCAGAGCCAGAAGGGCAAAAAGAGCAGAAATAGAATGTACATGAAGAACAGATATCTTCAGAAGTACAGATAGGATGAAATCAAAATGAACAGACGTTCTGATGAGAACGAACACAGAATGAAGAAAAAAAACACTTATTTCCAATCCTACAAAAGATTAGTATTGCTCTTATCTGGATAATAAAGGAATTATTCATACACATTTTGAAAGTTGTCCCACACGGACTTGAACCCACTATCTATGGGTCAGGTGCCTGTCCCTCATCTTGTTGTGCTTCTTGGCAATCATGCATTTACACAGCTGGCAAAATTCAACAGTTCAAGTGAGTATCACCTAAAAATTAAGAATTTGTATAAAGATGTACTGCATGTTATATTGAAGTTGTCAGAAAGACACAATATCTTGAATAGAAGCAACTTTTGCACCACTTCTGGCCACAGTATCTCTTGCATGTGTCACACAGGATTCGAACCCACGACCAGAATGGTTCGGGATTCGAGACACGTGGTTTATCAAATTGCGCCACTCAGAGGACGTAACTTTCAAAGCTGCAGAGGATAGGCTTCAGTGTAAGAATAAGCACACAAAATCATGTTAACGAGATTAGCATGCTAAGCTAGCTTAATGCTAATGAAGCTAATGGTTATCCTGATAGCTGAAGAGCCACATTAGAAAGAATGGCATCTGGTTAGCATGCTAACCAATTATTATGCTAAGCTAACTAGCATAAGGCAACAAACACAGGCTAGGTCAACTTCGAAGATGAATATCTCGGGAACGGTAGCAAATATAAAAAATCTATTCAGTCATTTCTGTGCGTCTCAGTCCAAAGAACATCTGATCAAATTTTGGACAAAATTTAGCAAGATTTGAAGGAGAAGTAGTGAAAAAACTGTTTTTCATTTGTTCCAAAATGGCGGATAGTCACATTATTGGAAAATGACAAATGAGATATCGTCGGAATTGGCATAAGCCGAGGAACATAATGACATAAATCAATACAAATTTGAACAATGTTTTCAAAAGTTATAAGCGTTTTTGAAAAATACCTTATATCTCTGGAACACTAGGTGGCGCTGTGTTCATTGTTCTCATGTACCTTCAGGACATTGTGTCGATGATCCATACTAAATTTTGTGAAGATATGTCAAATAGTTTAAAAATTATTGCAAATTATGTCAAAATTCAAAATGGCGGACACGTGGTACCTCCCATCCTGACAAAATTGGTATCCCCGGATTCGGCATGACCCAAGGAATCCATAGATACCACATTTATGATTTTCTGACAAACTGTAAAAAGTTATTGGCCAAAATATCAATTTTTCATATCTCATGACCTGTAGGTGGCGCTGTTCTCGAATTTGGCATGGACCCTGAGATTATGGTTCCGATGAAGCGTACCAATTTTCCTTTCGATTGATCAAACTTTGGCCGAGATAGAGCTTCTGAACCAATATTGGGTCGACCTTGTTAAGTTTGCAACACCATAACTTTTGTTCAAAGATGAATTAAAAAAATCTGTTCAGTCATTTCTGTGCGGTTCAGTCCAAAGATCATGTGAGCCAATTTTCGTAAGAATTGAACAAAGTTTGAATGAGTAGTAGCAAAAAAACTTAATACTGTACTTTTCAAAATGGCTACTACTGTAATGGGCGGAGTCTTAATGTACGATATTGATTTTAATCACCATGATGAGTGGATTCAGGTGTACTAAGATTCATTTTTCTAGATCAAAGGGTTCAAAAGTTATAACTATTTATATGTTTAATTTTTGAACTGGTGGTGGCGCTATAGAGTTTGACTTAGAGTCTCAAAAATTGGTCCAATTACTATTCATTAGCATCACTAGAAGTGTACCAAATTTCATCATTTTCCTACTTACGGTTCATAGGGCTGTCATAGACTTACAGAGGAGGAAGAATAATAATAATAATAAATATAGCTGCAAGCAGCAACACGGGGCCAAGCCCAGAAAGGGCTGTAGCGCAATGCAGAGCCAGAAGAGATAAAAGAGCAGAAATAGAATATACATGAAGAACAGATATCTTCAGAAGTACAGATAGGATGAAATGAAAAATGAACAGAAGTTCTGATGAGAACAAACACAGAATGAAGAGGAAAAAACACTTATTTCCAATCCAAGAGTAAGAAAGAAATGGGCTGCAGCGCAATGCAGAGCCAGAAGGGCAAAAAGAGCAGAAATAGAATGTACATGAAGAACAGATATCTTCAGAAGTACAGATAGGATGAAATCAAAATGAACAGACGTTCTGATGAGAACGAACACAGAATGAAGAAAAAAACACTTATTTCCAATCCTACAAAAGATTAGTATTGCTCTTATCTGGATAATAAAGGAATTATTCATACACATTTTGAAAGTTGTCCCACACGGACTTGAACCCACTATCTATGGGTCAGGTGCCTGTCCCTCATCTTGTTGTGCTTCTTGGCAATCATGCATTTACACAGCTGGCAAAATTCAACAGTTCAAGTGAGTATCAACTAAAAATTAAGAATTTGTATAAAGATGTACTGCATGTTATATTGAAGTTGTCAGAAAGACACAATATCTTGAATAGAAGCAACTTTTGCACCACTTCTGGCCACAGTATCTCTTGCATGTGTCACACGGGATTCGAACCCACGACCAGAATGGTTCGGGATTCGAGACACGTGGTTTATCAAATTGCGCCACTCAGAGGACGTAACTTTCAAAGCTGCAGAGGATAGGCTTCAGTGTAAGAATAAGCACACAAAATCATGTTAACGAGATTAGCATGCTAAGCTAGCTTAATGCTAATGAAGCTAATGGTTATCCTGATAGCTGAAGAGCCACATTAGAAAGAATGGCATCTGGTTAGCATGCTAACCAATTATTATGCTAAGCTAACTAGCATAAGGCAACAAACACAGGCTAGGTCAACTTCGAAGATGAATATCTCGGGAACGGTAGCAAATATAAAAAATCTATTCAGTCATTTCTGTGCGTCTCAGTCCAAAGAACATCTGATCAAATTTTGGACAAAATTTAGCAAGATTTGAAGGAGAAGTAGTGAAAAAACTGTTTTTCATTTGTTCCAAAATGGCGGATAGTCACATTATTGGAAAATGACAAATGAGATATCGTCGGAATTGGCATAAGCCGAGGAACATAATGACATAAATCAATACAAATTTGAACAATGTTTTCAAAAGTTATAAGCGTTTTTGAAAAATACCTTATATCTCTGGAACACTAGGTGGCGCTGTGTTCATTGTTCTCATGTACCTTCAGGACATTGTGTCGATGATCCATACTAAATTTTGTGAAGATATGTCAAATAGTTTAAAAATGATTGCAAATTATGTCAAAATTCAAAATGGCGGACACGTGGTACCTCCCATCCTGACAAAATTGGCATCCTCGGATTCGGCATGACCCAAGGAATCCATAGATACCACATTCATGATTTTCTGACAAACCGTACAAAAGTTATTGGCCAAAATATCAATTTTTCATATCTCATGACCTGTAGGTGGCGCTGTTCTCGAATTTGGCATGGACCCTGAGATCATGGTTCCGATGAAGCGTACCAATTTTCCTTTTGATTGATCAAACTTTGGCCGAGATAGAGCTTCTGAACCAATATTGGGTCGAGTTTGTTAAGTTTGCAACAGCATAACTTTTGATCAAAGATGAATTAAAAAAATCTGTTCAGTCATTTCTGTGCGGTTCAGTCCAAATATCATGTGAGCCAATTTTCGTAAGAATTGAACAAAGTTTGAATGAGTAGTAGCAAAAAAACTTAATACTGTACTTTTCAAAATGGCTACTACTGTAATGGGCGGAGTCTTAATGTACGATATTGATTGCAATCACCATAATGAGTGGATTCAGGTGTACTAAGATACATTTTTCTAGATCAAAGGGTTCAAAAGTTATAACTATTTAAATGTTCAATTTTTGAACTGGTGGTGGCGCTATAGAGTTTGACTTAGAGTCTCAAAAATTGGTCCAATTACTATTCATTAGCATCACTAGAAGTGTACCAAATTTCATCATTTTCCTATGTACGGTTCATAGGGCTGTCATAGACTTACAGAGGAGGAAGAAGAATAATAATAATAATTAAAGCTGCAAGCAGCCTTTCCGGGGCCAAGCCCTTTCTGATGTTTGGCTGGTTTGGACAGGCTACATGATTTTTTTTTATTTCTTTTTTACTAGGAATCTTTTGAACATTCCACAATTCACATGGTTTAATGCTTTGCTACACATCGGATTTGATTAAACAATCTTCAAAGTTATAGCCTTTTGCTTTACTCAGCATTTGCTTTATACTCATACACTGTGGTTTGCTTAATTTTACAGAGAGTTATGAAAATGTACTCAAAATGAAGATTTTTTATATAAATTTGCTGCATTTTATATTTATGGAGATCCTCTCTCAGATGCACATCATGTGCAGAACTGAAACATCTTTTCCACCACTTAAGGCCACTGTACCTCTTGCAGTCTGGGCATGTGTCACACAGGATTCGAACCCACGACCAGAATGGTTCGGGATTCAAGACACGTGGTTTATCAAATTGCGCCACTCAGAGGACGTAAATTTCAAAGCTGCAGAGGAGAGGCTTCAGTGTAAGAATAAGCACACAAAATCATGTTAACGAGATTAGCATGCTAAGCTAGCTTAATGCTAATGAAGCTTATGGTTATCCTGATAGCTGAAGAGCCACATTAGAAAGAATGGCATCTGGTTAGCATGCTAACCAATTATTATGCTAAGCTAACTAGCATAAGGCAACAAATACAGGCTAGGTCAACTTCAAAGATGAATATCTCGGGAACGGTAGCGAATATAAAAATCTATTCAGTCATTTATGCGCGTCTCAGTCCAAAGAACATGTGATCTAATTTTGGACAAAATTGAGCAAGATTTGAAGGAGGAGTAGCGAAAAAACTGTTTTTCATTTGTTCCAATATGGCGGATAGTCACATTATTGGAAAATGACAAATGAGATATCAACGGAATCAGCATAAGCCAAGGAACATAATGACATAAATAATTCAAAATTTGAACAATGTTTTCAAAAGTTATAAGCGTTTTTGCAAAAGACCTTATATCTCTTGAACACTTGGTGGCGCTGTGTTCAGTCTTCTCATGTACCTTCAAGACATTGTGTCGATGATCCATACTAAATTTTGTGAAGATATGTCAAATAGTTTAAAAGTTATTGCAAATTATGACAAAATTCAAAATGGCGGACACGTGGTACCTCCCATCCTGACAAAATTGGTATCCTCGGATTCGACATGACCCAAGGAATCCATAGATACCGCATTTATGATTTTCTGACAAACTGTACAAAAGTTATTGGCCAAAATATCAATTTTTCATATCTCATGACCTGTAGGTGGCGCTGTTCTCGAATTTGGCATGGACCCTGAGATCATGGTTCCGATGAAGCGTACCAATTTTTCTTTTGATTGATCAAACTTTGGCCGAGATACAGCCTCTGAACCAATATTGGGTCGACCTTGTTAAGTTTGCAACACCATAACTTTTGATCAAAGATTAATTAAAAAAATCTGTTCAATCATTTCTGTGCGGTTCAGTCCAAAGATCATGTGAGCCAATTTTCGTAAGAATTGAACAAAGTTTGAATGAGTAGTAGCAAAAAAACTTAATACTGTACTTTTCAAAATGGCTACTACTGTAATGGGCGGAGTCTTAATGTACGATATTGATTGCAATCACCATAATGAGTGGATTCATGTGTACTAAGATTAATTTTTCTAGATCAAAGGGTTCAAAAGTTATAACTATTTAAATGTTCAATTTTTGAACTGGTGGTGGCGCTATAGAGTTTGTCCTAGAGGCTCAAAAATTGGTCCAATTACTATTCATTAGCATCACTAGAAGTGTACCAAATTTCATCATTTTCCTATGTACGGTTCATAGGGCTGTCATAGACTTACAGAGGAGGAAGAATAATAATAATAATAAATATAGCTGCAAGCAGCAACACGGGGCCAAGCCCAGAAAGGGCTGTAGCGCAATGCAGAGCCAGAAGAGATAAAAGAGCAGAAATAGAATATACATGAAGAACAGATATCTTCAGAAGTACAGATAGGATGAAATGAAAAATAAACAGAAGTTCTGATGAGAACAAACACAGAATGAAGAGGAAAAAACACTTATTTCCTTATTAGGAATCTTTTGAACATTCCACAATTCACATGGTTTAATGCTTTGCTACACATCGGATTTGATTAAACAATCTTCAAAGTTATAGCCTTTTGCTTTACTCAGCATTTGCTTTATACTCATACACTGTGGTTTGCTTAATTTTACAGAGAGTTATGAAAATGTACTCAAAATGAAGATTTTTTATATAAATTTGCTGCATGTTATTTTTATGGAGATCCTTTCTCAGATACACATCATGTGCAGAACTGAAACAACTTTTCCACCACTTAAGGCCACAGTATCTCTTGCATGTGTCACACGGGATTCGAACCCACGACCAGAATGGTTCGGGATTCGAGACACGTGGTTTATCAAATTGCGCCACTCAGAGGACGTAACTTTCAAAGCTGCAGAGGATAGGCTTCAGTGTAAGAATAAGCACACAAAATCATGTTAACGAGATTAGCATGCTAAGCTAGCTTAATGCTAATGAAGCTAATGGTTATCCTGATAGCTGAAGAGCCACATTAGAAAGAATGGCATCTGGTTAGCATGCTAACCAATTATTATGCTAAGCTAACTAGCATAAGGCAACAAACACAGGCTAGGTCAACTTCGAAGATGAATATCTCGGGAACGGTAGCAAATATAAAAAATCTATTCAGTCATTTCTGTGCGTCTCAGTCCAAAGAACATCTGATCAAATTTTGGACAAAATTTAGCAAGATTTGAAGGAGAAGTAGTGAAAAAACTGTTTTTCATTTGTTCCAAAATGGCGGATAGTCACATTATTGGAAAATGACAAATGAGATATCGTCGGAATTGGCATAAGCCGAGGAACATAATGACATAAATCAATACAAATTTGAACAATGTTTTCAAAAGTTATAAGCGTTTTTGAAAAATACCTTATATCTCTGGAACACTAGGTGGCGCTGTGTTCATTGTTCTCATGTACCTTCAGGACATTGTGTCGATGATCCATACTAAATTTTGTGAAGATATGTCAAATAGTTTAAAAATGATTGCAAATTATGTCAAAATTCAAAATGGCGGACACGTGGTACCTCCCATCCTGACAAAATTGGCATCCTCGGATTCGGCATGACCCAAGGAATCCATAGATACCACATTCATGATTTTCTGACAAACTGTACAAAAGTTATTGGCCAAAATATCAATTTTTCATATCTCATGACCTGTAGGTGGCGCTGTTCTCGAATTTGGCATGGACCCTGAGATCATGGTTCCGATGAAGCGTACCAATTTTCCTTTCGATTGATCAAACTTTGGCCGAGATAGAGCTTCCGAACCAATATTGGGTCGAGTTTGTTAAGTTTGCAACAGCATAACTTTTGATCAAAGATGAATTAAAAAAATCTGTTCAGTCATTTCTGTGCGGTTCAGTCCAAATATCATGTGAGCCAATTTTCGTAAGAATTGAACAAAGTTTGAATGAGTAGTAGCAAAAAAACTTAATACTGTACTTTTCAAAATGGCTACTACTGTAATGGACGGAGTCTTAATGTACGATATTGATTGCAATCACCATAATGAGTGGATTCAGGTGTACTAAGATTAATTTTCCTAGATCAAAGGGTTCAAAAGTTATAACTATTTAAATGTTCAATTTTTGAACTGGTGGTGGCGCTATAGAGTTTGACTTAGAGTCTCAAAAATTGGTCCAATTACTATTCATGGTCATATCTATAACTGTGCCAAATTTCATCATTTTCCTATGTACGGTTCATGGGGCTGCCATAGACTTACAGAGGAGGAAGAATAATAATAATAATAATAATAATAATAATAATAAGAAAACTAACGGATACAATAGGTGCCTTGCCCTACGGGCTTGGCCCCTAAATATAGCTGCAAGCAGCAACACGGGGCCAAGCCCAGAAAGGGCTGTAGCGCAATGCAGAGCCAGAAGAGATAAAAGAGCAGAAATAGAATATACATGAAGAACAGATATCTTCAGAAGTACAGATAGGATGAAATGAAAAATGAACAGAAGTTCTGATGAGAACAAACACAGAATGAAGAGGAAAAAACACTTATTTCCTTATTAGGAATCTTTTGAACATTCCACAATTCACATGGTTTAATGCTTTGCTACACATCGGATTTGATTAAACAATCTTCAAAGTTATAGCCTTTTGCTTTACTCAGCATTTGCTTTATACTCATACACTGTGGTTTGCTTAATTTTACAGAGAGTTATGAAAATGTACTCAAAATGAAGATTTTTTATATAAATTTGCTGCATGTTATTTTTATGGAGATCCTTTCTCAGATACACATCATGTGCAGAACTGAAACAACTTTTCCACCACTTAAGGCCACAGTATCTCTTGCATGTGTCACACGGGATTCGAACCCACGACCAGAATGGTTCGAGATTCGAGACATGTGGTTTATCAAATTGCGCCACTCAGAGGACGTAACTTTCAAAGCTGCAGAGGATAGGCTTCAGTGTAAGAATAAGCACACAAAATCATGTTAACGAGATTAGCATGCTAAGCTAGCTTAATGCTAATGAAGCTAATGGTTATCCTGATAGCTGAAGAGCCACATTAGAAAGAATGGCATCTGGTTAGCATGCTAACCAATTATTATGCTAAGCTAACTAGCATAAGGCAACAAACACAGGCTAGGTCAACTTCGAAGATGAATATCTCGGGAACGGTAGCAAATATAAAAAATCTATTCAGTCATTTCTGTGCGTCTCAGTCCAAAGAACATCTGATCAAATTTTGGACAAAATTTAGCAAGATTTGAAGGAGAAGTAGTGAAAAAACTGTTTTTCATTTGTTCCAAAATGGCGGATAGTCACATTATTGGAAAATGACAAATGAGATATCGTCGGAATTGGCATAAGCCGAGGAACATAATGACATAAATCAATACAAATTTGAACAATGTTTTCAAAAGTTATAAGCGTTTTTGAAAAATACCTTATATCTCTGGAACACTAGGTGGCGCTGTGTTCATTGTTCTCATGTACCTTCAGGACATTGTGTCGATGATCCATACTAAATTTTGTGAAGATATGTCAAATAGTTTAAAAATGATTGCAAATTATGTCAAAATTCAAAATGGCGGACACGTGGTACCTCTCATCCTGACAAAATTGGCATCCTCGGATTCGGCATGACCCAAGGAATCCATAGATACCACATTCATGATTTTCTGACAAACTGTACAAAAGTTATTGGCCAAAATATCAATTTTTCATATATCATGACCTGTAGGTGGCGCTGTTCTCGAATTTGGCATGGACCCTGAGATCATGGTTCCGATGAAGCGTACCAATTTTCCTTTCGATTGATCAAACTTTGGCCGAGATAGAGCTTCTGAACCAATATTGGGTCGAGTTTGTTAAGTTTGCAACAGCATAACTTTTGATCAAAGATGAATTAAAAAAATCTGTTCTGTCATTTCTGTGCGGTTCAGTCCAAATATCATGTGAGCCAATTTTCGTAAGAATTGAACAAAGTTTGAATGAGTAGTAGCAAAAAAACGTAATACTGTACTTTTCAAAATGGCTACTACTGTAATGGGCGGAGTCTTAATGTACGATATTGATTGCAATCACCATAATGAGTGGATTCAGGTGTACTAATATTAATTTTCCTAGATCAAAGGGTTCAAAAGTTATAACTATTTAAATGTTCAATTTTTGAACTGGTGGTGGCGCTATAGAGTTTGACTTAGAGTCTCAAAAATTGGTCCAATTACTATTCATGGTCATATCTATAACTGTGCCAAATTTCATCATTTTCCTATGTACGGTTCATAGGGCTGCCATAGACTTACAGAGGAGGAAGAATAATAATAATAATAATAATAATAATAATAAGAAGAAAACTAACGGATACAATAGGTGCCTTGCCCTACGGGCTTGGCCCCTAATAATAAATATAGCTGCAAGCAGCAACACGGGGCCAAGCCCAGAAAGGGCTGTAGCGCAATGCAGAGCCAGAAGAGATAAAAGAGCAGAAATAGAATATACATGAAGAACAGATATCTTCAGAAGTACAGATAGGATGAAATGAAAAATGAACAGAAGTTCTGATGAGAACAAACACAGAATGAAGAGGAAAAAACACTTATTTCCAATCCAAGAGTAAGAAAGAAATGGGCTGCAGCGTAATGCAGAGCCAGAAGGGCAAAAAGAGCAGAAATAGAATGTACATGAAGAACAGATATCTTCAGAAGTACAGATAGGATGAAATCAAAATGAACAGACGTTCTGATGAGAACGAACACAGAATGAAGAAAAAAAAACACTTATTTCCAATCCTACAAAAGATTAGTATTGCTCTTATCTGGATAATAAAGGAATTATTCATACACATTTTGAAAGTTGTCCCACACGGACTTGAACCCACTATCTATGGGTCAGGTGCCTGTCCCTCATCTTGTTGTGCTTCTTGGCAATCATGCATTTACACAGCTGGCAAAATTCAACAGTTCAAGTGAGTATCAACTAAAAATTAAGAATTTGTATAAAGATGTACTGCATGTTATATTGAAGTTGTCAGAAAGACACAATATCTTGAATAGAAGCAACTTTTGCACCACTTCTGGCCACAGTATCTCTTGCATGTGTCACACGGGATTCGAACCCACGACCAGAATGGTTCGGGATTCGAGACACGTGGTTTATCAAATTGCGCCACTCAGAGGACGTAACTTTCAAAGCTGCAGAGGATAGGCTTCAGTGTAAGAATAAGCACACAAAATCATGTTAACGAGATTAGCATGCTAAGCTAGCTTAATGCTAATGAAGCTAATGGTTATCCTGATAGCTGAAGAGCCACATTAGAAAGAATGGCATCTGGTTAGCATGCTAACCAATTATTATGCTAAGCTAACTAGCATAAGGCAACAAACACAGGCTAGGTCAACTTCGAAGATGAATATCTCGGGAACGGTAGCAAATATAAAAAATCTATTCAGTCATTTCTGTGCGTCTCAGTCCAAAGAACATCTGATAAAATTTTGGACAAAATTTAGCAAGATTTGAAGGAGAAGTAGTGAAAAAACTGTTTTTCATTTGTTCCAAAATGGCGGATAGTCACATTATTGGAAAATGACAAATGAGATATCGTCGGAATTGGCATAAGCCGAGGAACATAATGACATAAATCAATACAAATTTGAACAATGTTTTCAAAAGTTATAAGTGTTTTTGAAAAATACCTTATATCTCTGGAACACTAGGTGGCGCTGTGTTCATTGTTCTCATGTACCTTCAGGACATTGTGTCGATGGTCCATACTAAATTTTGTGAAGATATGTCAAATAGTTTAAAAATGATTGCAAATTATGTCAAAATTCAAAATGGCGGACACGTGGTACCTCCCATCCTGACAAAATTGGCATCCTCGGATTCGGCATGACCCAAGGAATCCATAGATACCACATTCATGATTTTCTGACAAACTGTAAAAAGTTATTGGCCAAAATATCAATTTTTCATATCTCATGACCTGTAGGTGGCGCTGTTCTCGAATTTGGCATGGACCCTGAGATCATGGTTCCGATGAAGCGTACCAATTTTCCTTTCGATTGATCAAACTTTGGCCGAGATAGAGCTTCCGAACCAATATTGGGTCGAGTTTGTTAAGTTTGCAACAGCATAACTTTTGATCAAAGATGAATTAAAAAAATCTGTTCAGTCATTTCTGTGCGGTTCAGTCCAAATATCATGTGAGCCAATTTTCGTAAGAATTGAACAAAGTTTGAATGAGTAGTAGCAAAAAAACTTAATACTGTACTTTTCAAAATGGCTACTACTGTAATGGGCGGAGTCTTAATGTACGATATTGATTGCAATCACCATAATGAGTGGATTCAGGTGTACTAAGATTAATTTTCCTAGATCAAAGGGTTCAAAAGTTATAACTATTTAAATGTTCAATTTTTGAACTGGTGGTGGCGCTATAGAGTTTGACTTAGAGTCTCAAAAATTGGTCCAATTACTATTCATGGTCATATCTATAACTGTGCCAAATTTCATCATTTTCCTATGTACGGTTCATGGGGCTGCCATAGACTTACAGAGGAGGAAGAATAATAATAATAAATATAGCTGCAAGCAGCAACACGGGGCCAAGCCCAGAAAGGGCTGTAGCGCAATGCAGAGCCAGAAGAGATAAAAGAGCAGAAATAGAATATACATGAAGAACAGATATCTTCAGAAGTACAGATAGGATGAAATTAAAAATGAACAGAAGTTCTGATGAGAACAAACACAGAATGAAGAGGAAAAAACACTTATTTCCAATCCAAGAGTAAGAAAGAAATGGGCTGCAGCGCAATGCAGAGCCAGAAGGGCAAAAAGAGCAGAAATAGAATGTACATGAAGAACAGATATCTTCAGAAGTACAGATAGGATGAAATCAAAATGAACAGACGTTCTGATGAGAACGAACACAGAATGAAGAAAAAAAACACTTATTTCCAATCCTACAAAAGATTAGTATTGCTCTTATCTGGATAATAAAGGAATTATTCATACACATTTTGAAAGTTGTCCCACACGGACTTGAACCCACTATCTATGGGTCAGGTGCCTGTCCCTCATCTTGTTGTGCTTCTTGGCAATCATGCATTTACACAGCTGGCAAAATTCAACAGTTCAAGTGAGTATCAACTAAAAATTAAGAATTTGTATAAAGATGTACTGCATGTTATATTGAAGTTGTCAGAAAGACACAATATCTTGAATAGAAACAACTTTTGCACCACTTCTGGCCACAGTATCTCTTGCATGTGTCACACGGGATTCGAACCCACGACCAGAATGGTTCGGGATTCGAGACAGGTGGTTTATCAAATTGCGCCACTCAGAGGACGTAACTTTCAAAGCTGCAGAGGATAGGCTTCAGTGTAAGAATAAGCACACAAAATCATGTTAACGAGATTAGCATGCTAAGCTAGCTTAATGCTAATGAAGCTAATGGTTATCCTGATAGCTGAAGAGCCACATTAGAAAGAATGGCATCTGGTTAGCATGCTAACCAATTATTATGCTAAGCTAACTAGCATAAGGCAACAAACACAGGCTAGGTCAACTTCGAAGATGAATATCTCGGGAACGGTAGCAAATATAAAAAATCTATTCAGTCATTTCTGTGCGTCTCAGTCCAAAGAACATCTGATCAAATTTTGGACAAAATTTAGCAAGATTTGAAGGAGAAGTAGTGAAAAAACTGTTTTTCATTTGTTCCAAAATGGCGGATAGTCACATTATTGGAAAATGACAAATGAGATGTCGTCGGAATTGGCATAAGCCGAGGAACATAATGACATAAATCAATACAAATTTGAACAATGTTTTCAAAAGTTATAAGCGTTTTTGAAAAATACCTTATATCTCTGGAACACTAGGTGGCGCTGTGTTCATTGTTCTCATGTACCTTCAGGACATTGTGTCGATGATCCATACTAAATTTTGTGAAGATATGTCAAATAGTTTAAAAATTATTGCAAATTATGTCAAAATTCAAAATGGCGGACACGTGGTACCTCCCATCCTGACAAAATTGGCATCCTCGGATTCGGCATGACCCAAGGAATCCATAGATACCACATTCATGATTTTCTGACAAACTGTACAAAAGTTATTGGCCAAAATATCAATTTTTCATATCTCATGACCTGTAGGTGGCGCTGTTCTCGAATTTGGCATGGACCCTGAGATCATGGTTCCGATGAAGCGTACCAATTTTCCTTTCGATTGATCAAACTTTGGCCGAGATAGAGCTTCTGAACCAATATTGGGTCGAGTTTGTTAAGTTTGCAACAGCATAACTTTTGATCAAAGATGAATTAAAAAAATCTGTTCAGTCATTTCTGTGCGGTTCAGTCCAAATATCATGTGAGCCAATTTTCGTAAGAATTGAACAAAGTTTGAATGAGTAGTAGCAAAAAAACTTAATACTGTACTTTTCAAAATGGCTACTACTGTAATGGGCGGAGTCTTAATGTACGATATTGATTGCAATCACCATAATGAGTGGATTCAGGTGTACTAAGATTAATTTTCCTAGATCAAAGGGTTCTATTCTATAACTATTTAAATGTTCAATTTTTGAACTGGTGGTGGCGCTATAGAGTTTGACTTAGAGTCTCAAAAATTGGTCCAATTACTATTCATGGTCATATCTATAACTGTGCCAAATTTCATCATTTTCCTATGTACGGTTCATAGGGCTGCCATAGACTTACAGAGGAGGAAGAATAATAATAATAAGAAAACTAACGGATACAATAGGTGCCTTGCCCTACGGGCTTGGCCCCTAAATATAGCTGCAAGCAGCAACACGGGGCCAAGCCCAGAAAGGGCTGTAGCGCAATGCAGAGCCAGAAGAGATAAAAGAGCAGAAATAGAATATACATGAAGAACAGATATCTTCAGAAGTACAGATAGGATGAAATGAAAAATGAACAGAAGTTCTGATGAGAACAAACACAGAATGAAGAGGAAAAAACACTTATTTCCAATCCAAGAGTAAGAAAGAAATGGGCTGCAGCGCAATGCAGAGCCAGAAGGGCAAAAAGAGCAGAAATAGAATGTACATGAAGAACAGATATCTTCAGAAGTACAGATAGGATGAAATCAAAATGAACAGACGTTCTGATGAGAACGAACACAGAATGAAGAAAAAAAACACTTATTTCCAATCCTACAAAAGATTAGTATTGCTCTTATCTGGATAATAAAGGAATTATTCATACACATTTTGAAAGTTGTCCCACACGGACTTGAACCCACTATCTATGGGTCAGGTGCCTGTCCCTCATCTTGTTGTGCTTCTTGGCAATCATGCATTTACACAGCTGGCAAAATTCAACAGTTCAAGTGAGTATCAACTAAAAATTAAGAATTTGTATAAAGATGTACTGCATGTTATATTGAAGTTGTCAGAAAGACACAATATCTTGAATAGAAGCAACTTTTGCACCACTTCTGGCCACAGTATCTCTTGCATGTGTCACACGGGATTCGAACCCACGACCAGAATGGTTCGGGATTCGAGACACGTGGTTTATCAAATTGCGCCACTCAGAGGACGTAACTTTCAAAGCTGCAGAGGATAGGCTTCAGTGTAAGAATAAGCACACAAAATCATGTTAACGAGATTAGCATGCTAAGCTAGCTTAATGCTAATGAAGCTAATGGTTATCCTGATAGCTGAAGAGCCACATTAGAAAGAATGGCATCTGGTTAGCATGCTAACCAATTATTATGCTAAGCTAACTAGCATAAGGCAACAAACACAGGCTAGGTCAACTTCGAAGATGAATATCTCGGGAACGGTAGCAAATATAAAAAATCTATTCAGTCATTTCTGTGCGTCTCAGTCCAAAGAACATCTGATCAAATTTTGGACAAAATTTAGCAAGATTTGAAGGAGAAGTAGTGAAAAAACTGTTTTTCATTTGTTCCAAAATGGCGGATAGTCACATTATTGGAAAATGACAAATGAGATATCGTCGGAATTGGCATAAGCCGAGGAACATAATGACATAAATCAATACAAATTTGAACAATGTTTTCAAAAGTTATAAGCGTTTTTGAAAAATACCTTATATCTCTGGAACACTAGGTGGCGCTGTGTTCATTGTTCTCATGTACCTTCAGGACATTGTGTCGATGATCCAAACTAAATTTTGTTAAGATATGTCAAATAGTTTAAAAATTATTGCAAATTATGTCAAAATTCAAAATGGCGGACACGTGGTACCTCCCATCCTGACAAAATTGGCATCCTCGGATTCGGCATGACCCAAGGAATCCATAGATACTATATTTATGATTTTCTGACAAACTGTACAAAAGTTATTGGCCAAAATATCAAATTTTCATATCTCATGACCTGTAGGTGGCGCTGTTCTCGAATTTGGCATGGACCCTGAAATCATGGTTCCGATGAAGCGTACCAATTTTCCTTTCGATTGATCAAACTTTGGCCGAGATAGAGCTTCTGAACCAATATTGGGTCGACCTTGTTAAGTTTGCAACACCATAACTTTTGTTCAAAGATGAATTTAAAAAATCTGTTCAGTCGTTTCTGTGCGGTTCAGTCCAAAGATCATGTGAGCCAATTTTCGTAAGAATTGAACAAAGTTTGAATGAGTAGTAGCAAAAAAACTTAATACTGTACTTTTCAAAATGGCTACTACTGTAATGGGCGGAGTCTTAATGTACGATATTGATTGCAATCACCATAATGAGTGGATTCAGGTGTACTAAGATTAATTTTTCTAGATCAAAGGGTTCAAAAGTTATAACTATTTAAATGTTCAATTTTTGAACTGGTGGTGGCGCTATAGAGTTTGTCCTAGAGGCTCAAAAATTGGTCCAATTACTATTCATTAGCATCACTAGAAGTGTACCAAATTTCATCATTTTGCTATGTACGGTTCATAGGGCTGTCATAGACTTACAGAGGAGGAAGAAGAATAATAATAATAAATATAGCTGCAAGCAGCAACACGGGGCCAAGCCCAGAAAGGGCTGTAGCGCAATGCAGAGCCAGAAGAGATAAAAGAGCAGAAATAGAATATACATGAAGAACAGATATCTTCAGAAGTACAGATAGGATGAAATGAAAAATGAACAGAAGTTCTGATGAGAACAAACACAGAATGAAGAGGAAAAAACACTTATTTCCTTATTAGGAATCTTTTGAACATTCCACAATTCACATGGTTTAATGCTTTGCTACACATCGGATTTGATTAAACAATCTTCAAAGTTATAGCCTTTTGCTTTACTCAGCATTTGCTTTATACTCATACACTGTGGTTTGCTTAATTTTACAGAGAGTTATGAAAATGTACTCAAAATGAAGATTTTTTATATAAATTTGCTGCATTTTTATGGAGATCCTTTCTCAGATACACATCATGTGCAGAACTGAAACAACTTTTCCACCACTTAAGGCCACAGTATCTCTTGCATGTGTCACACGGGATTCGAACCAACGACCAGAATGGTTCGGGATTCGAGACACGTGGTTTATCAAATTGCGCCACTCAGAGGACGTAACTTTCAAAGCTGCAGAGGATAGGCTTCAGTGTAAGAATAAGCACACAAAATCATGTTAACGAGATTAGCATGCTAAGCTAGCTTAATGCTAATGAAGCTAATGGTTATCCTGATAGCTGAAGAGCCACATTAGAAAGAATGGCATCTGGTTAGCATGCTAACCAATTATTATGCTAAGCTAACTAGCATAAGGCAACAAACACAGGCTAGGTCAACTTCGAAGATGAATATCTCGGGAACGGTAGCAAATATAAAAAATCTATTCAGTCATTTCTGTGCGTCTCAGTCCAAAGAACATCTGATCAAATTTTGGACAAAATTTAGCAAGATTTGAAGGAGAAGTAGTGAAAAAACTGTTTTTCATTTGTTCCAAAATGGCGGATAGTCACATTATTGGAAAATGACAAATGAGATATCGTCGGAATTGGCATAAGCCGAGGAACATAATGACATAAATCAATACAAATTTGAACAATGTTTTCAAAAGTTATAAGCGTTTTTGAAAAATACCTTATATCTCTGGAACACTAGGTGGCGCTGTGTTCATTGTTCTCATGTACCTTCAGGACATTGTGTCGATGATCCATACTAAATTTTGTGAAGATATGTCAAATAGTTTAAAAATGATTGCAAATTATGTCAAAATTCAAAATGGCGGACACGTGGTACCTCCCATCCTGACAAAATTGGCATCCTCGGATTCGGCATGACCCAAGGAATCCATAGATACCACATTCATGATTTTCTGACAAACTGTACAAAAGTTATTGGCCAAAATATCAATTTTTCATATCTCATGACCTGTAGGTGGCGCTGTTCTCGAATTTGGCATGGACCCTGAGATCATGGTTCCGATGAAGCGTACCAATTTTCCTTTCGATTGATCAAACTTTGGTCGAGATAGAGCTTCTGAACCAATATTGGGTCGAGTTTGTTAAGTTTGCAACAGCATAACTTTTGATCAAAGATGAATTAAAAAAATCTGTTCAGTCATTTCTGTGCGGTTCAGTCCAAATATCATGTGAGCCAATTTTCGTAAGAATTGAACAAAGTTTGAATGAGTAGTAGCAAAAAAACTTAATACTGTACTTTTCAAAATGGCTACTACTGTAATGGGCGGAGTCTTAATGTACGATATTGATTGCAATCACCATAATGAGTGGATTCAGGTGTACTAAGATTAATTTTCCTAGATCAAAGGGTTCAAAAGTTATAACTATTTAAATGTTCAATTTTTGAACTGGTGGTGGCGCTATAGAGTTTGACTTAGAGTCTCAAAAATTGGTCCAATTACTATTCATGGTCATATCTATAACTGTGCCAAATTTCATCATTTTCCTATGTACGGTTCATAGGGCTGCCATAGACTTACAGAGGAGGAAGAATAATAATAATAATAATAATAATAATAATAATAAGAAAACTAACGGATACAATAGGTGCCTTGCCCTACGGGCTTGGCCCCTAATAATAATTAAAGCTGCAAGCAGCCTTTCCGGGGCCAAGCCCTTTCTGATGTTTGGCTGGTTTGGACAGGCTACATGATTTTTTATTTCTTTTTTACTAGGAATCTTTTGAACATTCCACAATTCACATGGTTTAATGCTTTGCTACACATCGGATTTGATTAAACAACATTCAAAGTTATGAAAATGTACTCAAAATGAAGATTTATTTATATTTATTGAGTTCCTTTCTCAGATACACATCATGTGCAGAACTGAAACAACTTTTCCACCACTTAAGGACACAGTACCTCTTGCGGTCTGGCCATGTGTCACACGGGATTCGAACCCACGACCAGAATGGTTCGGGATCCGAGACATGTGGTTTATCAAATTGCGCCACTCAGAGGACGTAAATTTGAAAGCTGCAGAGGATAGGCTTCAGTGTAAGAATAAGCACACAAAATCATGTTAACGAGATTAGCATGCTAGGCTAGCTTAATGCTAATGAAGCTTATGGTTATCCTGATAGCTGAAGAGCCACATTAAAAAGAATGTCATCTGGTTAGCATGCTAACCAATTATTATGCTAAGCTAACTAGCATAAGGCAACAAACACAGGCTAGGTCAACTTCGAAGATGAATATCTCGGGAACGGTAGCGAATATAAAAAATCTAGTCAGTCATTTCTGTGCGTCTCAGTCCAAAGAACATCTGATCAAATTTTGGACAAAATTTAGCAAGATTTGAAGGAGAAGTAGTGAAAAAACTGTTTTTCATTTGTTCCAAAATGGCGGATAGTCACTTTATTGGAAAATGACAAATGAGATATCACCGGAATCAGCATACGCCAGGAAACACAATGAAGTAAAGAAATCAAAATTTGAACAATGTTTTCAAAAGTTATAAGCGTTTTTGAAAAATACCTTATATCTCTGGAACACTAGGTGGCGCTGTGTTCATTGTTCTCATGTACCTTCAGGACATTGTGTCGATGATCCAAACTAAATTTTGTTAAGATATGTCAAATAGTTTAAAAATTATTGCAAATTATGTCAAAATTCAAAATGGCGGACACGTGGTACCTCCCATCCTGACAAAATTGGCATCCTCGGATTCGGCATGACCCAAGGAATCCATAGATACTATATTTATGATTTTCTGACAAACTGTACAAAAGTTATTGGCCAAAATATCAATTTTTCATATCTCATGACCTGTAGGTGGCGCTGTTCTCGAATTTGGCATGGACCCTGAGATCATGGTTCCGATGAAGCGTACCAATTTTCCTTTCGATTGATCAAACTTTGGCCGAGATAGAGCTTCTGAACCAATATTGGGTCGACCTTGTTAAGTTTGCAACACCATAACTTTTGTTCAAAGATGAATTAAAAAAATCTGTTCAGTCATTTCTGTGCGGTTCAGTCCAAAGATCATGTGAGCCAATTTTCGTAAGAATTGAACAAAGTTTGAATGAGTAGTAGCAAAAAAACTTAATACTGTACTTTTCAAAATGGCTACTACTGTAATGGGCGGAGTCTTACTGTACGATATTGATTGCAATCACCATAATGAGTGGATTCAGGTGTACTAAGATTAATTTTTCTAGATCAAAGGGTTCAAAAGTTATAACAATTTAAATGTTCTATTTTTGAACTGGTGGTGGCGCTATAGAGTTTGACTTAGAGTCTCAAAATTTGGTCCAATTACTATTCATTAGCATCACTAGAAGTGTACCAAATTTCATCATTTTCCTATGTACGGTTCATAGGGCTGTCATAGACTTACAGAGGAGGAAGAAGAATAATAAATATAGCTGCAAGCAGCAACACGGGGCCAAGCCCAGAAAGGGCTGTAGCGCAATGCAGAGCCAGAAGAGATAAAAGAGCAGAAATAGAATATACATGAAGAACAGATATCTTCAGAAGTACAGATAGGATGAAATGAAAAATGAACAGAAGTTCTGATGAGAACAAACACAGAATGAAGAGGAAAAAACACTTATTTCCAATCCAAGAGTAAGAAAGAAATGGGCTGCAGCGCAATGCAGAGCCAGAAGGGCAAAAAGAGCAGAAATAGAATGTACATGAAGAACAGATATCTTCAGAAGTACAGATAGGATGAAATCAAAATGAACAGACGTTCTGATGAGAACGAACACAGAATGAAGAAAAAAAACACTTATTTCCAATCCTACAAAAGATTAGTATTGCTCTTATCTGGATAATAAAGGAATTATTCATACACATTTTGAAAGTTGTCCCACACGGACTTGAACCCACTATCTATGGGTCAGGTGCCTGTCCCTCATCTTGTTGTGCTTCTTGGCAATCATGCATTTACACAGCTGGCAAAATTCAACAGTTCAAGTGAGTATCACCTAAAAATTAAGAATTTGTATAAAGATGTACTGCATGTTATATTGAAGTTGTCAGAAAGACACAATATCTTGAATAGAAGCAACTTTTGCACCACTTCTGGCCACAGTATCTCTTGCATGTGTCACACGGGATTCGAACCCACGACCAGAATGGTTCGGGATTCGAGACACGTGGTTTATCAAATTGCGCCACTCAGAGGACGTAACTTTCAAAGCTGCAGAGGATAGGCTTCAGTGTAAGAATAAGCACACAAAATCATGTTAACGAGATTAGCATGCTAAGCTAGCTTAATGCTAATGAAGCTAATGGTTATCCTGATAGCTGAAGAGCCACATTAGAAAGAATGGCATCTGGTTAGCATGCTAACCAATTATTATGCTAAGCTAACTAGCATAAGGCAACAAACACAGGCTAGGTCAACTTCGAAGATGAATATCTCGGGAACGGTAGCAAATATAAAAAATCTATTCAGTCATTTCTGTGCGTCTCAGTCCAAAGAACATCTGATCAAATTTTGGACAAAATTTAGCAAGATTTGAAGGAGAAGTAGTGAAAAAACTGTTTTTCATTTGTTCCAAAATGGCGGATAGTCACATTATTGGAAAATGACAAATGAGATATCGTCGGAATTGGCATAAGCCGAGGAACATAATGACATAAATCAATACAAATTTGAACAATGTTTTCAAAAGTTATAAGCGTTTTTGAAAAATACCTTATATCTCTGGAACACTAGGTGGCGCTGTGTTCATTGTTCTCATGTACCTTCAGGACATTGTGTCGATGATCCATACTAAATTTTGTGAAGATATGTCAAATAGTTTAAAAATTATTGCAAATTATGTCAAAATTCAAAATGGCGGACACGTGGTACCTCCCATCCTGACAAAATTGGTATCCCCGGATTCGGCATGACCCAAGGAATCCATAGATACCACATTTATGATTTTCTGACAAACTGTACAAAAGTTATTGGCCAAAATATCAATTTTTCATATCTCATGACCTGTAGGTGGCGCTGTTCTCGAATTTGGCATGGACCCTGAGATTATGGTTCCGATGAAGCGTACCAATTTTCCTTTCGATTGATCAAACTTTGGCCGAGATAGAGCTTCTGAACCAATATTGGGTCGACCTTGTTAAGTTTGCAACACCATAACTTTTGTTCAAAGATGAATTAAAAAAATCTGTTCAGTCATTTCTGTGCGGTTCAGTCCAAAGATCATGTGAGCCAATTTTCGTAAGAATTGAACAAAGTTTGAATGAGTAGTAGCAAAAAAACTTAATACTGTACTTTTCAAAATGGCTACTACTGTAATGGGCGGAGTCTTAATGTACGATATTGATTTTAATCACCATGATGAGTGGATTCAGGTGTACTAAGATTCATTTTTCTAGATCAAAGGGTTCAAAAGTTATAACTATTTATATGTTTAATTTTTGAACTGGTGGTGGCGCTATAGAGTTTGACTTAGAGTCTCAAAAATTGGTCCAATTACTATTCATTAGCATCACTAGAAGTGTACCAAATTTCATCATTTTCCTACTTACGGTTCATAGGGCTGTCATAGACTTACAGAGGAGGAAGAATAATAATAATAATAATAAATATAGCTGCAAGCAGCAACACGGGGCCAAGCCCAGAAAGGGCTGTAGCGCAATGCAGAGCCAGAAGAGATAAAAGAGCAGAAATAGAATATACATGAAGAACAGATATCTTCAGAAGTACAGATAGGATGAAATGAAAAATGAACAGAAGTTCTGATGAGAACAAACACAGAATGAAGAGGAAAAAACACTTATTTCCTTATTAGGAATCTTTTGAACATTCCACAATTCACATGGTTTAATGCTTTGCTACACATCGGATTTGATTAAACAATCTTCAAAGTTATAGCCTTTTGCTTTACTCAGCATTTGCTTTATACTCATACACTGTGGTTTGCTTAATTTTACAGAGAGTTATGAAAATGTACTCAAAATGAAGATTTTTTATATAAATTTGCTGCATGTTATTTTTATGGAGATCCTTTCTCAGATACACATCATGTGCAGAACTGAAACAACTTTTCCACCACTTAAGGCCACAGTATCTCTTGCATGTGTCACACGGGATTCGAACCCACGACCAGAATGGTTCGGGATTCGAGACACGTGGTTTATCAAATTGCGCCACTCAGAGGACGTAACTTTCAAAGCTGCAGAGGATAGGCTTCAGTGTAAGAATAAGCACACAAAATCATGTTAACGAGATTAGCATGCTAAGCTAGCTTAATGCTAATGAAGCTAATGGTTATCCTGATAGCTGAAGAGCCACATTAGAAAGAATGGCATCTGGTTAGCATGCTAACCAATTATTATGCTAAGCTAACTAGCATAAGGCAACAAACACAGGCTAGGTCAACTTCGAAGATGAATATCTCGGGAACGGTAGCAAATATAAAAAATCTATTCAGTCATTTCTGTGCGTCTCAGTCCAAAGAACATCTGATCAAATTTTGGACAAAATTTAGCAAGATTTGAAGGAGAAGTAGTGAAAAAACTGTTTTTCATTTGTTCCAAAATGGCGGATAGTCACATTATTGGAAAATGACAAATGAGATATCGTCGGAATTGGCATAAGCCGAGGAACATAATGACATAAATCAATACAAATTTGAACAATGTTTTCAAAAGTTATAAGCGTTTTTGAAAAATACCTTATATCTCTGGAACACTAGGTGGCGCTGTGTTCATTGTTCTCATGTACCTTCAGGACATTGTGTCGATGATCCATACTAAATTTTGTGAAGATATGTCAAATAGTTTAAAAATGATTGCAAATTATGTCAAAATTCAAAATGGCGGACACGTGGTACCTCCCATCCTGACAAAATTGGCATCCTCGGATTCGGCATGACCCAAGGAATCCATAGATACCACATTCATGATTTTCTGACAAACTGTACAAAAGTTATTGGCCAAAATATCAATTTTTCATATCTCATGACCTGTAGGTGGCGCTGTTCTCGAATTTGGCATGGACCCTGAGATCATGGTTCCGATGAAGCGTACCAATTTTCCTTTCGATTGATCAAACTTTGGCCGAGATAGAGCTTC
This sequence comes from Phoxinus phoxinus, assembly GCF_949152265.1. Lineage (NCBI taxonomy): Eukaryota > Metazoa > Chordata > Actinopteri > Cypriniformes > Leuciscidae > Phoxinus > Phoxinus phoxinus. Next base: position 12,824,896 of record NC_136890.1, read on the forward strand.
CGAACCAATATTGGGTCGAGTTTGTTAAGTTTGCAACAGCATAACTTTTGATCAAAGATGAATTAAAAAAATCTGTTCAGTCATTTCTGTGCGGTTCAGTCCAAATATCATGTGAGCCAATTTTCGTAAGAATTGAACAAAGTTTGAATGAGTAGTAGCAAAAAAACTTAATACTGTACTTTTCAAAATGGCTACTACTGTAATGGGCGGAGTCTTAATGTACGATATTGATTGCAATCACCATAATGAGTGGATTCAGGTGTACTAAGATTAATTTTCCTAGATCAAAGGGTTCAAAAGTTATAACTATTTAAATGTTCAATTTTTGAACTGGTGGTGGCGCTATAGAGTTTGACTTAGAGTCTCAAAAATTGGTCCAATTACTATTCATGGTCATATCTATAACTGTGCCAAATTTCATCATTTTCCTATGTACGGTTCATGGGGCTGCCATAGACTTACAGAGGAGGAAGAATAATAATAATAATAATAATAATAATAATAATAAGAAAACTAACGGATACAATAGGTGCCTTGCCCTACGGGCTTGGCCCCTAATAAATATAGCTGCAAGCAGCAACACGGGGCCAAGCCCAGAAAGGGCTGTAGCGCAATGCAGAGCCAGAAGAGATAAAAGAGCAGAAATAGAATATACATGAAGAACAGATATCTTCAGAAGTACAGATAGAATGAAATGAAAAATGAACAGAAGTTCTGATGAGAACAAACACAGAATGAAGAGGAAAAAACACTTATTTCCAATCCAAGAGTAAGAAAGAAATGGGCTGCAGCGTAATGCAGAGCCAGAAGGGCAAAAAGAGCAGAAATAGAATGTACATGAAGAACAGATATCTTCAGAAGTACAGATAGGATGAAATCAAAATGAACAGACGTTCTGATGAGAACGAACACAGAATGAAGAAAAAAAAACACTTATTTCCAATCCTACAAAAGATTAGTATTGCTCTTATCTGGATAATAAAGGAATTATTCATACACATTTTGAAAGTTGTCCCACACGGACTTGAACCCACTATCTATGGGTCAGGTGCCTGTCCCTCATCTTGTTGTGCTTCTTGGCAATCATGCATTTACACAGCTGGCAAAATTCAACAGTTCAAGTGAGTATCAACTAAAAATTAAGAATTTGTATAAAGATGTACTGCATGTTATATTGAAGTTGTCAGAAAGACACAATATCTTGAATAGAAGCAACTTTTGCACCACTTCTGGCCACAGTATCTCTTGCATGTGTCACACGGGATTCGAACCCACGACCAGAATGGTTCGGGATTCGAGACACGTGGTTTATCAAATTGCGCCACTCAGAGGACGTAACTTTCAAAGCTGCAGAGGATAGGCTTCAGTGTAAGAATAAGCACACAAAATCATGTTAACGAGATTAGCATGCTAAGCTAGCTTAATGCTAATGAAGCTAATGGTTATCCTGATAGCTGAAGAGCCACATTAGAAAGAATGGCATCTGGTTAGCATGCTAACCAATTATTATGCTAAGCTAACTAGCATAAGGCAACAAACACAGGCTAGGTCAACTTCGAAGATGAATATCTCGGGAACGGTAGCAAATATAAAAAATCTATTCAGTCATTTCTGTGCGTCTCAGTCCAAAGAACATCTGATAAAATTTTGGACAAAATTTAGCAAGATTTGAAGGAGAAGTAGTGAAAAAACTGTTTTTCATTTGTTCCAAAATGGCGGATAGTCACATTATTGGAAAATGACAAATGAGATATCGTCGGAATTGGCATAAGCCGAGGAACATAATGACATAAATCAATACAAATTTGAACAATGTTTTCAAAAGTTATAAGTGTTTTTGAAAAATACCTTATATCTCTGGAACACTAGGTGGCGCTGTGTTCATTGTTCTCATGTACCTTCAGGACATTGTGTCGATGGTCCATACTAAATTTTGTGAAGATATGTCAAATAGTTTAAAAATGATTGCAAATTATGTCAAAATTCAAAATGGCGGACACGTGGTACCTCCCATCCTGACAAAATTGGCATCCTCGGATTCGGCATGACCCAAGGAATCCATAGATACCACATTCATGATTTTCTGACAAACTGTAAAAAGTTATTGGCCAAAATATCAATTTTTCATATCTCATGACCTGTAGGTGGCGCTGTTCTCGAATTTGGCATGGACCCTGAGATCATGGTTCCGATGAAGCGTACCAATTTTCCTTTCGATTGATCAAACTTTGGCCGAGATAGAGCTTCCGAACCAATATTGGGTCGAGTTTGTTAAGTTTGCAACAGCATAACTTTTGATCAAAGATGAATTAAAAAAATCTGTTCAGTCATTTCTGTGCGGTTCAGTCCAAATATCATGTGAGCCAATTTTCGTAAGAATTGAACAAAGTTTGAATGAGTAGTAGCAAAAAAACTTAATACTGTACTTTTCAAAATGGCTACTACTGTAATGGGCGGAGTCTTAATGTACGATATTGATTGCAATCACCATAATGAGTGGATTCAGGTGTACTAAGATTAATTTTCCTAGATCAAAGGGTTCAAAAGTTATAACTATTTAAATGTTCAATTTTTGAACTGGTGGTGGCGCTATAGAGTTTGACTTAGAGTCTCAAAAATTGGTCCAATTACTATTCATGGTCATATCTATAACTGTGCCAAATTTCATCATTTTCCTATGTACGGTTCATGGGGCTGCCATAGACTTACAGAGGAGGAATAATAATAATAATAATAATAAATATAGCTGCAAGCAGCAACACGGGGCCAAGCCCAGAAAGGGCTGTAGCGCAATGCAGAGCCAGAAGAGATAAAAGAGCAGAAATAGAATATACATGAAGAACAGATATCTTCAGAAGTACAGATAGGATGAAATGAAAAATGAACAGAAGTTCTGATGAGAACAAACACAGAATGAAGAGGAAAAAAACACTTATTTCCAATCCAAGAGTAAGAAAGAAATGGGCTGCAGCGCAATGCAGAGCCAGAAGGGCAAAAAGAGCAGAAATAGAATGTACATGAAGAACAGATATCTTCAGAAGTACAGATAGGATGAAATCAAAATGAACAGACGTTCTGATGAGAACGAACACAGAATGAAGAAAAAAAACACTTATTTCCAATCCTACAAAAGATTAGTATTGCTCTTATCTGGATAATAAAGGAATTATTCATACACATTTTGAAAGTTGTCCCACACGGACTTGAACCCACTATCTATGGGTCAGGTGCCTGTCCCTCATCTTGTTGTGCTTCTTGGCAATCATGCATTTACACAGCTGGCAAAATTCAACAGTTCAAGTGAGTATCAACTAAAAATTAAGAATTTGTATAAAGATGTACTGCATGTTATATTGAAGTTGTCAGAAAGACACAATATCTTGAATAGAAGCAACTTTTGCACCACTTCTGGCCACAGTATCTCTTGCATGTGTCACACGGGATTCGAACCCACGACCAGAATGGTTCGGGATTCGAGACACGTGGTTTATCAAATTGCGCCACTCAGAGGCACAACTTTCAAAGCTGCAGAGGATAGGCTTCAGTGTAAGAATAAGCACACAAAATCATGTTAACGAGATTAGCATGCTAAGCTAGCTTAATGCTAATGAAGCTAATGGTTATCCTGATAGCTGAAGAGCCACATTAGAAAGAATGGCATCTGGTTAGCATGCTAACCAATTATTATGCTAAGCTAACTAGCATAAGGCAACAAACACAGGCTAGGTCAACTTCGAAGATGAATATCTCGGGAACGGTAGCAAATATAAAAAATCTATTCAGTCATTTCTGTGCGTCTCAGTCCAAAGAACATCTGATCAAATTTTGGACAAAATTTAGCAAGATTTGAAGGAGAAGTAGTGAAAAAACTGTTTTTCATTTGTTCCAAAATGGCGGATAGTCACATTATTGGAAAATGACAAATGAGATATCGACGGAATTGGCATAAGCCGAGGAATATAATGACATAAATCAATACAAATTTGAACAATGTTTTCAAAAGTTATAAGCGTTTTTGAAAAATACCTTATATCTCTGGAACACTAGGTGGCGCTGTGTTCATTGTTCTCATGTACCTTCAGGACATTGTGTCGATGATCCATACTAAATTTTGTGAAGATATGTCAAATAGTTTAAAAATGATTGCAAATTATGTCAAAATTCAAAATGGCGGACACGTGGTACCTCCCATCCTGACAAAATTGGCATCCTCGGATTCGGCATGACCCAAGGAATCCATAGATACCACATTCATGATTTTCTGACAAACTGTACAAAAGTTATTGGCCAAAATATCAATTTTTCATATCTCATGACCTGTAGGTGGCGCTGTTCTCGAATTTGGCATGGACCCTGAGATCATGGTTCCGATGAAGCGTACCAATTTTCCTTTCGATTGATCAAACTTTGGCCGAGATAGAGCTTCTGAACCAATATTGGGTCGAGTTTGTTAAGTTTGCAACAACATAACTTTTGATCAAAGATGAATTAAAAAAATCTGTTCAGTCATTTCTGTGCGGTTCAGTCCAAATATCATGTGAGCCAATTTTCGTAAGAATTGAACAAAGTTTAAATGAGTAGTAGCAAAAAAACTTAATACTGTACTTTTCAAAATGGCTACTACTGTAATGGGCGGAGTCTTAATGTACGATATTGATTGCAATCACCATAATGAGTGGATTCAGGTGTACTAAGATTAATTTTCCTAGATCAAAGGGTTCAAAAGTTATAACTATTTAAATGTTCAATTTTTGAACTGGTGGTGGCGCTATAGAGTTTGACTTAGAGTCTCAAAAATTGGTCCAATTACTATTCATGGTCATATCTATAACTGTGCCAAATTTCATCATTTTCCTATGTACGGTTCATGGGGCTGCCATAGACTTACAGAGGAGGAAGAATAATAATAATAATAATAATAATAATAATAATAAGAAAACTAACGGATACAATAGGTGCCTTGCCCTACGGGCTTGGCCCCTAATAATAATAAGAAAACTAACGGATACAATAGGTGCCTTGCCCTACGGGCTTGGCCCCTAATAATAATAATAAGAAAACTAACGGATACAATAGGGTCTATCCCCTTCGGGGCTTGGCCCCTAATTAAAGCTGCAAGCAGCCTTTCCGGGGCCAAGCCCTTTCTGATGTTTGGCTGGTTTGGACAGGCTACATGATTTTTTATTTCTTTTTTACTAGGAATCTTTTGAACATTCCACAATTCACATGGTTTAATGCTTTGCTACACATCGGATTTGATTAAACAATCTTCAAAGTTATAGCCTTTTGCTTTACTCAGCATTTGCTTCATACTCATACACTGTGGTTTGCTTAATTTTACAGAGAGTTATGAAAATGTACTCAAAATGAAGATTTCTTATATCAATTTGCTGCATGTTATTTTTATGGAGATCCTTTCTCAGATACACATCATGTGCAGAACTGAAACAACTTTTCCACCACTTAAGGCCACAGTATCTCTTGCATGTGTCACACGAGATTCGAACCCACGACCAGAATGGTTCGGGATTCGAGACACGTGGTTTATCAAATTGCGCCACTCAGAGGACGTAACTTTCAAAGCTGCAGAGGATAGGCTTCACTGTAAGAATAAGCACACAAAATCATGTTAACGAGATTAGCATGCTAAGCTAGCTTAATGCTAATGAAGCTAATGGTTATCCTGATAGCTGAAGAGCCACATTAGAAAGAATGGCATCTGGTTAGCATGCTAACCAATTATTATGCTAAGCTAACTAGCATAAGGCAACAAACACAGGCTAGGTCAACTTCGAAGATGAATATCTCGGGAACGGTAGCGAATATAAAAAATATATTCAGTCATTTCTGTGCGACTCAGTCCAAAGAACATCTGATCAAATTTTGGACAAAATTTAGCAAGATTTGAAGGAGAAGTAGTGAAAAAACTGTTTTTCATTTGTTCCAAAATGGCGGATAGTCACATTATTGGAAAATGACAAATGAGATATCGTCGGAATTGGCATAAGCCAAGGAACATAATGACATAAATCAATACAAATTTGAACAATGTTTTCAAAAGTTATAAGCGTTTTTGAAAAATACCTTATATCTCTGGAACACTAGGTGGCGCTGTGTTCATTGTTCTCATGTACCTTCAGGACATTGTGTCGATGATCCATACTAAATTTTGTGAAGATATGTCAAATAGTTTAAAAATTATTGCAAATTATGTCAAAATTCAAAATGGCGGACACGTGGTACCTCCCATCCTGACAAAATTGGCATCCTCGGATTCGGCATGACCCAAGGAATCCATAGATACCACATTTATGATTTCTGACAAACTGTACAAAAGTTATTGGCCAAAATATCAATTTTTCATATCTCATGACCTGTAGGTGGCGCTGTTCTCGAATTTGGCATGGACCCTGAGATCATGGTTCCGATGAGGCGTACCAATTTTCCTTTCGATTGATCAAACTTTGGCCGAGATAGAGCTTCTGAACCAATATTGGGTCGACCTTGTTAAGTTTGAAACACCATAACTTTTGATCAAAGATGAATTAAAAAAATCTGTTCAGTCATTTCTGTGCTGTTCAGTCCAAAGATCATGTGAGCCAATTTTCGTAAGAATTGAACAAAGTTTGAATGAGTAGTAGCAAAAAAACTTAATACTGTACTTTTCAAAATGGCTACTACTGTAATGGGCGGAGTCTTAATGTACGATATTGATTGCAATCACCATAATGAGTGGATTCAGGTGTACTAAGATTCATTTTTCTAGATCAAAGGGTTCAAAAGTTATAACTATTTAAATGTTCAATTTTTGAACTGGTGGTGGCGCTATAGAGTTTGACTTAGAGTCTCAAAAATTGGTCCAATTACTATTCATTAGCATTACTAGAAGTGCACCAAATTTCATCATTTTCCTATGTACGGTTCATAGGGCTGTCATAGACTTACAGAGGAGGAAGAAGAATAATAATAATAATAAATATAGCTGCAAGCAGCAACACGGGGCCAAGCCCAGAAAGGGCTGTAGCGCAATGCAGAGCCAGAAGAGATAAAAGAGCAGAAATAGAATATACATATAGAACAGATATCTTCAGAAGTACAGATAGGATGAAATCAAAATGAACAGACGTTCTGATGAGAACGAACACAGAATGAAGAAAAAAAACACTTATTTCCAATCCTACAAAAGATTAGTATTGCTCTTATCTGGATAATAAAGGAATTATTCATACACATTTTGAAAGTTGTCCCACACGGACTTGAACCCACTATCTATGGGTCAGGTGCTTGTCACTCAGCTCTTTGCCCAAGTAGGCAGATGGGTTTATACACCACTAAGGCTATGTTTACACAGAAACGATCTGAAGAGAAAATGCAAAAGTGGTGTTTCGTTATTACTCTATTCTGCGTTTAGTCGAGTGTTTTGGGAGGGAAATCTGTGTGCATATGGTGACGTAAAAGTGTGTGAAATTTGATGTATGCACTCCAGGCGGCTAGGTGGCAATGTGAAGCACTGCCACACAACAACACCCAAGTCTGTGCACATGTGTACAACCTTCCTTTAACATGTCTCCCTAGTAGCGCAAAATCTAAACAACTGTACAACTGCGTAAAATACTCTTGAATGTAGATCAGAGCTGCTAGGGCATCTTGAAGATCCGATGCATGGAAATAATCCGACATGTTTGTTATTTTCCTGTACTAGCGTATGCCTGTGACGTAACCATGTACGCGACGAGAGCCACCGTGAGCAGACTTTTGCGTTTTTACCCTTTACACGGGAACGCGACGGTGGAGCGTTTTTAAGATTTCCACTCTGGAGGGAGGTTTCACTTTTTTGCGTTTTTAAGCCCCAAAAACGCTGTCGTCGTGTAAACGAAAGGCACATCCGATAAAATATTTTTACGTTTTCACCCGCAAGCGTTCTCGTGTAAACAGGGCCTTAATGTGAGAACGAATTTAAAATGACCAGATGTTGAGATGAGATTGAACCCAGAATTAACAAAAACAGACTTATTTGTATTCCAATAGTAAGAAAGAAGGACTCAAACCCCACTATCTATGGGTCAGGTGCCTGTCCCTCATCTTGTTGTGCTTCTTGGCAATCATGCATTTACACAGCTGGCAAAATTCAACAGTTCAAGTGAGTATCAACTAAAAATTAAGAATTTGTATAAAGATGTACTGCATGTTATATTGAAGTTGTCAGAAAGACACAATATCTTGAATAGAAGCAACTTTTGCACCACTTCTGGCCACAGTATCTTATGGACTGGGCAAGTGCCTCACAGGATTTGAACACAAGTGAAATGGTTTGTGGCTAAAATTCTGAGATTAACCAATTAGCATGCTAAGCTAACTAGCATAAGACAAACAAACACAGGCAAGGTCAACTAGAGAAGAATTTCTCGGGAATGATAGCAAATGTAAAAAAAAAATCTGTTCAGTCATTTCTGTGTGGCTCTTTCCATGTTTCCCTTTGAGGCTTGACTCGTAATAAAGTAAACTAACAATTACAATAGGGGCTAGGCCCATATTTTCTAACCCAAGATAAGACAACACAGATAATTGCTAATACACATTTACCAAGCTGCTGAGGAAACCTTTCAGTGTGATTAGGTCAAATGGAACAGTTTTATTTCTAGTCTGACAGAAATACAAATTAGTACAACCATCTCACAGATTATAAGTGAAATTTAAACAGTTTTTACTGGAATGGATAACTAAAGGGATGGAAAATGAATACTCAAGTGATGCAGTGTGAAGTTTAACATTTTATTCATCTTACAAGATGTTACAAATTATGAACTTGGAAAGAACAAATTATGAACATGGAAACAAAAGAGAAGTTGGAGAATGGAAATAAAAAGGTCACTTTAGACAAACTTTCAGGCACTTGAAACAACTTTTCCTAATATAACTTTGTTTTTATAATGAATTTTTGTTTGGTCGTTAGACGACATTATACATTTCGAAATTGTCTGCACATATATACATTTTTTTTTTAGAAACACCACTTCCCAGAACCTCCCTATAGGCATGCATGTGTGAAATGTATGGTGGAGAACTTCCTACAATGAATGAATGCATGCATGGCATTTGTTAACCCAATAAAAGAGGACATTGTGCAGACTAGGTGTCTGAATTGTGTAGGTGCGCTTGTACTACATACGTGTATGTAGATATTTATAAATGTGCCCATGTACTTGTATGTATAGTTAAGGTGTCTGAATTGTGCATGTGTGCTTGTATTACATATGTGCATGTAGAGATTTATAAATGTGCTCATGTACTTGTATGCATGTCTAAAGGTGTCTGAATGGTGTATGTGCGCTTGTACTACATACGTGTATGTAGATATTTATAAATGTGCTCATGTACTTGTATATATGCATGTCTAAAGGTATCTGAATTGTGTAGGTGCACTTGTACTACATACGTGTATGTAGATATTTATAAATGTGCCCATGTGCTTGTATGTATAGTAAAGGTGTCTGAATTGTGTATGTGTGCTTGTACTACATATGTGCATGTAGAGATTTATAAATGTGCTCATGTACTTGTATATATGCATGTCTAAAGGTATCTGAATTTTGTAGGTGCGCTTGTACTACATACGTGTATGTAGATATTTATAAATATGCTCATGTACTTGTATGTATGCATGCATGTAGGGCTTTGTACTGATGTGCATGTAGGGATTTATATAAAATGTTTATGTTCATGTGTATGCATGCGTCAGTAGAAGTGTATGAATTCATGTGTACATTTATTTTTTGGGATGGGAAGTTGTTTTTGTAGACTGAGGGTCATTTGTGGGTTGGATGACTGAAGATGGTATAGTGGATGTTGAAGTAGAGGGTGTGTTTTCTGTGAAGTCCACCATAAACTGTTCTAAATCTTCCTGGGATGGAAAGAGTGTGGAAGAGTCTGTAGGTGATGGTGTGATTATGATGTTAGGTATGTCCAATTGCTTGGTGTGAGGTTTGATTGTTTCGATGCGCGTTATATTGTTCTGATGGAGTGTAATGCTTACAGGTGGCAACTCAAGCAGTGAATCTATTATTGTGTGAGTGTTTGCAGTGTCCGGAACATTAATTATGGACTTAATGAATGTGTTCTCAATTTGGACATTTTTTATCTCTGTTGGTGTTTTGATTGTTAATGTGCCATGTGTGTAGTTTGTTATACATGATGATCTGTAAAATGTGTTACATTTTTCACAGCGAACTTTGGATGTAGATAGTGGCATGTCTGGAATGGGGTGTTTGAGTGGACAAATATGCAGCACATTAACTTTTGCTCCAATTATGTCAGCAGTGAGGTTGTGGGAAGTGGTGTGTTCTACTTGGCATGTGTTTTCATGACAAGTGATTTTTGTGAATTTACTATCTCTTGTTGAAGAGAGAAAGGTGGTCCCCTCAAATTTGCGAATTGAAATATTTGTGAATGAATACCAGCCATCAGTTGAAATGTCCTCTTCACCCCACACAGTAAGATCAATTGATGCAGTCTTATCGGCGATCATGTATGTGGTGTTGGTTAGGAAGGTCCCATCACGGACAAAGTTGTGACTCTGGCTCTTTTTTTGGATCGTCTTTGCCTTGACATTTACCTGCATAGAGGATTTAAAAGGAAAAGAAACAAAACCATTCACTCTAATTAACGGTAACTTCAAGTCATTCATTCTAAAAAATGCTAGGTTATTTCAACCCATGTTTGGGTCAAATATGGTTGGGTTTAAAACTAATTTATTATAGTACATTTAAACCAATGGTTGGGTTTGTCCATATTTAACCCAAACATGGATTGGAATAGCCCAGCAATTTATTAGAGTGTTGGTTTGTTCAATATACATACAATTTGAAAGTGGATGAACAGTTCAAGTTTAAATCAAGTTTTTACTCACACGTCTGTATGTGGTGTTTGTTTTGAAGATCTCAGATATGGTCAGATCTTCCTGGTTTGACGAAAGTGTTGGATTATAACTGTATTCTAGTTGGCTTAAACAGGATAAGGTGGACGAATGGGTGAATGTGATGTCATGTGCTCCCTCTGTTGTGAGCGAAGGGGTCAAATTGATATTGTGCAGGTGGACCGGACTCCTGTTTAAAAAAAAGAAAAAAAAAGAAAATGAAGACCAATAAACGCAAATTGAAAAGTCTGCATTTTCATAAAAGAATTCATACTTGTCATTGTTCACAGCTTTAAATTGAGGATGCATGTCAGCTTTGAAAACAACAAGTCTGCGCACTTTGTGTTTTTCCTGTAGCTCTGCATCAAAATATGTTCGTTTTGTGCCTTTTTTTATCTCAGAAATATTGTGTATGTAGCCCACAAGCGAATGTTGGCCTGTATTTTTCGGGTCTCCTTCCATACTTCTAAAAAAAAATAAAATACAAAAGTATAACAGTTAAATGTACATTGAGAGAATGACATAAGTATGGAAAGAGTGCAGTTGATTTCTTAAAGTAGTAAATACAGATACTGGAATGCTTCTAGAGTTGCAAAATTTCAGTAACTTCTATTTGCATTACCTGTTTCACGCAGATGTCAACTAGTTGCCTTGCCTGGATGTCAATAGTCTTTTCCTGAGATTTAAAAGATATTCAAGAAATTGATAAAGAATGGACATAATTAGATTTTAGTGGATTTCCTATTAGCAACCTTCTGGTTATTTATTTTGAAAATATACCTATGTTGATAAGAAAAAGTCAGTATTTGAGCATTAATATTACCTTTTCGTTTTCCTTTGTTGTCTTTTCAAGATTTACTTTAACTTGTCTACTCAGTATAATATATTCTATGTTGTATATGAGAACGCTATAGACATAGTTGCTCATTTAAACATTCATTTGATTTGATTCAGCTGATTCTCGTCAGCCTCATTGGTTGTTGGGGTAATAAGGTTATTGCTTCAATTATGTATAAACATATGTTAAGATCAAATTGAATGCATTATCACACCCCAGTCCAGCAGGTGGCAGTAATGAACCATTAAAGTGAGTTGCCAACTGCCATTAAATTGAAAGAAGAAGAAGAAGAAGAAGAAATTGAGTGCATTGTGCTAGTGAATATAGAAAGGTCATGCCAAGAAGAGAATCTTTGGTGAGCCGATAAAGAAAAAAAGAAGCAAGGTTTTTAAATTATTTAATTAATGTATTAATTAGGTTTCTTTCAGAAAAATATTCCGAAAAATGGGCCATCAGTAACAATGTTTTATTTATGTCCTGTGAGATATTTAATTGATGAATCAGCAGCAAGAATCTTGCTGAACTTCTGTCTTCCTACAGCAGGTAAGATTTTGTCAGAGCTCATTGTGCTGTGGTGTTATTTCTGTGTGTTTTTAATGTTGTAAAAGTTTACAACATCTGCGTTTTGAGTGTTGTTTGCAATAAACATTTTGACAAATTTGGTGTCAATGGCTGCTGCTTTGAAATGTTTGCTCTTTACACTAATTTAAAGTTTAGCAATGTCAGTGCAGTCTTTGTAAAATGTAATTCTGCTGCTTATTTGATAATTAAATGTGGACAGTACATCTGACATTTAGTTTAGCATTGTTAATCTTGTTGGTAAATCACACATACACAAACAAAGGAATTGAATGAGCCAATAACTGGGCAATTTTTAAAAAATGTGCCAATCATCCAATATGCAAAACACACACACACTTCAAAGTCCTACTGCAAGATTTGTTGATGCTTCCAAACAAAACATGTTTTACATTGTTTTTTTCTTATCTGTTCGGTACTTTTTGAGTTATTGAAATTTGATATTTTTTGTTTGAAAAAAAAAAAGGATTGTCTCCTACATTTATAAATGGATGTGTTTTTATATATGCATATGTTGGCACCTTTATAAGGTCTCACCCAACACAAATGTTTTTAAACATTCCACAATTGTAACTTTTGTATTGTAACCACAATTGAGGTTAAGTTCGCTATAACAATGTTTTGTAGAGTTCAGCCTATATGCAGCCATTGAGTACTATAGCCATCTAGTGGCTATTGATATTAATGCTTGTTTTGTCATTTTTATACCAACATGTCACCAGATGTTACCAAAGTCACCACATTTTTAGGTGTTGGCTGTCTGAACTTACTGGAGTTTTTTTTTTTACTAAAGTTAAATAAATAAAAATAAGCATATTTTAGGGCTGCAATGTGGATATGGTTTAATGTGTAAAAATATGGAAAGTTAATGCACGCCAAACTAAGCTTTATTTTTATTTTATTTTTCATGTGTGCTGGTGCATTGATAAAAGATTGCACTGAGGTAAGTAAAATTTGACACTTTTAAATTAAGGGTGACACTTCTATAATATAATAATTGATGTCAGTATTAAATATTAAATTGATATGATTATTTGTAGTGTTTAAATGGCAATTGTTATCTGCTTGTGTCGTCTTAAGATAAAACTTCAGTCATTTATGTGTAATTTTGTATTTGTTTTTACAGATGCCCCGGCCAAAGAAGAGGTCTGCAATAGCCAAGAGGCTATATGCACAACGATGTGCAACAGAGGCTGCACCGCTTCCTCTCAAAAAAAGTCAAGAAGAGGCTGCACCGCTTCCTCTTAAAATAAGTCAAGCAGAGGCTGCACCGCTTCCTCTTAAAATAAGTCAAGCAGAGGCTGCACCGCTTCCTCTTAAAATAAGTCAAGCAGAGGCTGCACCGCTTCCTCTTAAAATAAGTCAAGCAGAGGCTGCACCGCTTCCTCTTAAAATAAGTCAAGCAGAGGCTGCACCGCTTCCTCTTAAAATAAGTCAAGCAGAGGCTGCACCGCTTCCTCGTAAAACAAGTGTAGCCGAGGTTTTGCCGCTTCCTCGTAAAAAAATGGTAGGCACGCAGTCAAAAACGCAGTCAAAAACGCAGTCAAAAACGCAGTCAAAAACGCAGTCAAAAACGCAGTCAAACCCAATAAACAAATGTATGAACTCTGAACAAAACTGTGAAATTTACAGAAATGTATATGAAAATGCTTTGAATACTTTATCTGCATATGTTGAATTTTCACAGAAACCATTACTGAAAGGTTCCTTTCATCAAGGTGATGCCCGCTTTGGAAATTCACGTGGCAGACAGTGTGGTGCCATCAGTTTGACAGCAGTGTTGAAAAGCAAGATGAAGAACGTGCTCACTTGGACGAGACAAGATCTTGATGGTGTCTTAGTGGCAGGAACACACCTTTATGAACGGTTACGGAATCAGGGTAACATAAATGACCGACAAGTGGTGGGTAGAAATTACATTGCAGTCCACGAGTTACCAAGGAGACATGTCCTGGGTAATACTGTGTTTTCAATAGAGTATGCAGAGTCTCTCACTGGATTTGTTGATGTTGATGACTATGATGCAGCATTAATAAATGTGGCCATGCCAGTTGATGTAGCTCTTCAGCAAGCTCTACTGAGTGCTGATGCTTTTCTTTTATGTATCTGTGCCAACACATGTGCAGTTATTAAGGAGGGTTCATGGTATGCCTTTGTTGATTCTCATGCTAACATGACAGAGACTAGTTGTGTTGCTTATCACAGCACCATAGAATCTTTGTATGACTACATTAATAAGATGGCACACTCATTTGGTGTAACTGCACCACGATTTGAGGTAACTGGAGTTTCCGTTCATGCAGATTCTGAAGTTTATCACTCGCTGGAGGCAGACCGCAGCAGTTTCCCATGCTCTTCCGGTAAAGCACTTTACAGTGAAGTTCTGAAACACAAACCTGTGACAACTGAGGTAAGGTCATCTGACTTTCAAGTACCTAAGGTTGATGTTCAAAATAAAAGCACTGCTGTTCACATGCCACAACCAGTGTATAATGTGTTGAGAAGAGAAAAGCCAGCTGAACCCTTAAAGAAATGCATTACTAAGTCCCACTCGCTTGAGGCAGACCACAGCAGTCGTTCACGGTCTTCTGGTAAAGCACTTTACAGCGAAGTCTTAAGATGCACACCCAAGGTATGCACATCTGTGACAACTGGGGTAAGATCATCTGACTTTCAATCACCTGAGGTTGATGTTCCAAATACAAGCAGCACTAACCTTTCATTGTCACATCCAGTTTGTACTGTCTTGCCAAGTAAAGGAAAAAGGGGAAGTAAAAAGCAGGATGAGCAGGTCTCTAAGAAACAGGTCAAAAAATCTCATGTTGAAAATGTTGTAGTAGATGACATCATTATTACTGATGTTACAATTCCAGAAACATGTTTTTCTCCCTTGACTCTTAGCGATCAGCAAGCTTTATGTGAACTCTTGCTTCTAACAAATGTTAACAGTGACTGTGATGTTGCAACAAACTTTGGTCCCATTGCAGGTCCGTGTCAGACAAAGGGTATAAAACCAGATGGTAACTGCTTTTTCAGATCATTGGCATATGCAATCTGTGGAAGTGAGGAGAAGCATTTGAAGATTCGCCGTGCCGTTGTCAAACACCTGAAAATGAACACTTCAATATTTCAGAGGTATGTGAGAAGTGAGTATACTTCAGTAGAGGACTACTTGACACAATCTAGAGTCTATTATTCTGGGTCATGGGTCACTGAAATTGACATCTTTGCTTCTGCTGATCTGTTGAAAACCACCATAATGACTTTTAATGATGGACGGTGGAATGTACACAAACCTACTGGAGAGGTAATTTCAAACAATGCAATATATCTGAAAAACTGTAATGGTAATCATTATGAAGTTGTCACATGTGTTAAGCACAGAGAGCAAGACATTTGCGCAGGGAAATGTGAGAATGCCACTTCAAATGAGGTGAGAATGCCATGTCTGCGTAAAAGGAAGGTAAGCGACGCCACACAGTATGATCAAGAGAGATACTTGAAGAAACTGAAGGATCAGAAGACCAAGTATGATAATGATATTGATTTTAGACAGAAAAAAAAGAAAGCTCTTTGTGAGAAATATTTGAAACATTGTCATGTTCGTTTGATTAAGTGTGAACGTTCTAAGGCCAAATATTCAAGCAATTTTCAGTTTCAGAAACATGTTTGCCAGTATTCTCAAATGAAATATAAAAATGATGTCTCATTTCAGGCGGCTACACGTGAGTATTCCAAGAAGAAATATCTTCAAAATGTGCACTTTCAAGCAAGAGTGTGTGAGTATTCCAAGAAGAAATATCTTCAAAATGTGCACTTTCAAGCAAGAGTGCGTGAGTATTCAAAGAAGAAATATCTTCAAAACGTGCACTTTCAAGCAAGAGTGCGTGAGTATTCAAAGAAGAAATATCTTCAAAACGTGCACTTTCAAGCAAGAGTGCGTGAGTATTCAAAGAAGAAATATGTTCAAAACTGGGATTTCAAAGCAAGAGTACGTGAGTTTTCCAAGAAGAAATATCTTCAAAACCTGGACTTTCAAGCAAGAGTGCGTGAGTATTCAAAGAAGAAATATGTTCAAAACTGGGATTTCAAAGCAAGAGTACGTGAGTTTTCCAAGAAGAAATATCTTCAAAACCTGGACTTTCAAGCAAGAGTGCGTGAGTATTCAAAGAAGAAATATGTTCAAAACCTGGTCTTTAAAGCAAGACTGTGTGAGTATTTAAAAACAAAATATCGCAAAGATCTAAACTTTCATTTTAGTAAAATACAAAAAGGCTGTGAGATGTATGCAAAAAAAAGAGAAAAACACAAAGACATGGGTGTTGCAATTGCCAGTTTTCGTCGAGAAGTGAGTAGAGGTCCAGAGTTTGTGTGCTGTGTCTGTCACCGTTTACTTTTCCGAAAGCAGGTTACTGAATGCAAACCAGAAAACTATGAAAACAAAGGAGAAACAATTGCTGCCTTGGCGAGAAGATGCATCACACTGAGGTATGTGCATGTTTGTGAAGAAAAATGTCATAATCCTTTTGTTTTTTCTCCAAGGTGCAAATTGTGGATTTGTCCAACATGTCATCGCAAAATCATCAGGGGAAAACTGCCTGAAGAGAGTGTTGCTAACAATATGCATGTGGCGGACATTCCAAATCATCTAAAGTCTCTTAACTCGTTGGAACAACATCTTGTTGCACGTAACATTCCTTTTTTGAAGTTACTCTGTCTTCCACGTGGAAAACAAAATGGTTGCCATGGACCTGTGGTGTGTGTTCCTGTAAATACTGCAGATGTTTCAAATATTCTTCCACGAAATGAATGCGATGACAAGATGATAAGAATAAAGCTAAAGCGCAAGTTAACATACAAAGGGCATTATGAGTACAAGCATGTACACACTGATCGTGTTAGAAATGCTCTGAGATATTTGATCAGGTGCAATAAATTGTACAAGGATGTGGAGATTAACGAACAATGGATCAACTCGTTGAGTGAATCAGAAGAAAAAGTTGCTGATGAAATGGAGGAACAAACTGTAGTTGAAAAGAGTGAAGAGGAAAATGATACTGAAGAACAGCCAGAGGAAGATTTGACTTATATCAAAGAGCAGAGTGGTCTTTTGTCAGACACATGTTTACAACCTGTCGATCTTGGTTCGGAAGTCATTGATCAGCATTTTCAAGATGTGTTAAATGTGGCACCAGCTGAAGGTAACAGTCCTGTTAAATTACTGTCTGATAAAACCAATGAAGCAAAATGTTTTCCTGTTCTGTTTCCAACTGGTGGTCCAACATTCCATGATGAGAGAGAAAGAAAGATCTCACTTTCACGGTACTTAAATGCAAGAATCCTCAATGCAGACGGACGTTTTGCACGGAGCACAGACTTCATTTTCTATGCTCAATACATGTCAGAGTTGGATCAAATTGTATCCAATGTCTCGATTGCTTTGCGAAAAGGGTCGGACAAGAGGTTGTTGAAGGGAGTAACCTCAGATATGCTCACAAATCCAGAGTCATTAGCTAAATTATTAAATTATGATGAAGGCTACAAGTTTTTGAGACCAGTCCGTGGAACGCCACCCTATTGGCAATCAACTCAAAAAGATCTTTTTGCCCTCATAAGACAACTAGGTATTCCAACTTTCTTTGCATCCTTTAGCTCTGCTGATCTCAGATGGCCTGAAATGATTAACACCATCTTGGAGCAAGAACAGAAAAATGTAAGTGTTGATGAGCTTGACTGGTCTGAGAAATGTGGACTAATTAGACGAAACCCAGTCACTGCTGCGAGGATGTTTGATTACAGATGGCATTGTTTTTTGAAAGATGTCATTATGTCACCTGCTCAACCTATTGGTAAGATCAAAGACTACTTTTATCGCGTAGAGTTTCAACAGCGTGGATCTCCTCATGTTCATTGTTTGTTTTGGGTTGAAAATTCTCCAAAGTTAAATGAAGACAATGAAGACAATGATGCTTTGGTTGCTGCTTTCATAGATCAGTATATAACTTGTGAGACACCAGGAGAGGATGATGCAGAACTTTCTGAAACTGTGAACAGTGTTCAAAAGCACAGCACCAGACATTCGAAGACATGCCGGAAGAAAAAGACAGTGTGTAGATTTAATTTTCCACGACCTCCATCTAGCCGCACCTTTATAACGAGAGCTGTGCAAGATGACTTGAAAGGCAATGATGGAAATGAGACCGCAAGTGCCATTTTGAAGAAAATCAAAACTGCATTGACAGAATCTGAAGTCAATTTTGATTCAACAGATGCCTTTTTCCAATCCATTGGAATTAATCAGGCTGTATTTGAAAAGGCATACAAGAGATGTTCCAAAAAGAAAAGTGTCGTCTTGAAGCGAAGTCCAAAAGATGTTTGGGTAAATCAATATAACCCTCATTTATTGCGTGCATGGCAAGGCAACATGGATATCCAGTATGTGACAGATGCTTACTCTGTAGTGGTTTATATTATTAGTTACATCACAAAAGCAGAACAAGAAATGGGACTGTTGTTGCAACGTGCACAAAATGAAGCCATGAATGGAAATCTCGAAGCAAGATCATCGTTAAAAATGTTGGGAAGTGTATATCTACACAACAGAGAAGTTTCAGCACAAGAGGCTGTGTATCGCCTAACAGGTATGCACTTGAAAGAATGCTCTCGCAAAGTCCAGTTTATTCCAATTGGAACAGATCCTGTGAAAATGAGTTTGCCTTTGCGGGTTCTCCAAAGCAAAGATGACCATTCTGGTGAAGAAAATTCAAGTTTTTGGATGAATAGTTTGGTTGACCGTTACAAGAGTAGACCAAAAACGGAACATTTTGAGATTCTATGTCTGGGCAGTTTTTGCTCCGAATACAGGATATTGTCAACATCTGAGCTATCTTCACAAAAGAAAGAAAATGTGATCAAGCTTAACAACAATTGTGGGTTCATGGTCAGAAGATCTCGAACTGAACCTGCAGTAATAAGGTATCCAAGATTTTCACCATCAAAAGATCCAGAAAAGTACCATCATTCACTGCTACAACTTTTTTTACCATATTATGAAGATTGTCATCTAAAGCCTGAAAAGTTCCACACTTATGAGGATTTCTACAAAAATGGTGCTGTCAAATGTGGAGGTAATGTGATTGGAGTCAAATCTATTGTTGATTCTAATCGAGCACTGTTTGAAAAGGACAGTGATGAATTGGACCGAGCTCAACAGGTCTTGGAGCTGGGTGTTGATTTGGAAGATGCTTGGGCTACATTGTGTCCTGAAACAGAGAATGTGCGTCATGAATGTATTGAGCTAATGAAGAACAACATACTTCCCGAAGAAGATGATTCTGACACACTTATTCCAGATCTTGTAGCGAACCCTCGAACTGCATTCACAATTGAGAACAGTAATGCTACAATGTCTCGAGATGAAGCACTGTGTTTATTAAGATCATTAAATGCTAAACAGTCTGCAATATTTTACAAAGTTCGTGAATGGTGTGTACAAAAACTGAATGGAGGAAACCCTGAACCATTTCGCTTGTTTGTTACTGGTGGAGCAGGCACAGGAAAAAGCCATGTAATTAAAGCAATATGCTATGAATCTTCTAGACTCTTGTCTCAGCTGTCTGAAAACCCTGAAGAAAGGAGTGTGATTTTGTGTGCATCTACTGGAGTAGCCGCATACAACATTGGCGCTGCAACCATCCACAACACTTTTTCAATTGGTGCTAGTGTGAAATTGCCATATCAACCATTAAGTGATGACAAAATCAATTCTCTGCGTTCCAAACTTGGAAGTTTGAAGATTTTGATTATAGATGAGGTATCCATGGTCGACCATCACCTTTTGTCATATGTTCATGGGAGATTGAGACAAATCAAACAAACTGGTGATTACTCCCTCTTTGGAAAGGTAAGTCTTGTAGTTGTTGGAGATTTTTATCAGCTGCCACCTGTTAAAGGAACTCCACTCTATGCTGATACAAAAGGTGTGAACCTTTGGGAAAACAACTTTGAAATTGCTGAACTAACTGAAGTTGTTAGGCAACAAGATGCATCCTTTGCTGAAACCTTAAATCGTCTGAGAGTTCGTAAAAAAAATGAACCTCTAAACTCATGTGACCTCAACATGTTGAAGCAACGTGAAACCGGAGAAGAATGCGGGGATGTTCATATATTTCCTACAAATAAAGAGGTTGATGAATACAATATTCGGAGACTAAATGAGGTTTGTCCTGAGGCAATCAGCATTCGAGCTCAAGATTTTGAGAGAAATCCCAAAACTGGTAGGATTGAAAAAAAAGTTGGATTTCATGCAACTGTTTTCAACTCCTGTTTGGCTAAATGTGTTTCCTTGGGTGTTGGAGCGAGAGTAATGTTGAAGAAAAATGTTGATGTTTCGGACGGACTTGTGAATGGAGCCTTTGGTACAGTTGTCCATATTAGCAGAAGTCAAATACAGGATGATGATTATGTTGATGACTTTCCATCAGCCATTCATGTGGAATTTGATGATCCAAATGTGGGAAGAAGACAAAGGTTAAACCAACGACATCGATTTTCCCCAAATTCTATAGTAATTGAAGTTCAAGAAGATCAAGTTACAAACAACGGTGGTTTAAGACGTCAATTTCCACTTAGATTGGCATGGGCATGCACCGTTCATAAAGTCCAAGGGCTCACAGTAGATAAAGCGGTTGTATCTCTTGACAAGATATTTACTGCAGGACAAGCATATGTTGCATTGAGTCGTGTGAGAACTCTCAATGGACTAATAATTCAAAACTTCAAGGAGTCTGCAATCTACTGTAATGATCAAATTGATTTGGCAATGAGACATATCCCAAAATTTCCACTAGAAAGTCACAATTTCTCAAAGACGCCTGGTACATTTACAATTGCTCTTCACAACGTACAAAGTCTTCAAGCTCATGTTCAAGATCTCCAAGCTAGCAGACAGCTTATGAATGCAGATTGTATTTGTTTAACTGAAACATGGTTAAAAGTGGAAGACAAAGTACAAATACCTGGATTTATTTTCAATCATAATCCAAGAGCTAAGTGTTATGACAACAGCACTCCACTTTTCAGTAACTTAAAACTACAGCGAGGAGGTGGGGTTGCAATTTACTCTTGTGAAAACATGTCTTTTAAAGTCATTATTCCAGAACGTTGTAATTTGGAATGTTTGTACTTCTCAGTTCCACATGTCAACTTGAATGCTGCTCTTCTGTACAGGCCTAATTCATATCAAATTGATGTGTTTCGACAAAATCTGTTACATGTCATTGCTGACCTGGAAAAACATCCAGGAAAGAAGGTAATCATGGGAGACTTCAATGAAGACAACTTGACATCATCTTCAATTGTGAAACTAATGGAAGTCCATGGATACAGTCAACATGTGCAATGTCCTACAACTGAAAAGGGTACGTTACTAGACCATGTCTACGTTAAAGATGCAGAAAATGTCACAATTGAAATTGTTTCAACTTATTATAGTTACCATGAAGCCGTTCTAGTTTCAATAAGGTAATTGGCATTTTTGACACAAAATCAAGACTGTATAACTGCATTTTTCTTTTCTGTGCCCCTACCATGCTACAATTAATCTGAGATTGAGGTCCATGAAGGTTTGTTCAAGTTCACAAGTGAAAACGTATTAGATAATTCATTTAAAATCATGTCATTCAGAAATTACAACGGATGAATCTTTATTTTTTTAAAGTCCAGTAGCATGTTATCAAGAGAGCTTTAGTCATGTAAGGTAATTTGTTTGATTTATGTATACATGTTATGACTTATATGTATATTAGGGCTGTGCTATGTATTGAAATTGTCAAAACATCACAAATGTATATATCACAATATGCATATTGCAAGTGCTTGCAATAACTGGGGTCACGAAAAAAAGATTTATTTCATACAGTGAAAACAAAGCAGTGTTTTATTTTTACATGCGATTATTCAGTTTCTTTTTAATAACCCTAATGGAGGATAAACTTAAACATTGCTGTTCAGAAGTTAAAGGGATGTTTTTTGTTACTAAAAGAATGTGAAATGCGTATATAGTTTATATAATTTTATTAAACATTTTGAGTTTATTACACACTTTAAGCATTATCATATCGAATATCGCATTAATGAGTTGTCACATAGCATTTTTCTTCAATATCACACAGCCCTAATGTGTATGATTTATGTATATAACTACAATGTCTATTCTATAATTGTCCATACCATTGTGACACATCTTGAGATTCCAAGTTCCATAGAGTCCTGACCATTCCATCCATTGTTCATCGGCCACCACCCTACACCTTCCATAATTATGGATCTTTCTGGAGTTCCAAAGCTACATCCAGTCAAGGTTTGTGTAGTTTATGCATTTAAATTGTTCAATTTGTGTTTCTGATTATTCTTGATCTGTTTAAGACAAGGTTTCTGTTTTTTTGGCTGAAAGATGTTTTTTTTTTTTTATCTAATTTCTGCCCTAGTCCAAGCCATCCAAACAACACTGCATGGTTCCAAACAGTATAGAAAGCATCCACAAAGACTGCCTGCTGCATTCCTACAGTTGTCTTAATAAATCCCAATTAAGTTAATAGGATTACAAGAAAACATCTATAAACAATGGAAAACTTCACAAAGAAAGGTAAGTTGACATTATTATGTACATTTTAGTAGTTAATAAAAAAAATATCTATCGTTCATTGCATCAACTAACAATATAATTAATATATTTATAAATTGCAATGTCCACTTCTGACAAAAAGGCAAACAGACATAGTGTATACATTAGCAAAATATTGTTAACTTCACTTCAGCAGTTCAACAAATGTTTTTATTTTTATTTTTTTTTATTTCTGGAACCCTAAGTTATAACTTCAATATACCCATCACAAGATTCTCTATTCCATGAACTTTTTTCAACATTTGTCAAGCAACACAATAACTACAGTTGATAGTTTTTAAGTCCATACATATCGCTATACAAATGTCCACAAAAGGTATGCTAACAGATTATGTATATGTTAGTTGCGAAATGTTTTTAATGTAAAGACTTCACTTATAGCACTTTGTTGAAGGAAAGTAATATTTTCATTTCAGATTCCTGAAATTCACAGAAGTCTCAACTTCCTCCATATACCACCCATCACAAGATTCTCTGCTCCATAAACTTTTATAAAAGCACACAACTGATAAAACGGTAAGTTGTATTGAAGAAAATTTAAGTTGTTGACATTTATACAAGCACTGGATAATCTACAAGTGGTACATTTTTAGGTTTGTCCAGCAACTCCATAAGTACAGTTTATATTTGGAAGTCCATACATCCCTATACAAATGTCCACAAAAGGTATGCTAATAGACCATGTATATGTTAGTTGCAAAATGTTTTTAATGTGAAGACTTCACTTATTTCACTTTTTCACTTTATTGAATGAATGTAATATTTTCAGATTTCTGACATTGACCAAAGTCTTTACTTCCTCCATATACCCATCACAAGATTGGACTTTTATGAAGCGCACAACTGATAAAACGGTAAGTTTTATTGATGTAAATTTATGTTGACATTTATACAAGCACTGGTTAATCTATTAATAGTACACTTTCAGATTTGTGCAGCAACTTGACTACAATTGACAGTTTGAAGTCCTTATGCAAATGTCCACCAAAGGTAAGCTAACAGATCAAGTCTACGTTAGTTGCAACATGTTTTTAATGTAAAAACTTAACTTATTGCACTTTGTTGAATGAATGTAATATTTCAGATTTCGTCATAACCACCTCCCATATGCCAATCAAAAGATTTTCTGTGGTATGAACTTCTGTAAAGTGTACAACTGATTGAAAATGGTAATGAACAATGAATATATTCAAACTTGTTATTGAAAATGTATCATTTTGTGATTTTGAATATTGCTTTTCCCCTTCTAACAATAGGGATGACATTCTTCTCTTCAACTTTCAATTGAGAAAATGTTCTGGAAAAAAAAACTGGAAACCTATGCAGACAGTCAAGTTATTTTACAACTGAATACATAATCTCCACATTAACAATGTTGAATGGATGGCTTGTATTACATTTGGCCTATGTATAGTTACTTTAATATGTGCCAGCCAAAAGAGGATGGCATGCCCCTGCTGAGTCTGGTTCCTCTCAAGGTTTCTTCCTTTGCCACTATGCTGATTTTATTTCACCCTTTGACCCATGATATTCCACAATTCTATTTAAGGGAGTTTTTCCTTGCCACTGTCGCCTTTTGGCTTGCTCACTGGGGTATGAAGGCACAACATGTTTAAAATAAAAATGTAATATTTTTTTAAAATAATTAGAATATATATTTTGTCTCTGTGGTCATTTACTTCATTTTAACCTCTATTTTCTACTTGTACTGAATGGATATAGACACTACATTTAGTATATTAATTGATCATACACAAACTTGATGTCTTTAACTATGTATGCAATAAAAGAGCTTGGTGGATGGGAGCATTTACATAATATTCATTTAATTTTTAGTAGGCTATTATTCAAGAGTGTTTTTTATTGTTTTGACTTCTTGTAACTGACTGTCTTCAGGACAACAGTTAAAATGTTGTCTAACCTAAATGGTAAATATGCTATTGTGTGATATTTTTTTAAAAATATTTATATACTTTATAAAGTATGATTGTCAGTGATCTTTTGGAACAGACAGAAATAATTAGCTCTGCTCTCTAGCTCATTACACACAATGCACAATGCAAAGAAATTGACATGAAAATTAACCTATGAAGGCAAAAAAAATTCTATGAAGAAAACTGCTATTGCAAGAATAGCAGAAATTCAAGGACCGCTTTAGCAATCCTGTTTGATCACACAACTTTCTGGATACTCTAGACTTCAGGTGAGATTCAACAGAACGAACAATGTTTCTAATCGCAAATTTTTTTCCTGGATTATAAAGGAACAATTTTATAAAGTTGTCATACACAGGACTCGAACTCACAATCTCTTGGTGATGTGACTGTTACTCACCTAGTTGCACCATTGGTTAAACCTTTTATTATACTGTTTTTACCATGATGCCAAAATTCATTTAATCAATTGTGAATATATGAATGTGCCACATATTATATTCTTGAGTTACTTATCAAAAAGACACTGTAACAAAATGATTTGAGCGTATGGCACATTGTTTAACAGCTTACACTTAAGCAAAACAAAAATGGCAGACATTTAATTTACATGTTAAAAAAAAGCTGGTTCAGAAGCAAAGGTGAAAATAATCTCAAAATGAACCAAAGTGAACATGGGAATTAACACATACTTATTTCTAATCTAAGAGGAAGAATGATTAGTACAATGATTATATGTAAATGTATTGTACAGGAA
This sequence comes from Phoxinus phoxinus, assembly GCF_949152265.1. NCBI lineage: Eukaryota > Metazoa > Chordata > Actinopteri > Cypriniformes > Leuciscidae > Phoxinus > Phoxinus phoxinus. The sequence goes on from NC_136890.1 coordinate 12,850,600, forward strand.
TGTGTATATATTGTAAAATGACATGTAAATGTACATCAAGCACAGCAGTGCAGCAAGCATTTAAGCACCTAGAGCAGAGAATCAGAAGAGCAGAAATAGAATGTACATAAAGAAGATATAGGTTCAGAAGTACAGATAGGATGAAATCAAAACAAGCTGCTTTACACGGTGTGTCACACGGGATTCGAACCCACGACCAGAATGGTTCGGGATTCGAGACACGTGGTTTATCAAATTGCGCCACTCAGAGGACGTAACTTTCAAAGCTGCAGAGGATAGGCTTCAGTGTAAGAATAAGCACACAAACTCATGTTAACGAGATTAGCATGCTAAGCTAGCTTAATGCTAATGAAGCTAATGGTTATCCTGATAGCTGAAGAGCCACATTAGAAAGAATGGCATCTGGTTAGCATGCTAACCAATTATTATGCTAAGCTAACTAGCATAAGGCAACAAACACAGGCTAGGTCAACTTCGAAGATGAATATCTCGGGAACGGTAGCAAATATAAAAAATCTATTCAGTCATTTCTGTGCGTCTCAGTCCAAAGAACATCTGATCAAATTTTGGACAAAATTTAGCAAGATTTGAAGGAGAAGTAGTGAAAAAACTGTTTTTCATTTGTTCCAAAATGGCGGATAGTCACATTATTGGAAAATGACAAATGAGATATCGTCGGAATTGGCATAAGCCGAGGAACATAATGACATAAATCAATACAAATTTGAACAATGTTTTCAAAAGTTATAAGCGTTTTTGAAAAATACCTTATATCTCTGGAACACTAGGAGGCGCTGTGTTCATTGTTCTCATGTACCTTCAGGACATTGTGTCGATGATCCATACTAAATTTTGTGAAGATATGTCAAATAGTTTAAAAATGATTGCAAATTATGTCAAAATTCAAAATGGCGGACACGTGGTACCTCCCATCCTGACAAAATTGGCATCCTCGGATTCGGCATGACCCAAGGAATCCATAGATACCACATTCATGATTTTCTGACAAACTGTACAAAAGTTATTGGCCAAAATATCAATTTTTCATATCTCATGACCTGTAGGTGGCGCTGTTCTCGAATTTGGCATGGACCCTGAGATTATGGTTCCGATGAAGCGTACCAATTTTCCTTTCGATTGATCAAACTTTGGCCGAGATAGAGCTTCTGAACCAATATTGGGTCGAGTTTGTTAAGTTTGCAACAGCATAACTTTTGATCAAAGATGAATTAAAAAAATCTGTTCAGTCATTTCTGTGCGGTTCAGTCCAAATATCATGTGAGCCAATTTTCGTAAGAATTGAACAAAGTTTGAATGAGTAGTAGCAAAAAAACTTAATACTGTACTTTTCAAAATGGCTACTACTGTAATGGGCGGAGTCTTAATGTACGATATTGATTGCAATCACCATAATGAGTGGATTCAGGTGTACTAAGATTAATTTTCCTAGATCAAAGGGTTCAAAAGTTATAACTATTTAAATGTTCAATTTTTGAACTGGTGGTGGCGCTATAGAGTTTGACTTAGAGTCTCAAAAATTGGTCCAATTACTATTCATGGTCATATCTATAACTGTGCCAAATTTCATCATTTTCCTATGTACGGTTCATGGGGCTGCCATAGACTTACAGAGGAGGAAGAATAATAATAATAATAATAATAATAATAATAATAAGAAAACTAACGGATACAATAGGTGCCTTGCCCTACGGGCTTGGCCCCTAATTAAAGCTGCAAGCAGCCTTTCCGGGGCCAAGCCCTTTCTGATGTTTGGCTGGTTTGGACAGGCTACATGATTTTTTATTTCTTTTTTACTAGGAATCTTTTGAACATTCCACAATTCACATGGTTTAATGCTTTGCTACACATCGGATTTGATTAAACAACATTCAAAGTTATGAAAATGTACTCAAAATGAAGATTTATTTATATTTATTGAGTTCCTTTCTCAGATACACATCATGTGCAGAACTGAAACAACTTTTCCACCACTTAAGGACACAGTACCTCTTGCGGTCTGGCCATGTGTCACACGGGATTCGAACCCACGACCAGAATGGTTCGGGATTCGAGACACGTGGTTTATCAAATTGCGCCACTCAGAGGAGGTAAATTTGAAAGCTGCAGAGGATAGGCTTCAGTGTAAGAATAAGCACACAAAATCATGTTAACGAGATTAGCATGCTAAGCTAGCTTAATGCTAATGAAGCTTATGGTTATCCTGATAGCTGAAGAGCCACATTAAAAAGAATGTCATCTGGTTAGCATGATAACCAATTATTATGCTAAGCTAACTAGCATAAGGCAACAAACACAGGCTAGGTCAACTTCTAAGATGAATATCTCGGGAACGGTAGCGAATATAAAAAATCTAGTCAGTCATTTCTGTGCGTCTCAGTCCAAAGAACATCTGATCAAATTTTGGACAAAATTTAGCAAGATTTGAAGGAGAAGTAGTGAAAAAACTGTTTTTCATTTGTTCCAAAATGGCGGATAGTCACTTTATTGGAAAATGACAAATGAGATATCACCGGAATCAGCATACGCCAGGAAACACAATGACGTAAAGAAATCAAAATTTGAACAATGTTTTCAAAAGTTATAAGCGTTTTTGAAAAATACCTTATATCTCTGGAACACTAGGTGGCGCTGTGTTCATTGTTCTCATGTACCTTCAGGACATTGTGTCGATGATCCAAACTAAATTTTGTTAAGATATGTCAAATAGTTTAAAAATTATTGCAAATTATGTCAAAATTCAAAATGGCGGACACGTGGTACCTCCCATCCTGACAAAATTGGCATCCTCGGATTCGGCATGACCCAAGGAATCCATAGATACTATATTTATGATTTTCTGACAAACTGTACAAAAGTTATTGGCCAAAATATCAATTTTTCATATCTCATGACCTGTAGGTGGCGCTGTTCTCGAATTTGGCATGGACCCTGAGATCATGGTTCCGATGAAGCGTACCAATTTTCCTTTCGATTGATCAAACTTTGGCCGAGATAGAGCTTCTGAACCAATATTGGGTCGACCTTGTTAAGTTTGCAACACCATAACTTTTGTTCAAAGATGAATTAAAAAAATCTGTTCAGTCGTTTCTGTGCGGTTCAGTCCAAAGATCATGTGAGCCAATTTTCGTAAGAATTGAACAAAGTTTGAATGAGTAGTAGCAAAAAAACTTAATACTGTACTTTTCAAAATGGCTACTACTGTAATGGGCGGAGTCTTAATGTACGATATTGATTGCAATCACCATAATGAGTGGATTCAGGTGTACTAAGATTAATTTTTCTAGATCAAAGGGTTCAAAAGTTATAACTATTTAAATGTTCAATTTTTGAACTGGTGGTGGCGCTATAGAGTTTGTCCTAGAGGCTCAAAAATTGGTCCAATTACTATTCATTAGCATCACTAGAAGTGTACCAAATTTCATCATTTTCCTATGTACGGTTCATAGGGCTGTCATAGACTTACAGAGGAGGAAGAAGAATAATAATAAATATAGCTGCAAGCAGCAATCACCGGGGCCAAGCGCAAGCAAGACGACAAGACATGCCAAAGTGGCTGGGAGTGTGAGACCCACTGCAGCAAGGAGCAATTAAAGACATTTGAAGATGAATTTTGGCAAAATGGTTGAAAAATCACATACAATGACTAAAAATATGATTATCACTTTCGACCAATAGGTGGCGCAGTTACGAAACTGATGTGATGTGGTCAGAGTGAAGTGACAATGACACAAAGTTTGGTGTCAATATGTCAAGGCATTGCAGATATAAAGCCTGAATAGTCATTTTGGCATCATGCCTCAACTTTGCCACTGCGGTATACGAAAACGGTTTTGTCTATCGACACGAAATCCATAACTTTTACTCGGCACAGTCTGGAGATGACACGATCCGATTTTGGTGAAAATCGGACGTTCGGTCTAGGAGGAGTTCGAAAAAGTAGGTTTTAAAAGAAAATAAAGATGGCGGACAGGAACTTTGATTGACTATGGCAAAATTGGTATCTATGTTTTCAGCATAACCCAAGGAATCTATTGAGATCAGTGTCATTACTATAGGCAAATTTATTCAAAAGTTATTAGCATTTTTGGAAATTTCATTATAACTTTTGACCAAAAGGTGGCGCTGTCTCATAAATTTTTGAGTACTTTTAGGGCGTTGTACTGATGACCCATACTGAGTTTCGTAACGATACGTTCATGCGTTCATAAAATACAGCATTTTAGCACATAATTCAAAATGGCCGACAGCCAAAATGGCCGATATGGGAAAATTGGATATCAGTCGACTCAGCACGATGCCCTGAATCTAACGAGACCACTTTTGTGATTTTTGGACAAACCGTTCAGAAGTTATAAGCAAAAATATAAATTCTTCATATCTCCGGACCAGTAGGTGGCGCTGCGCCGAAACGCAGCATGTAGCCTCAAGTCATACTTGTGATGACATGTACCAAATTTGGTCTGAATCCGATAAAGCGTTGTGGAGATACGGCCTTACGTCTGTTTTTGCAAGCGCTACGTAAAATTTATTTGCGCGGTATTCGAGAACGGTAATTCGAATCAACTTGAATTCCATAACTTTTTGTCGTCATGGTCTGGAGTTGATTTGGTTCAATTTTCGTGAAATTCGGAGCAACGGCCTAGGAGGAGTTCGAAAAAGTAGGTTTTTTGGAAAATTCAAAATGGCGGGAAAACTATTATGACGGAAAATGACGTCATAGGGTGCAATCGAATCGTCGTGAGCTCAGAAATCAGAGGAAAAAAGAATTTTGATTCTAGCCCTTACGGTTCAAAAGTTATCAGCATAGACATGAGTGAAACTTTGGACTGTTGGTGGCGCTAGAGGGAATGAGTTGGAGACACCAAAATTGGTGTATTTAATGTTGGGACTGTCCTCTATCAGAATGTCAAATAAAATCAACTTTCCCGCAAGCGGTTCATAGGGCTGCCATAGACTTCAATGGCGGAAGAAGAAGAAGAAGAAACGGAAGAATAAATATAGCTGCAAGCAGCAATCACCGGGGCCAAGCGCAAGCAAGACGACAAGACATGCCAAAGTGGCTGGAAGTGAGAGACCAACTGCAGCAAGGAGCAATTGAAGACATTTAAAGATGAATTTTGGCAAAATGGTTGAAAAATCACATACAATAACTAAAAATATGATTATCACTTTCGACCAATAGGTGGCGCAGTTACGAAACTGATGTGATGTGGTCAGAGTGAAGTGACAATGACACTTACAAAGTTTGGTGTCAATATGTCAAGGCATTGCAGATATAAAGCCTGAATAGTCATTTTGGCATCATGCCTCAACTTTGCCACTGCGGTATACAAAAACGGTTTCGTCTATCAACACGAAATCCATAACTTTTACTCGGCACGGTCTGGAGATGACACGATCCGATTTTGGTGAAAATCGGACATTCGGTCTAGGAGGAGTTCGAAAAAGTAGGTTTTAAAAGAAAATAAAGATGGCGGACAGGAAGTTTGGCTGACAATGGCAAAATTGGTATCTATGTTTTCAGCATAACCCAAGGAATCTATTGAGATCAGTGTCATTACTATAGGCAAATTTATTCAAAAGTTATTAGCATTTTTGGAAATTTCATTATAACTTTTGACCAAAAGGTGGCGCTGTCTCATAAATTTTTGAGTACCTTTAGGGCGTTGTACTGATGACCCATACTGAGTTTCGTAATGATACGTTCATGTGTTCATAAAATACAGCATTTTAGCACATAATTCAAAATGGCCGACAGCCAAAATGGCCGATATGGGAAAATTGGATATCTGTCGACTCAGTACGACGCCCTGAACCTAACGAGACCACTTTTGTGATTTTTGGACAAACCGTTCAGAAGTTATAAGCAAAAACATAAATTCTTCATATCTCCGGACCAGTAGGTGGCGCTGTGCCGAAACGCAGCATGTAGCCTCAGGTCATGCTTGTGATGACATGTACCAAATTTGGTCTGAATCCGATAAAGCGTTGTGGAGATACGGCCTTACGTCTGTTTTCGCAAGCGCTACGTAAAATTTATTTGCGCGGTATTCGAGAACGGTAATTCGAATCAACTTGAATTCCATAACTTTTGGTCGTCAAGGTCTGGAGATGATCTGGTTCATTTTTCGTGAAATTCGGAGCAACGGCCTAGGAGGAGTTCGAAAAAGTAGGTTTTTCGGAAAATTCAAAATGGCGGGAAAACTATTATGACGGAAAATGACGTCATATGGTGCAGTGGAATCGTCATGAGCTCAGGAATGAGAGGAAAAAAGAATTTTGTTTCTAGCCCTTGTGGTTCAAAAGTTATTAGCATAAACATGAGTGAAACTTTGGACAGCTGGTGGCGCTAGAGGGAATGAGTTGGAGACTCCAAATTTGCTATGGTGATAGTTCAGGCTGTCCTCTATCACTGTGCCAATTTGTATAAGTTTCCCGCAAACGGTTCTATAGGCTGCCATAGACGCCCAGTCGGAAGAAAAAAAAGAAAAAATATAGCTGCAAGCAGCAATCACCGGGGCCAAGCGCAAGCAAGACGACAAGACATGCCAAAGTGGCTGGGAGTGTGAGACCAACTGCAGCTAGGAGCAATTGAAGACATTTAAAGATGAATTTTGGCAAAATGGTTGAAAAATCACATACATTAACTAAAAATATGATTATCACTTTCGACCAATAGGTGGCGCAGTTACGAAACTGATGTGATGTGGTCAGAGTGAAGTGACAATGACACTTACAAAGTTTGGTGTCAATATGTCAAGGCATTGCAGATATAAAGCCTGAATAGTCATTTTGGCATCATGCCTCAACTTTGCCACTGCGGTATACGAAAACGGTTTCGTCTATCGACACGAAATCCATAACTTTTACTCGGCACGGTCTGGAGATGACACGATCCGATTTTGGTGAAAATCGGACCTTCGGTCTAGGAGGAGTTCGAAAAAGTAGGTTTTAAAAGAAAATAAAGATGGCGGACAGGAAGTTTGGCTGACTATGGCAAAATTGGTATCTATGTTTTCAGCATAACCCAAGGAATCTATTGAGATCAGTGTCATTACTATAGGCAAATTTATTCAAAAGTTATTAGCATTTTTGGAAATTTCATTATAACTTTTGACCAAAAGGTGGCGCTGTCTCATAAATTTTTGAGTACCTTTAGGGCGTTGTACTGATGACCCATACTGAGTTTCGTAACGATACGTTCATGCGTTCATAAAATACAGCATTTTAGCACATAATTCAAAATGGCCGACAGCCAAAATGGCCGATATGGGAAAATTGGATATCAGTCAACTCAGCACGACGCCCTGAATCTAACGAGACCACTTTTGTGATTTTTGGACAAACCGTTCAGAAGTTATAAGCAAAAACATAAATTCTTCATATCTCCGGACCAGTAGGTGGCGCTGTGCCGAAACGCAGCATGTAGCCTCAAGTCATGCTTGTGATGACATGTACCAAATTTGGTCTGAATCCGATAAAGCGTTGTGGAGATACGGCCTTACGTCTGTTTTCGCAAGCGCTACGTAAAATTTATTTGCGCGGTATTCGAGAACGGTAATTCGAATCAACTTGAATTCCATAACTTTTGGTCGTCAAGGTCTGGAGATGATCTGGTTCATTTTTCGTGAAATTCGGAGCAACGGCCTAGGAGGAGTTCGAAAAAGTAGGTTTTTCGGAAAATTCAAAATGGCGGGAAAACTATTATGACGGAAAATGACGTCATAGGGTGCAGTCGAATCGTCATGAGCTCAGGAATCAGAAGAAAAAAGAATTTTGTTTCTAGCCCTTGTGGTTCAAAAGTTATTAGCATAAACATGAGTGAAACTTTGGACAGCTGGTGGCGCTAGAGGGAATGAGTTGGAGACTCCAAATTTGCTATGGTGATAGTTCAGGCTGTTCTCTATCACAGTGCCAATTTGTATAAGTTTCCCGCAAACGGTTCTATAGGCTGCCATAGACGCCCAGTCGGAAGAAAAAAAAGAAAAAAAAGAAAAAGAAAAAGAAGAAGAAATATAGCTGCAAGCAGCAATCACCGGGGCCAAGCGCAAGCAAGACGACAAGACATGCCAAAGTGGCTGGGAGTGTGAGACCCACTGCAGCAAGGAGCAATTAAAGACATTTGAAGATGAATTTTGGCAAAATGGTTGAAAAATCACATACAATAACTAAAAATATGATTATCACTTTCGACCAATAGGTGGCGCAGTTACGAAACTGATGTGATGTGGTCAGAGTGAAGTGACAATGACACATACAAAGTTTGGTGTCAATATGTCAAGGCATTGCAGATATAAAGCCTGAATAGTCATTTTGGCATCATGCCTCAACTTTGCCACTGCGGTATACGAAAACGGTTTTGTCTATCGACACGAAATCCATAACTTTTACTCGGCACAGTCTGGAGATGACACGATCCGATTTTGGTGAAAATCGGACGTTCGGTCTAGGAGGAGTTCGAAAAAGTAGGTTTTAAAAGAAAATAAAGATGGCGGACAGGAACTTTGATTGACTATGGCAAAATTGGTATCTATGTTTTCAGCATAACCCAAGGAATCTATTGAGATCAGTGTCATTACTATAGGCAAATTTATTCAAAAGTTATTAGCATTTTTGGAAATTTCATTATAACTTTTGACCAAAAGGTGGCGCTGTCTCATAAATTTTTGAGTACTTTTAGGGCGTTGTACTGATGACCCATACTGAGTTTCGTAACGATACGTTCATGCGTTCATAAAATACAGCATTTTAGCACATAATTCAAAATGGCCGACAGCCAAAATGGCCGATATGGGAAAATTGAATATCAGTCAACTCAGCACGACGCCCTGAATCTAACGAGACCACTTTTGTGATTTTTGGACAAACCGTTCAGAAGTTATAAGCAAAAACATAAATTATTCATATCTCCGGACCAGTAGGTGGCGCTGCGCCGAAACGCAGCAAGTAACCTCAGGTCATGCTTGTGACGACATGTACCAAATTTGGTCTGAATCCGATAAAGCGTTGTGGAGATACGGCCTTACGTCTGTTTTTGCAAGCGCTACGTAAAATTCATTTGCGCGGTATTCGAGAACGGTAATTCGAATCAACTTGAATTCCATAACTTTTGGTCGTCATAGTCTGGAGATGATCTGGTTCATTTTTCGTGAAATTCGGAGCAACGGCCTAGGAGGAGTTCGAAAAAGTAGGTTTTTCGGAAAATTCAAAATGGCGGGAAAACTATTATGACGGAAAATGACGTCATAGGGTGCAGTCGAATCGTCGTGAGCTCAGGAATCAGAGGAAAAAAGAATGTTGTTTCTAGCCCTTGTGGTTCAAAAGTTATTAGCATAAACATGAGTGAAACTTTGGACAGCTGGTGGCGCTAGAGGGAATGAGTTGGAGACTCCAAATTTGCTATGGTGATAGTTCAGACTGTCCTCTATCACTGTGCCAATTTGTATAAGTTTCCCGCAAACGGTTCTATAGGCTGCCATAGACGCCCAGTCGGAAGAAAAAGAAAAAGAAGAAGAATAAGAACGGGAACAGATACAATAGGTGCCCGCACCTTCAGTGCTTGGCCCCTAATAAGAACGGGAACAGATACAATAGGTGCCCGCACCTTCAGTGCTTGGCCCCTAAAAAAAGAAGAATAAGAACGGGAACAGATACAATAGGTGCCCGCACCTTCAGTGCTTGGCCCCTAAATAATAAGAACGCCAACAAAAACAATAGGTGCCTCCGCACTTTCAGTGCTTGGCCCCTAATAATAATAATAAGAAGAAAACTAACGGATACAATAGGGTCTATCCCCTTCGGGGCTTGGCCCCTAATAATAAGAAAACTAACGGATACAATAGGGTCTATCCCCTTCGGGGCTTGGCCCCTAAATATAGCTGCAAGCAGCAACACGGGGCCAAGCCCAGAAAGGGCTGTAGCGCAATGCAGAGCCAGAAGAGATAAAAGAGCAGAAATAGAATATACATGAAGAACAGATATCTTCAGAAGTACAGATAGGATGAAATGAAAAATGAACAGAAGTTCTGATGAGAACAAACACAGAATGAAGAGGAAAAAACACTTATTTCCAATCCAAGAGTAAGAAAGAAATGGGCTGCAGCGCAATGCAGAGCCAGAAGGGCAAAAAGAGCAGAAATAGAATGTACATGAAGAACAGATATCTTCAGAAGTACAGATAGGATGAAATCAAAATGAACAGACGTTCTGATGAGAACGAACACAGAATGAAGAAAAAAAACACTTATTTCCAATCCTACAAAAGATTAGTATTGCTCTTATCTGGATAATAAAGGAATTATTCATACACATTTTGAAAGTTGTCCCACACGGACTTGAACCCACTATCTATGGGTCAGGTGCCTGTCCCTCATCTTGTTGTGCTTCTTGGCAATCATGCATTTACACAGCTGGCAAAATTCAACAGTTCAAGTGAGTATCACCTAAAAATTAAGAATTTGTATAAAGATGTACTGCATGTTATATTGAAGTTGTCAGAAAGACACAATATCTTGAATAGAAGCAACTTTTGCACCACTTCTGGCCACAGTATCTCTTGCATGTGTCACACAGGATTCGAACCCACGACCAGAATGGTTCGGGATTCGAGACACGTGGTTTATCAAATTGCGCCACTCAGAGGACGTAACTTTCAAAGCTGCAGAGGATAGGCTTCAGTGTAAGAATAAGCACACAAAATCATGTTAACGAGATTAGCATGCTAAGCTAGCTTAATGCTAATGAAGCTAATGGTTATCCTGATAGCTGAAGAGCCACATTAGAAAGAATGGCATCTGGTTAGCATGCTAACCAATTATTATGCTAAGCTAACTAGCATAAGGCAACAAACACAGGCTAGGTCAACTTCGAAGATGAATATCTCGGGAACGGTAGCAAATATAAAAAATCTATTCAGTCATTTCTGTGCGTCTCAGTCCAAAGAACATCTGATCAAATTTTGGACAAAATTTAGCAAGATTTGAAGGAGAAGTAGTGAAAAAACTGTTTTTCATTTGTTCCAAAATGGCGGATAGTCACATTATTGGAAAATGACAAATGAGATATCGTCGGAATTGGCATAAGCCGAGGAACATAATGACATAAATCAATACAAATTTGAACAATGTTTTCAAAAGTTATAAGCGTTTTTGAAAAATACCTTATATCTCTGGAACACTAGGTGGCGCTGTGTTCATTGTTCTCATGTACCTTCAGGACATTGTGTCGATGATCCATACTAAATTTTGTGAAGATATGTCAAATAGTTTAAAAATTATTGCAAATTATGTCAAAATTCAAAATGGCGGACACGTGGTACCTCCCATCCTGACAAAATTGGTATCCCCGGATTCGGCATGACCCAAGGAATCCATAGATACCACATTTATGATTTTCTGACAAACTGTAAAAAGTTATTGGCCAAAATATCAATTTTTCATATCTCATGACCTGTAGGTGGCGCTGTTCTCGAATTTGGCATGGACCCTGAGATTATGGTTCCGATGAAGCGTACCAATTTTCCTTTCGATTGATCAAACTTTGGCCGAGATAGAGCTTCTGAACCAATATTGGGTCGACCTTGTTAAGTTTGCAACACCATAACTTTTGTTCAAAGATGAATTAAAAAAATCTGTTCAGTCATTTCTGTGCGGTTCAGTCCAAAGATCATGTGAGCCAATTTTCGTAAGAATTGAACAAAGTTTGAATGAGTAGTAGCAAAAAAACTTAATACTGTACTTTTCAAAATGGCTACTACTGTAATGGGCGGAGTCTTAATGTACGATATTGATTTTAATCACCATGATGAGTGGATTCAGGTGTACTAAGATTCATTTTTCTAGATCAAAGGGTTCAAAAGTTATAACTATTTATATGTTTAATTTTTGAACTGGTGGTGGCGCTATAGAGTTTGACTTAGAGTCTCAAAAATTGGTCCAATTACTATTCATTAGCATCACTAGAAGTGTACCAAATTTCATCATTTTCCTACTTACGGTTCATAGGGCTGTCATAGACTTACAGAGGAGGAAGAATAATAATAATAATAAATATAGCTGCAAGCAGCAACACGGGGCCAAGCCCAGAAAGGGCTGTAGCGCAATGCAGAGCCAGAAGAGATAAAAGAGCAGAAATAGAATATACATGAAGAACAGATATCTTCAGAAGTACAGATAGGATGAAATGAAAAATGAACAGAAGTTCTGATGAGAACAAACACAGAATGAAGAGGAAAAAACACTTATTTCCAATCCAAGAGTAAGAAAGAAATGGGCTGCAGCGCAATGCAGAGCCAGAAGGGCAAAAAGAGCAGAAATAGAATGTACATGAAGAACAGATATCTTCAGAAGTACAGATAGGATGAAATCAAAATGAACAGACGTTCTGATGAGAACGAACACAGAATGAAGAAAAAAAACACTTATTTCCAATCCTACAAAAGATTAGTATTGCTCTTATCTGGATAATAAAGGAATTATTCATACACATTTTGAAAGTTGTCCCACACGGACTTGAACCCACTATCTATGGGTCAGGTGCCTGTCCCTCATCTTGTTGTGCTTCTTGGCAATCATGCATTTACACAGCTGGCAAAATTCAACAGTTCAAGTGAGTATCAACTAAAAATTAAGAATTTGTATAAAGATGTACTGCATGTTATATTGAAGTTGTCAGAAAGACACAATATCTTGAATAGAAGCAACTTTTGCACCACTTCTGGCCACAGTATCTCTTGCATGTGTCACACGGGATTCGAACCCACGACCAGAATGGTTCGGGATTCGAGACACGTGGTTTATCAAATTGCGCCACTCAGAGGACGTAACTTTCAAAGCTGCAGAGGATAGGCTTCAGTGTAAGAATAAGCACACAAAATCATGTTAACGAGATTAGCATGCTAAGCTAGCTTAATGCTAATGAAGCTAATGGTTATCCTGATAGCTGAAGAGCCACATTAGAAAGAATGGCATCTGGTTAGCATGCTAACCAATTATTATGCTAAGCTAACTAGCATAAGGCAACAAACACAGGCTAGGTCAACTTCGAAGATGAATATCTCGGGAACGGTAGCAAATATAAAAAATCTATTCAGTCATTTCTGTGCGTCTCAGTCCAAAGAACATCTGATCAAATTTTGGACAAAATTTAGCAAGATTTGAAGGAGAAGTAGTGAAAAAACTGTTTTTCATTTGTTCCAAAATGGCGGATAGTCACATTATTGGAAAATGACAAATGAGATATCGTCGGAATTGGCATAAGCCGAGGAACATAATGACATAAATCAATACAAATTTGAACAATGTTTTCAAAAGTTATAAGCGTTTTTGAAAAATACCTTATATCTCTGGAACACTAGGTGGCGCTGTGTTCATTGTTCTCATGTACCTTCAGGACATTGTGTCGATGATCCATACTAAATTTTGTGAAGATATGTCAAATAGTTTAAAAATGATTGCAAATTATGTCAAAATTCAAAATGGCGGACACGTGGTACCTCCCATCCTGACAAAATTGGCATCCTCGGATTCGGCATGACCCATGGAATCCATAGATACCACATTCATGATTTTCTGACAAACTGTACAAAAGTTATTGGCCAAAATATAAATTTTTCATATCTCATGACCTGTAGGTGGCGCTGTTCTCGAATTTGGCATGGACCCTGAGATCATGGTTCCGATGAAGCGTACCAATTTTCCTTTCGATTGATCAAACTTTGGCCGAGATAGAGCTTCTGAACCAATATTGGGTCGAGTTTGTTAAGTTTGCAACAGCATAACTTTTGATCAAAGATGAATTAAAAAAATCTGTTCAGTCATTTCTGTGCGGTTCAGTCCAAATATCATGTGAGCCAATTTTCGTAAGAATTGAACAAAGTTTGAATGAGTAGTAGCAAAAAAACTTAATACTGTACTTTTCAAAATGGCTACTACTGTAATGGGCGGAGTCTTAATGTACGATATTGATTGCAATCACCATAATGAGTGGATTCAGGTGTACTAAGATTAATTTTCCTAGATCAAAGGGTTCAAAAGTTATAACTATTTAAATGTTCAATTTTTGAACTGGTGGTGGCGCTATAGAGTTTGACTTAGAGTCTCAAAAATTGGTCCAATTACTATTCATGGTCATATCTATAACTGTGCCAAATTTCATCATTTTCCTATGTACGGTTCATGGGGCTGCCATAGACTTACAGAGGAGGAAGAATAATAATAATAAATATAGCTGCAAGCAGCAACACGGGGCCAAGCCCAGAAAGGGCTGTAGCGCAATGCAGAGCCAGAAGAGATAAAAGAGCAGAAATAGAATATACATGAAGAACAGATATCTTCAGAAGTACAGATAGGATGAAATGAAAAATGAACAGAAGTTCTGATGAGAACAAACACAGAATGAAGAGGAAAAAACGCTTATTTCCAATCCAAGAGTAAGAAAGAAATGGGCTGCAGCGCAATGCAGAGCCAGAAGGGCAAAAAGAGCAGAAATAGAATGTACATGAAGAACAGATATCTTCAGAAGTACAGATAGGATGAAATCAAAATGAACAGACGTTCTGATGAGAACGAACACAGAATGAAGAAAAAAAACACTTATTTCCAATCCTACAAAAGATTAGTATTGCTCTTATCTGGATAATAAAGGAATTATTCATACACATTTTGAAAGTTGTCCCACACGGACTTGAACCCACTATCTATGGGTCAGGTGCCTGTCCCTCATCTTGTTGTGCTTCTTGGCAATCATGCATTTACACAGCTGGCAAAATTCAACAGTTCAAGTGAGTATCAACTAAAAATTAAGAATTTGTATAAAGATGTACTGCATGTTATATTGAAGTTGTCAGAAAGACACAATATCTTGAATAGAAGCAACTTTTGCACCACTTCTGGCCACAGTATCTCTTGCATGTGTCACACGGGATTCGAACCCACGACCAGAATGGTTCGGGATTCGAGACACGTGGTTTATCAAATTGCGCCACTCAGAGGACGTAACTTTCAAAGCTGCAGAGGATAGCCTTCAGTGTAAGAATAAGCACACAAAATCATGTTAACGAGATTAGCATGCTAAGCTAGCTTAATGCTAATGAAGCTAATGGTTATCCTGATAGCTGAAGAGCCACATTAGAAAGAATGGCATCTGGTTAGCATGCTAACCAATTATTATGCTAAGCTAACTTGCATAAGGCAACAAACACAGGCTAGGTCAACTTCGAAGATGAATATCTCGGGAACGGTAGCAAATATAAAAAATCTATTCAGTCATTTCTGTGCGTCTCAGTCCAAAGAACATCTGATCAAATTTTGGACAAAATTTAGCAAGATTTGAAGGAGAAGTAGTGAAAAAACTGTTTTTCATTTGTTCCAAAATGGCGGATAGTCACATTATTGGAAAATAACAAATGAGATATCGTCGGAATTGGCATAAGCCGAGGAACATAATGACGTAAATCAATACAAATTTGAACAATGTTTTCAAAAGTTATAAGCGTTTTTGAAAAATACCTTATATCTCTGGAACACTAGGTGGCGCTGTGTTCAATGTTCTCATGTACCTTCAGGACATTGTGTCGATGATCCATACTAAATTTTGTGAAGATATGTCAAATAGTTTAAAAATGATTGCAAATTATGTCAAAATTCAAAATGGCGGACACGTGGTACCTCCCATCCTGACAAAATTGGCATCCTCGGATTCGGCATGACCCAAGGAATCCATAGATACCACATTCATGATTTTCTGACAAACTGTACAAAAGTTATTGGCCAAAATATAAATTTTTCATATCTCATGACCTGTAGGTGGCGCTGTTCTCGAATTTGGCATGGACCCTGAGATCATGGTTCCGATGAAGCGTACCAATTTTCCTTTCGATTGATCAAACTTTGGCCGAGATAGAGCTTCCGAACCAATATTGGGTCGAGTTTGTTAAGTTTGCAACAGCATAACTTTTGATCAAAGATGAATTAAAAAAATCTGTTCAGTCATTTCTGTGCGGTTCAGTCCAAATATCATGTGAGCCAATTTTCGTAAGAATTGAACAAAGTTTGAATGAGTAGTAGCAAAAAAACTTAATACTGTACTTTTCAAAATGGCTTCTACTGTAATGGGCGGAGTCTTAATGTACGATATTGATTGCAATCACCATAATGAGTGGATTCAGGTGTACTAAGATTAATTTTCCTAGATCAAAGGGTTCAAAAGTTATAACTATTTAAATGTTCAATTTTTGAACTGGTGGTGGCGCTATAGAGTTTGACTTAGAGTCTCAAAAATTGGTCCAATTACTATTCATGGTCATATCTATAACTGTGCCAAATTTCATCATTTTCCTATGTACGGTTCATGGGGCTGCCATAGACTTACAGAGGAGGAAGAATAATAATAATAATAATAATAAATATAGCTGCAAGCAGCAACACGGGGCCAAGCCCAGAAAGGGCTGTAGCGCAATGCAGAGCCAGAAGAGATAAAAGAGCAGAAATAGAATATACATGAAGAACAGATATCTTCAGAAGTACAGATAGGATGAAATGAAAAATGAACAGAAGTTCTGATGAGAACAAACACAGAATGAAGAGGAAAAAAACACTTATTTCCAATCCAAGAGTAAGAAAGAAATGGGCTGCAGCGCAATGCAGAGCCAGAAGGGCAAAAAGAGCAGAAATAGAATGTACATGAAGAACAGATATCTTCAGAAGTACAGATAGGATGAAATCAAAATGAACAGACGTTCTGATGAGAACGAACACAGAATGAAGAAAAAAAACACTTATTTCCAATCCTACAAAAGATTAGTATTGCTCTTATCTGGATAATAAAGGAATTATTCATACACATTTTGAAAGTTGTCCCACACGGACTTGAACCCACTATCTATGGGTCAGGTGCCTGTCCCTCATCTTGTTGTGCTTCTTGGCAATCATGCATTTACACAGCTGGCAAAATTCAACAGTTCAAGTGAGTATCAACTAAAAATTAAGAATTTGTATAAAGATGTACTGCATGTTATATTGAAGTTGTCAGAAAGACACAATATCTTGAATAGAAGCAACTTTTGCACCACTTCTGGCCACAGTATCTCTTGCATGTGTCACACGGGATTCGAACCCACGACCAGAATGGTTCGGGATTCGAGACACGTGGTTTATCAAATTGCGCCACTCAGAGGCACAACTTTCAAAGCTGCAGAGGATAGGCTTCAGTGTAAGAATAAGCACACAAAATCATGTTAACGAGATTAGCATGCTAAGCTAGCTTAATGCTAATGAAGCTAATGGTTATCCTGATAGCTGAAGAGCCACATTAGAAAGAATGGCATCTGGTTAGCATGCTAACCAATTATTATGCTAAGCTAACTAGCATAAGGCAACAAACACAGGCTAGGTCAACTTCGAAGATGAATATCTCGGGAACGGTAGCAAATATAAAAAATCTATTCAGTCATTTCTGTGCGTCTCAGTCCAAAGAACATCTGATCAAATTTTGGACAAAATTTAGCAAGATTTGAAGGAGAAGTAGTGAAAAAACTGTTTTTCATTTGTTCCAAAATGGCGGATAGTCACATT
Organism: Phoxinus phoxinus; assembly: GCF_949152265.1. Lineage (NCBI taxonomy): Eukaryota > Metazoa > Chordata > Actinopteri > Cypriniformes > Leuciscidae > Phoxinus > Phoxinus phoxinus. Next base: position 12,868,191 of record NC_136890.1, read on the forward strand.
ATTGGAAAATGACAAATGAGATATCGACGGAATTGGCATAAGCCGAGGAATATAATGACATAAATCAATACAAATTTGAACAATGTTTTCAAAAGTTATAAGCGTTTTTGAAAAATACCTTATATCTCTGGAACACTAGGTGGCGCTGTGTTCATTGTTCTCATGTACCTTCAGGACATTGTGTCGATGATCCATACTAAATTTTGTGAAGATATGTCAAATAGTTTAAAAATGATTGCAAATTATGTCAAAATTCAAAATGGCGGACACGTGGTACCTCCCATCCTGACAAAATTGGCATCCTCGGATTCGGCATGACCCAAGGAATCCATAGATACCACATTCATGATTTTCTGACAAACTGTACAAAAGTTATTGGCCAAAATATCAATTTTTCATATCTCATGACCTGTAGGTGGCGCTGTTCTCGAATTTGGCATGGACCCTGAGATCATGGTTCCGATGAAGCGTACCAATTTTCCTTTCGATTGATCAAACTTTGGCCGAGATAGAGCTTCTGAACCAATATTGGGTCGAGTTTGTTAAGTTTGCAACAGCATAACTTTTGATCAAAGATGAATTAAAAAAATCTGTTCAGTCATTTCTGTGCGGTTCAGTCCAAATATCATGTGAGCCAATTTTCGTAAGAATTGAACAAAGTTTAAATGAGTAGTAGCAAAAAAACTTAATACTGTACTTTTCAAAATGGCTACTACTGTAATGGGCGGAGTCTTAATGTACGATATTGATTGCAATCACCATAATGAGTGGATTCAGGTGTACTAAGATTAATTTTCCTAGATCAAAGGGTTCAAAAGTTATAACTATTTAAATGTTCAATTTTTGAACTGGTGGTGGCGCTATAGAGTTTGACTTAGAGTCTCAAAAATTGGTCCAATTACTATTCATGGTCATATCTATAACTGTGCCAAATTTCATCATTTTCCTATGTACGGTTCATGGGGCTGCCATAGACTTACAGAGGAGGAAGAATAATAATAATAATAATAATAATAATAATAATAAGAAAACTAACGGATACAATAGGTGCCTTGCCCTACGGGCTTGGCCCCTAATAATAAATATAGCTGCAAGCAGCAACACGGGGCCAAGCCCAGAAAGGGCTGTAGCGCAATGCAGAGCCAGAAGAGATAAAAGAGCAGAAATAGAATATACATGAAGAACAGATATCTTCAGAAGTACAGATAGGATGAAATGAAAAATGAACAGAAGTTCTGATGAGAACAAACACAGAATGAAGAGGAAAAAACACTTATTTCCAATCCAAGAGTAAGAAAGAAATGGGCTGCAGCGTAATGCAGAGCCAGAAGGGCAAAAAGAGCAGAAATAGAATGTACATGAAGAACAGATATCTTCAGAAGTACAGATAGGATGAAATCAAAATGAACAGACGTTCTGATGAGAACGAACACAGAATGAAGAAAAAAAAACACTTATTTCCAATCCTACAAAAGATTAGTATTGCTCTTATCTGGATAATAAAGGAATTATTCATACACATTTTGAAAGTTGTCCCACACGGACTTGAACCCACTATCTATGGGTCAGGTGCCTGTCCCTCATCTTGTTGTGCTTCTTGGCAATCATGCATTTACACAGCTGGCAAAATTCAACAGTTCAAGTGAGTATCAACTAAAAATTAAGAATTTGTATAAAGATGTACTGCATGTTATATTGAAGTTGTCAGAAAGACACAATATCTTGAATAGAAGCAACTTTTGCACCACTTCTGGCCACAGTATCTCTTGCATGTGTCACACGGGATTCGAACCCACGACCAGAATGGTTCGGGATTCGAGACACGTGGTTTATCAAATTGCGCCACTCAGAGGACGTAACTTTCAAAGCTGCAGAGGATAGGCTTCAGTGTAAGAATAAGCACACAAAATCATGTTAACGAGATTAGCATGCTAAGCTAGCTTAATGCTAATGAAGCTAATGGTTATCCTGATAGCTGAAGAGCCACATTAGAAAGAATGGCATCTGGTTAGCATGCTAACCAATTATTATGCTAAGCTAACTAGCATAAGGCAACAAACACAGGCTAGGTCAACTTCGAAGATGAATATCTCGGGAACGGTAGCAAATATAAAAAATCTATTCAGTCATTTCTGTGCGTCTCAGTCCAAAGAACATCTGATAAAATTTTGGACAAAATTTAGCAAGATTTGAAGGAGAAGTAGTGAAAAAACTGTTTTTCATTTGTTCCAAAATGGCGGATAGTCACATTATTGGAAAATGACAAATGAGATATCGTCGGAATTGGCATAAGCCGAGGAACATAATGACATAAATCAATACAAATTTGAACAATGTTTTCAAAAGTTATAAGTGTTTTTGAAAAATACCTTATATCTCTGGAACACTAGGTGGCGCTGTGTTCATTGTTCTCATGTACCTTCAGGACATTGTGTCGATGGTCCATACTAAATTTTGTGAAGATATGTCAAATAGTTTAAAAATGATTGCAAATTATGTCAAAATTCAAAATGGCGGACACGTGGTACCTCCCATCCTGACAAAATTGGCATCCTCGGATTCGGCATGACCCAAGGAATCCATAGATACCACATTCATGATTTTCTGACAAACTGTAAAAAGTTATTGGCCAAAATATCAATTTTTCATATCTCATGACCTGTAGGTGGCGCTGTTCTCGAATTTGGCATGGACCCTGAGATCATGGTTCCGATGAAGCGTACCAATTTTCCTTTCGATTGATCAAACTTTGGCCGAGATAGAGCTTCCGAACCAATATTGGGTCGAGTTTGTTAAGTTTGCAACAGCATAACTTTTGATCAAAGATGAATTAAAAAAATCTGTACAGTCATTTCTGTGCGGTTCAGTCCAAATATCATGTGAGCCAATTTTCGTAAGAATTGAACAAAGTTTGAATGAGTAGTAGCAAAAAAACTTAATACTGTACTTTTCAAAATGGCTACTACTGTAATGGGCGGAGTCTTAATGTACGATATTGATTGCAATCACCATAATGAGTGGATTCAGGTGTACTAAGATTAATTTTCCTAGATCAAAGGGTTCAAAAGTTATAACTATTTAAATGTTCAATTTTTGAACTGGTGGTGGCGCTATAGAGTTTGACTTAGAGTCTCAAAAATTGGTCCAATTACTATTCATGGTCATATCTATAACTGTGCCAAATTTCATCATTTTCCTATGTACGGTTCATGGGGCTGCCATAGACTTACAGAGGAGGAATAATAATAATAATAAATATAGCTGCAAGCAGCAACACGGGGCCAAGCCCAGAAAGGGCTGTAGCGCAATGCAGAGCCAGAAGAGATAAAAGAGCAGAAATAGAATATACATGAAGAACAGATATCTTCAGAAGTACAGATAGGATGAAATGAAAAATGAACAGAAGTTCTGATGAGAACAAACACAGAATGAAGAGGAAAAAACACTTATTTCCTTATTAGGAATCTTTTGAACATTCCACAATTCACATGGTTTAATGCTTTGCTACACATCGGATTTGATTAAACAATCTTCAAAGTTATAGCCTTTTGCTTTACTCAGCATTTGCTTTATACTCATACACTGTGGTTTGCTTAATTTTACAGAGAGTTATGAAAATGTACTCAAAATGAAGATTTTTTATATAAATTTGCTGCATGTTATTTTTATGGAGATCCTTTCTCAGATACACATCATGTGCAGAACTGAAACAACTTTTCCACCACTTAAGGCCACAGTATCTCTTGCATGTGTCACACGGGATTCGAACCCACGACCAGAATGGTTCGGGATTCGAGACACGTGGTTTATCAAATTGCGCCACTCAGAGGACGTAACTTTCAAAGCTGCAGAGGATAGGCTTCAGTGTAAGAATAAGCACACAAAATCATGTTAACGAGATTAGCATGCTAAGCTAGCTTAATGCTAATGAAGCTAATGGTTATCCTGATAGCTGAAGAGCCACATTAGAAAGAATGGCATCTGGTTAGCATGCTAACCAATTATTATGCTAAGCTAACTAGCATAAGGCAACAAACACAGGCTAGGTCAACTTCGAAGATGAATATCTCGGGAACGGTAGCAAATATAAAAAATCTATTCAGTCATTTCTGTGCGTCTCAGTCCAAAGAACATCTGATCAAATTTTGGACAAAATTTAGCAAGATTTGAAGGAGAAGTAGTGAAAAAACTGTTTTTCATTTGTTCCAAAATGGCGGATAGTCACATTATTGGAAAATGACAAATGAGATATCGTCGGAATTGGCATAAGCCGAGGAACATAATGACATAAATCAATACAAATTTGAACAATGTTTTCAAAAGTTATAAGCGTTTTTGAAAAATACCTTATATCTCTGGAACACTAGGTGGCGCTGTGTTCATTGTTCTCATGTACCTTCAGGACATTGTGTCGATGATCCATACTAAATTTTGTGAAGATATGTCAAATAGTTTAAAAATGATTGCAAATTATGTCAAAATTCAAAATGGCGGACACGTGGTACCTCCCATCCTGACAAAATTGGCATCCTCGGATTCGGCATGACCCAAGGAATCCATAGATACCACATTCATGATTTTCTGACAAACTGTACAAAAGTTATTGGCCAAAATATCAATTTTTCATATCTCATGACCTGTAGGTGGCGCTGTTCTCGAATTTGGCATGGACCCTGAGATCATGGTTCCGATGAAGCGTACCAATTTTCCTTTCGATTGATCAAACTTTGGCCGAGATAGAGCTTCCGAACCAATATTGGGTCGAGTTTGTTAAGTTTGCAACAGCATAACTTTTGATCAAAGATGAATTAAAAAAATCTGTTCAGTCATTTCTGTGCGGTTCAGTCCAAATATCATGTGAGCCAATTTTCGTAAGAATTGAACAAAGTTTGAATGAGTAGTAGCAAAAAAACTTAATACTGTACTTTTCAAAATGGCTACTACTGTAATGGGCGGAGTCTTAATGTACGATATTGATTGCAATCACCATAATGAGTGGATTCAGGTGTACTAAGATTAATTTTCCTAGATCAAAGGGTTCAAAAGTTATAACTATTTAAATGTTCAATTTTTGAACTGGTGGTGGCGCTATAGAGTTTGACTTAGAGTCTCAAAAATTGGTCCAATTACTATTCATGGTCATATCTATAACTGTGCCAAATTTCATCATTTTCCTATGTACGGTTCATGGGGCTGCCATAGACTTACAGAGGAGGAAGAATAATAATAATAATAATAATAATAATAATAATAAGAAAACTAACGGATACAATAGGTGCCTTGCCCTACGGGCTTGGCCCCTAATAATAATAATAAGAAAACTAACGGATACAATAGGTGCCTTGCCCTACGGGCTTGGCCCCTAATAATAATAATAATAATAATAAGAAAACTAACGGATACAATAGGTGCCTTGCCCTACGGGCTTGGCCCCTAATAAGAAAACTAACGGATACAATAGGGTCTATCCCCTTCGGGGCTTGGCCCCTAATAAGAATATAGCTGCAAGCAGCAACACGGGGCCAAGCCCAGAAAGGGCTGTAGCGCAATGCAGAGCCAGAAGAGATAAAAGAGCAGAAATAGAATATACATGAAGAACAGATATCTTCAGAAGTACAGATAGGATGAAATGAAAAATGAACAGAAGTTCTGATGAGAACAAACACAGAATGAAGAGGAAAAAACACTTATTTCCAATCCAAGAGTAAGAAAGAAATGGGCTGCAGCGCAATGCAGAGCCAGAAGGGCAAAAAGAGCAGAAATAGAATGTACATGAAGAACAGATATCTTCAGAAGTACAGATAGGATGAAATCAAAATGAACAGACGTTCTGATGAGAACGAACACAGAATGAAGAAAAAAAACACTTATTTCCAATCCTACAAAAGATTAGTATTGCTCTTATCTGGATAATAAAGGAATTATTCATACACATTTTGAAAGTTGTCCCACACGGACTTGAACCCACTATCTATGGGTCAGGTGCCTGTCCCTCATCTTGTTGTGCTTCTTGGCAATCATGCATTTACACAGCTGGCAAAATTCAACAGTTCAAGTGAGTATCAACTAAAAATTAAGAATTTGTATAAAGATGTACTGCATGTTATATTGAAGTTGTCAGAAAGACACAATATCTTGAATAGAAGCAACTTTTGCACCACTTCTGGCCACAGTATCTCTTGCATGTGTCACACAGGATTCGAACCCACGACCAGAATGGTTCGGGATTCGAGACACGTGGTTTATCAAATTGCGCCACTCAGAGGACGTAACTTTCAAAGCTGCAGAGGATAGGCTTCAGTGTAAGAATAAGCACACAAAATCATGTTAACGAGATTAGCATGCTAAGCTAGCTTAATGCTAATGAAGCTAATGGTTATCCTGATAGCTGAAGAGCCACATTAGAAAGAATGGCATCTGGTTAGCATGCTAACCAATTATTATGCTAAGCTAACTAGCATAAGGCAACAAACACAGGCTAGGTCAACTTCGAAGATGAATATCTCGGGAACGGTAGCAAATATAAAAAATCTATTCAGTCATTTCTGTGCGTCTCAGTCCAAAGAACATCTGATCAAATTTTGGACAAAATTTAGCAAGATTTGAAGGAGAAGTAGTGAAAAAACTGTTTTTCATTTGTTCCAAAATGGCGGATAGTCACATTATTGGAAAATGACAAATGAGATATCGTCGGAATTGGCATAAGCCGAGGAACATAATGACATAAATCAATACAAATTTGAACAATGTTTTCAAAAGTTATAAGCGTTTTTGAAAAATACCTTATATCTCTGGAACACTAGGTGGCGCTGTGTTCATTGTTCTCATGTACCTTCAGGACATTGTGTCGATGATCCATACTAAATTTTGTGAAGATATGACAAATAGTTTAAAAATGATTGCAAATTATGTCAAAATTCAAAATGGCGGACACGTGGTACCTCCCATCCTGACAAAATTGGCATCCTCGGATTCGGCATGACCCAAGGAATCCATAGATACCACATTCATGATTTTCTGACAAACTGTACAAAAGTTATTGGCCAAAATATCAATTTTTCATATCTCATGACCTGTAGGTGGCGCTGTTCTCGAATTTGGCATGGACCCTGAGATCATGGTTCCGATGAAGCGTACCAATTTTCCTTTCGATTGATCAAACTTTGGCCGAGATAGAGCTTCTGAACCAATATTGGGTCGAGTTTGTTAAGTTTGCAACAGCATAACTTTTGATCAAAGATGAATTAAAAAAATCTGTTCAGTCATTTCTGTGCGGTTCAGTCCAAATATCATGTGAGCCAATTTTCGTAAGAATTGAACAAAGTTTGAATGAGTAGTAGCAAAAAAACTTAATACTGTACTTTTCAAAATGGCTACTACTGTAATGGGCGGAGTCTTAATGTACGATATTGATTGCAATCACCATAATGAGTGGATTCAGGTGTACTAAGATTAATTTTTCTAGATCAAAGGGTTCAAAAGTTATAACTATTTAAATGTTCAATTTTTGAACTGGTGGTGGCGCTATAGAGTTTGTCCTAGAGGCTCAAAAATTGGTCCAATTACTATTCATTAGCATCACTAGAAGTGTACCAAATTTCATCATTTTCCTATGTACGGTTCATAGGGCTGTCATAGACTTACAGAGGAGGAAGAAGAATAATAATAATAAATATAGCTGCAAGCAGCAACACGGGGCCAAGCCCAGAAAGGGCTGTAGCGCAATGCAGAGCCAGAAGAGATAAAAGAGCAGAAATAGAATATACATGAAGAACAGATATCTTCAGAAGTACAGATAGGATGAAATGAAAAATGAACAGAAGTTCTGATGAGAACAAACACAGAATGAAGAGGAAAAAACACTTATTTCCTTATTAGGAATCTTTTGAACATTCCACAATTCACATGGTTTAATGCTTTGCTACACATCGGATTTGATTAAACAATCTTCAAAGTTATAGCCTTTTGCTTTACTCAGCATTTGCTTTATACTCATACACTGTGGTTTGCTTAATTTTACAGAGAGTTATGAAAATGTACTCAAAATGAAGATTTTTTATATAAATTTGCTGCATGTTATTTTTATGGAGATCCTTTCTCAGATACACATCATGTGCAGAACTGAAACAACTTTTCCACCACTTAAGGCCACAGTATCTCTTGCATGTGTCACACGGGATTCGAACCCACGACCAGAATGGTTCGGGATTCGAGACACGTGGTTTATCAAATTGCGCCACTCAGAGGACGTAACTTTCAAAGCTGCAGAGGATAGGCTTCAGTGTAAGAATAAGCACACAAAATCATGTTAACGAGATTAGCATGCTAAGCTAGCTTAATGCTAATGAAGCTAATGGTTATCCTGATAGCTGAAGAGCCACATTAGAAAGAATGGCATCTGGTTAGCATGCTAACCAATTATTATGCTAAGCTAACTAGCATAAGGCAACAAACACAGGCTAGGTCAACTTCGAAGATGAATATCTCAGGAACGGTAGCAAATATAAAAAATCTATTCAGTCATTTCTGTGCGTCTCAGTCCAAAGAACATCTGATCAAATTTTGGACAAAATTTAGCAAGATTTGAAGGAGAAGTAGTGAAAAAACTGTTTTTCATTTGTTCCAAAATGGCGGATAGTCACATTATTGGAAAATGACAAATGAGATATCGTCGGAATTGGCATAAGCCGAGGAACATAATGACATAAATCAATACAAATTTGAACAATGTTTTCAAAAGTTATAAGCGTTTTTGAAAAATACCTTATATCTCTGGAACACTAGGTGGCGCTGTGTTCATTGTTCTCATGTACCTTCAGGACATTGTGTCGATGATCCATACTAAATTTTGTGAAGATATGTCAAATAGTTTAAAAATGATTGCAAATTATGTCAAAATTAAAAATGGCGGACACGTGGTACCTCCCATCCTGACAAAATTGGCATCCTCGGATTCGGTATGACCCAAGGAATCCATAGATACCACATTCATGATTTTCTGACAAACTGTACAAAAGTTATTGGCCAAAATATCAATTTTTCATATCTCATGACCTGTAGGTGGCGCTGTTCTCGAATTTGGCATGGACCCTGAGATCATGGTTCCGATGAAGCGTACCAATTTTCCTTTCGATTGATCAAACTTTGGCCGAGATAGAGCTTCTGAACCAATATTGGGTCGAGTTTGTTAAGTTTGCAACAGCATAACTTTTGATCAAAGATGAATTAAAAAAATCTGTTCAGTCATTTCAGTGCGGTTCAGTCCAAATATCATGTGAGCCAATTTTCGTAAGAATTGAACAAAGTTTGAATGAGTAGTAGCAAAAAAACTTAATACTGTACTTTTCAAAATGGCTACTACTGTAATGGGCGGAGTCTTAATGTACGATATTGATTGCAATCACCATAATGAGTGGATTCAGGTGTACTAAGATTAATTTTCCTAGATCAAAGGGTTCAAAAGTTATAACTATTTAAATGTTCAATTTTTGAACTGGTGGTGGCGCTATAGAGTTTGACTTAGAGTCTCAAAAATTGGTCCAATTACTATTCATGGTCATATCTATAACTGTGCCAAATTTCATCATTTTCCTATGTACGGTTCATAGGGCTGCCATAGACTTACAGAGGAGGAAGAATAATAATAATAATAATAATAATAATAATAATAAGAAAACTAACGGATACAATAGGTGCCTTGCCCTACGGGCTTGGCCCCTAATAATAATAATAAGAAAACTAACGGATACAATAGGTGCCTTGCCCTACGGGCTTGGCCCCTAATAAGAAAACTAACGGATACAATAGGTGCCTTGCCCTACGGGCTTGGCCCCTAAATATAGCTGCAAGCAGCAACACGGGGCCAAGCCCAGAAAGGGCTGTAGCGCAATGCAGAGCCAGAAGAGATAAAAGAGCAGAAATAGAATATACATGAAGAACAGATATCTTCAGAAGTACAGATAGGATGAAATGAAAAATGAACAGAAGTTCTGATGAGAACAAACACAGAATGAAGAGGAAAAAACACTTATTTCCTTATTAGGAATCTTTTGAACATTCCACAATTCACATGGTTTAATGCTTTGCTACACATCGGATTTGATTAAACAATCTTCAAAGTTATAGCCTTTTGCTTTACTCAGCATTTGCTTTATACTCATACACTGTGGTTTGCTTCATTTTACAGAGAGTTATGAAAATGTACTCAAAATGAAGATTTTTTATATAAATTTGCTGCATGTTATTTTTATGGAGATCCTTTCTCAGATACACATCATGTGCAGAACTGAAACAACTTTTCCACCACTTAAGGCCACAGTATCTCTTGCATGTGTCACACGGGATTCGAACCCACGACCAGAATGGTTCGGGATTCGAGACACGTGGTTTATCAAATTGCGCCACTCAGAGGACGTAACTTTCAAAGCTGCAGAGGATAGGCTTCAGTGTAAGAATAAGCACACAAAATCATGTTAACGAGATTAGCATGCTAAGCTAGCTTAATGCTAATGAAGCTAATGGTTATCCTGATAGCTGAAGAGCCACATTAGAAAGAATGGCATCTGGTTAGCATGCTAACCAATTATTATGCTAAGCTAACTAGCATAAGGCAACAAACACAGGCTAGGTCAACTTCGAAGATGAATATCTCGGGAACGGTAGCAAATATAAAAAATCTATTCAGTCATTTCTGTGCGTCTCAGTCCAAAGAACATCTGATCAAATATTGGACAAAATTTAGCAAGATTTGAAGGAGAAGTAGTGAAAAAACTGTTTTTCATTTGTTCCAAAATGGCGGATAGTCACATTATTGGAAAATGACAAATGAGATATCGTCGGAATTGGCATAAGCCGAGGAACATAATGACATAAATCAATACAAATTTGAACAATGTTTTCAAAAGTTATAAGTGTTTTTGAAAAATACCTTATATCTCTGGAACACTAGGTGGCGCTGTGTTCATTGTTCTCATGTACCTTCAGGACATTGTGTCGATGATCCATACTAAATTTTGTGAAGATATGTCAAATAGTTTAAAAATGATTGCAAATTATGTCAAAATTCAAAATGGCGGACACGTGGTACCTCCCATCCTGACAAAATTGGCATCCTCGGATTCGGCATGACCCAAGGAATCCATAGATACCACATTCATGATTTTCTGACAAACTGTACAAAAGTTATTGGCCAAAATATCAATTTTTCATATCTCATGACCTGTAGGTGGCGCTGTTCTCGAATTTGGCATGGACCCTGAGATTATGGTTCCGATGAAGCGTACCAATTTTCCTTTCGATTGATCAAACTTTGGCCGAGATAGAGCTTCTGAACCAATATTGGGTCGAGTTTGTTAAGTTTGCAACAGCATAACTTTTGATCAAAGATGAATTAAAAAAATCTGTTCAGTCATTTCTGTGCGGTTCAGTCCAAATATCATGTGAGCCAATTTTCGTAAGAATTGAACAAAGTTTGAATGAGTAGTAGCAAAAAAACTTAATACTGTACTTTTCAAAATGGCTACTACTGTAATGGGCGGAGTCTTAATGTACGATATTGATTGCAATCACCATAATGAGTGGATTCAGGTGTACTAAGATTAATTTTCCTAGATCAAAGGGTTCAAAAGTTATAACTATTTAAATGTTCAATTTTTGAACTGGTGGTGGCGCTATAGAGTTTGACTTAGAGTCTCAAAAATTGGTCCAATTACTATTCATGGTCATATCTATAACTGTGCCAAATTTCATCATTTTCCTATGTACGGTTCATGGGGCTGCCATAGACTTACAGAGGAGGAAGAATAATAATAATAATAATAATAATAATAATAATAAGAAAACTAACGGATACAATAGGTGCCTTGCCCTACGGGCTTGGCCCCTAAATATAGCTGCAAGCAGCAACACGGGGCCAAGCCCAGAAAGGGCTGTAGCGCAATGCAGAGCCAGAAGAGATAAAAGAGCAGAAATAGAATATACATGAAGAACAGATATCTTCAGAAGTACAGATAGGATGAAATGAAAAATGAACAGAAGTTCTGATGAGAACAAACACAGAATGAAGAGGAAAAAACACTTATTTCCAATCCAAGAGTAAGAAAGAAATGGGCTGCAGCGCAATGCAGAGCCAGAAGGGCAAAAAGAGCAGAAATAGAATGTACATGAAGAACAGATATCTTCAGAAGTACAGATAGGATGAAATCAAAATGAACAGACGTTCTGATGAGAACGAACACAGAATGAAGAAAAAAAACACTTATTTCCAATCCTACAAAAGATTAGTATTGCTCTTATCTGGATAATAAAGGAATTATTCATACACATTTTGAAAGTTGTCCCACACGGACTTGAACCCACTATCTATGGGTCAGGTGCCTGTCCCTCATCTTGTTGTGCTTCTTGGCAATCATGCATTTACACAGCTGGCAAAATTCAACAGTTCAAGTGAGTATCAACTAAAAATTAAGAATTTGTATAAAGATGTACTGCATGTTATATTGAAGTTGTCAGAAAGACACAATATCTTGAATAGAAGCAACTTTTGCACCACTTCTGGCCACAGTATCTCTTGCATGTGTCACACGGGATTCGAACCCACGACCAGAATGGTTCGGGATTCGAGACACGTGGTTTATCAAATTGCGCCACTCAGAGGACGTAACTTTCAAAGCTGCAGAGGATAGGCTTCAGTGTAAGAATAAGCACACAAAATCATGTTAACGAGATTAGCATGCTAAGCTAGCTTAATGCTAATGAAGCTAATGGTTATCCTGATAGCTGAAGAGCCACATTAGAAAGAATGGCATCTGGTTAGCATGCTAACCAATTATTATGCTAAGCTAACTAGCATAAGGCAACAAACACAGGCTAGGTCAACTTCGAAGATGAATATCTCGGGAACGGTAGCAAATATAAAAAATCTATTCAGTCATTTCTGTGCGTCTCAGTCCAAAGAACATCTGATCAAATTTTGGACAAAATTTAGCAAGATTTGAAGGAGAAGTAGTGAAAAAACTGTTTTTCATTTGTTCCAAAATGGCGGATAGTCACATTATTGGAAAATGACAAATGAGATATCGTCGGAATTGGCATAAGCCGAGGAACATAATGACATAAATCAATACAAATTTGAACAATGTTTTCAAAAGTTATAAGCGTTTTTGAAAAATACCTTATATCTCTGGAACACTAGGTGGCGCTGTGTTCATTGTTCTCATGTACCTTCAGGACATTGTGTCGATGATCCATACTAAATTTTGTGAAGATATGTCAAATAGTTTAAAAATGATTGCAAATTATGTCAAAATTCAAAATGGCGGACACGTGGTACCTCCCATCCTGACAAAATTGGCATCCTCGGATTCGGCATGACCCAAGGAATCCATAGATACCACATTCATGATTTTCTGACAAACTGTACAAAAGTTATTGGCCAAAATATCAATTTTTCATATCTCATGACCTGTAGGTGGCGCTGTTCTCGAATTTGGCATGGACCCTGAGATCATGGTTCCGATGAAGCGTACCAATTTTCCTTTCGATTGATCAAACTTTGGCCGAGATAGAGCTTCTGAACCAATATTGGGTCGAGTTTGTTAAGTTTGCAACAGCATAACTTTTGATCAAAGATGAATTAAAAAAATCTGTTCAGTCATTTCTGTGCGGTTCAGTCCAAATATCATGTGAGCCAATTTTCGTAAGAATTGAACAAAGTTTGAATGAGTAGTAGCAAAAAAACTTAATACTGTACTTTTCAAAATGGCTACTACTGTAATGGGCGGAGTCTTAATGTACGATATTGATTGCAATCACCATAATGAGTGGATTCAGGTGTACTAAGATTAATTTTCCTAGATCAAAGGGTTCAAAAGTTATAACTATTTAAATGTTCAATTTTTGAACTGGTGGTGGCGCTATAGAGTTTGACTTAGAGTCTCAAAAATTGGTCCAATTACTATTCATGGTCATATCTATAACTGTGCCAAATTTCATCATTTTCCTATGTACGGTTCATGGGGCTGCCATAGACTTACAGAGGAGGAAGAATAATAATAATAATAATAATAATAATAATAAGAAGAAAACTAACGGATACAATAGGTGCCTTGCCCTACGGGCTTGGCCCCTAATAAATATAGCTGCAGGCAGCAACACGGGGCCATGCCAGAGCAAGCAGACCAAGCATGGCGCACATATAGCACAGCCAGCACATCATGTACAGCAGCACAGCAAGTACTGCAAGCACAGCAGCACAGTAACAATTTAATCACCTAGAGCAGTGCGGAGCCATAAGAGCAAAACATCTTAAATGTTATGAACATGTTAATGTACATAGAGCACAGTAAGTACTGTAAGCACAGCAGTGCAGCAATCATTTATGCACCAAGAGCAGTGCGGAGCCGTAAGAGCAAAACATCTTAAATGTTATGAACATTTTAATGTACATAGAGCACAGTAAGTACTGTAAGCACAGCAGTGCAGCAATCATTTATGCACCAAGAGCAGTGCGGAGCCATAAGAGCAAAACATCTTAAAAGTTATGAACATGTTAATGTACATAGAGCACAGTAAGTACTGTAAGCACAGCAGTGCAGCAATCATTTATGCACCAAGAGCAGTGCGGAGCCATAAGAGCAAAACATCTTAAATGTTATGAACATGTTAATGTACATAGAGCACAGTAAGTACTGTAAGCACAGCAGTGCAGCAAGCATTTAAGCACCAAGAGCAGTGCGGAGCCATAAGAGCAAAAGATTAGAACAATACAGGAAAAGACACAACATAATACACAATTTAACATAGTCATCCCAAGCAGGATTCGAACCCACGACCAGAATGGTTCTGGATTCACAGCACATGGTTTAACAACTTGCGCCACTCAGAGGATGCTGGTTTAGGAAGCTGCAGAGATGTTTCAGTGTAAGAATGAGCACACAAAAGCAAGTTAACAAGGTTAGCATGCTAAGCTAGCTTAATGCTAATGTAGCTAATTACTTATGATGTGGTACATGGTACAAATTATATATCCACGGATTCGTCATGATGCAAGGAGTCGATAGACACCAATTTTATAATTTTCACTTCAAATGTTTACAAGTTACAGCCTCTGAACCAATTTAGGGTCATCCTTGTTAACTTTGTGACACCATAACTTTTGAACAGAGATGAATATGAAAAATCGGGGACAGTACTTCTGTGCGGCTTTGTCCAAAGATCATGTGAGCAAATTTTGGACAATTTTGAACCAACTTTGAAAGAGAAGTAGCAAAATAACTGTTTTACATTGGTTCCAATATGGCGACCAGTCATATTGTTGGAAAATGACAAATGAGACATCTTTGGAATCGGCATAAGCCAAGGAATATAATGGCATAAATAAATCAAATTTCAAGCAATGTTTGCAAAAGTTATAAGCGTTTTTGCAAAAAAACATTATATCTCTGGAACACTAGGTGGCGCTGTGATAAAACTTATCAGGTACCTTCAGGTCATGCTAATGATGATCCATACCAAATTTGGTGAAGAAATTTCAAACAGTTTAAAAGATATTGCAAATTATAACAAAATTCAAAATGGCGGACACATGGTACCGCCCACCATGGCAAATTTGATATCGACAGATTCGGCATGACCCAAGGAATCGATAGACATCAAGTTTAAAATTTTCTGACAATCCGTTGACGAGTTATTGGCCAAAATAGCCATTTTCCGTATTTCATGACCAGTAGGTGGCACTGTTTCCAACTTTGGCATGGACCCTCAGATCAAGCTTCCGATGAAGCATACCAATTTTCATTTCAATGCATTAAAGTTTGGCCGAGATACAGCCTCTGAACCAATTTTGGGTCGACCTCATTAACTTTGTGACGTCATAACTTTCTAACAATGACGTATAAAAAAAATCGGGCACAGTACTTTTATGCAACTCAGTCCAAAGATCATTTGAGCAAAATGTGGACCAATTTGGATCAATTTTGAATGAGTAGTAGCGATCAGACTGATTACTGTACTTTTCAAAATGGCTGCTACTGTAATGGGCGTGGTCTTAATGTATTATATTGGTTCAGATCAGTATGATGAGAGCAATCAGGTGTACTATGTCTCATTTTTGTGGATCAAATGGTTCAAAAGTTACAGCCATTTCAATGTTAAATTTTTGAACTGGTGGTGGCGCTATAGAGTGTGTCCAACAGACTCCAAATTTGGTCCAATTACTATTCATGGTCATATCTATAACTGTGGCAAATTTCATCATTTTCCTATGTACGGTTCATAGGGCTGCCATAGACTTACAGAGGAGGAAGAATAATAATAATAACTAGAACGTACATTTCCAGAAGAAAATGTGAATGGTGCTTGCAGTGGCAAAACTCGACACTCGGTTGCTAGAGTGTGGTACATGATTGCATACGAGCCAACAACCATGTCTGTACGATGTTCTGCTGCTGAGATATGGCTTATTCATGTTGTTCGGGTGTTCTGGGTGGTTGCTATGGAGTTCTGGGTGGTTGCTAGGGTATTTTGGGTGGTTGCTAGGGTGTTATGGGTGGTTGCTAGGGCGTTGCTAGGGTGTTCTGGGTGGTTGCTACGGTGTTGCTAGGGAGTTCTAAGGTATTTTGGGTGGTTGCTAGGGTGTTGATAGGGAGTTCTGAGGTATTTTGGGTGGTTGCTATGGTGTTGCTAAGGAGTTCTGAGGTATTTTGGGTGGTTGCTAGGGAGTTCTAGGGTATTTTGGGTGGTTGCTAGAGTGTAAACGAGTGCATTATAATGAGTGCCCTATGGTTGCTAGGGTGCTGTAACTGGTTGCTATGGTGTTACTAGGTGGTTGGTAGTTTTCACAGATGGTTACTATGGGGTTAGGGCTAAGGTTAGAGTGAGTTTTTATAGAGTATTTAAAATCTCTATTAAACGAGTGCATTATAATGAGTGCACGAGGCCTGCGGCCTCGTGCCTATAGCCTATGGTTGCTAAGGTGCTGTAACTGGTTGCTATGGTGTGGCTATGAAGATTTTAGGCCATTACTTATTGGCTGCTGGATAATATAAATCCTCTGAGGGAGAGAGAGAGGGAGACATGCAGGGGTGTCAGGCCCTTTGTGTCTGTGTGTGTGAAAAATGACAGTTGGGATTTGAATTTCTGAAAATTCCGCAATGTTAAGTCAATGGGACTTTTTTGGCCGCTTTTTCGTCCGCTGTGCGAACATCGTACACCCGATCGCTTAGAAAAGATATAGCACACCTCTCCTCAATGGGCCGGTCGATTTGACACCTCACTCAGGGGTCTGTGACAAACGGTGCGGGGCGAGTTTCGCGCCAAACTTTGTCCAGAATAAAAAGAATAAAAAGAAAAATAATAAGTATGAGCAACTAGAACGTACATTTCCAGAAGAAAATGTGAATGGTGCTTGCAGTGGCAAAACTCTACACCCGGTTGCTAGAGTGTGGTACATGATTGCATACGAGCCAACAACCATGTCTGTACGATGTTCTGCTGCTGAGATATGGCTTATTCATGTGGTTCGGGTCGTTGCTAGGGTGTTCTGAGTGGTTGCTAGGGTGTATTGGGTGGTTGCTAGGCGGTTGCTAGGGTGTTATAGGTGGTTGCTAGGCGGTTGCTAGGGTGTATTGGGTGGTTGCTAGGCGGTTGCTAGGGTGTTCTGGGTGGTTGCTAGGCGGTTGCTAGGGTGTTCTGGGTGGTTGCTAGGGTGTTCTGGGTGGTTGCTAGGCGGTTGCTAGGGTGTTCTGGGTGGTTTCTAGGCGGTTGCTAGGCGGTTGCTAGGGTGTTCTGGGTGGTTGCTAGGCAGTTGCTAGGGTGTTCTGGGTAGTTGCTATGGTGTTACTAGGTGGTTGGTAGTTGTCACAGATGGTTACTATGGTGTTTGTAGCATTTTCTTGGCATGATTTAGCACTTAGCTAATCAAAATTAGCATGTAGCTATTCACTGCTAGCATGTGTAGCATGTAGCAAGTCCTGTTTGCTAGCATGAGTCAAAAGAGCCAACCCCCATCTCTATACGATGTTCTGATGCAGAGATATACGTCTTGCAAAACGGTTGCTAGGGTAATCTGTTTGGTTGCTAGGGAGTGGCTTGGCAGCTGCCAATCATGAAGCTCCAAAGTCAGTGTGAATGTATAAACCAACCCCCATCTCTATACGATGTTTTGATGCAGAGATATAGGTCTTGCAAAATGGTTGCTAGGGTACTCTGTTTTGTTGCTAGGGAGTGGCTCGGCAGCTGCCAATCATGAAACTCCAAAGGCTACTTGTCAGTATGTATGATATAAACCAACTCCCATGCCTCTGTGACATTCAGAATGCAAGATATCCCTGTCTGGGTTTTGGTTGCTAAGGTACTCGACAATGGTTGCTAGGGAGGGGCTAGGAAGTGTTGAGGTGATTCGGGATTGGCTGTTTGCTTCCCCGAGTCAAACGAGCCAACCCTCGTGTTTCTATGACACTTCTATCCAGAGATATCCATTTGATGTCTTTCAATGGAAGTCTATGGATTTTGTTGCTAAGGTGCTCTAAATGGTTGCTAGGGCGTGGCTTGATAGCTTCACAGTGATCCTGAGAGACTGGTTGGTCGTCTGAGTAAAATGAGCCCGCCCCCTTGTCTCTATGACACTGTGATCCAGAGTTATGTTCAATACAAAATCGCTTACTATGGTGTAGGACGGCCCATTTCATGGGCCGTCCTACACCATAGTACGTGAATGGGGCAACTTTGGGCCGGTCTTGCCCCCCAGGGGTGCAACTTTTACCCCATTGTGTGGTATGTTGTTACAGAGCCTACCAGCCTCTTCAAATGTGATCCAGAGTTATGTTCAATAGAATATCGCTTACTATGGTGTAGGACAGCCCATTTCATGGGCTGTCCTACACCATAGTACTTCATTGGGGCAACTTTGGGCCCCTCCTGCCCCCCAGGGGTGCAACTTTTACCCCATTGTGTGGTATGTTGTTACAGAGCCTACCAGTCTCTTCAAATGTGATCCAGAGTTATGTTCAATAGAATATCGCTTACTATGGTGTAGGACAGCCCATTTCATGGGCTGTCCTACACCATAGTACTTCATTGGGGCAACTTTGGGCCCCTCCTGCCCCCCAGGAGTGCAACTTTTACCCCAATGTGTGGTATGTTCTTACAGAGCCTGCCAGTCTCTTTAAATGTGCCAAATTACACGTTTCTGCGACATCCTTGCTCTGAGCTATGAGTCTGTGAATTTTGGTTGCTAAGCTGCTCGACAATGGTTGCTAGGGCGTGGCTTGATAGCTTCACAATGATCCTGAGATGCTGATTGGTCTTCTGAGTAAAATGAGCCCGCCCCCTTGTCTCTATGACACTGTGATCCAGAGCTATGTTCAATACAAAATCCCTATGCAATTTACCATAGTAGGATAAACGCATGCATTACATGGGCCGTCCTTCACCATAGTAAGTCAATGGGAAACTTTGGGCCACTCCTGCCCCCCAGGGGTGCAACTTTTACCCCATTGTGAGGTATGTTCTTACAGAGCCTGCCAGCCTCTTCAAATGTGGTAAATTTTACATTTCTACGAAATCCTCGCTCTGAGCTATGACTCGTCAAAGTTTGACGCAATGTTAAGTCTATGGGATTTTTCGTCGACTTTTTTGCCCCTGGGGCAAACACCGCACCCCCGATCGCTTAGAAAAGATATAGCACACCTCTCCTCAATGAGCCAGTCGATTTGACGCCTCACTCAGGGGTCTGTGACAAACCGTGCGGGGCGAGTTACGCGCCGAACTTTTGTGTGGAAGAATAATAATAAATATAATAAGTATGAGCAATAACACTAATGTTGCTTTGCCTATAGGCAAGCACCATTAATAACACTAATGTTGCTTTGCCTATAGGCAAGCACCATTAAATATAGCTGCAGGCAGCAACACGGGGCCATGCCAGAGCAAGCAGACCAAGCATGGCGCACATATAGCACAGCCAGCACATCATGTACAGCAGCACAGCAAGTACTGCAAGCACAGCAGCACAGTAACAATTTAATCACCTAGAGCAGTGCGGAGCCATGAGAGCAAAATATCTTAAATGTTATGAACATGTTAATGTACATAGAGCACAGCAAGTACTGTAAGCACAGCAATCATTTATGCACCAAGAGCAGTGCAGAGCCATAAGAGCAAAAGATCTTAAATGTTATGAACATGTTAATGTACATAGAGCACAGCAAGTACTGTCAGCACAGCAGTGCAGCAATCATTTATGCACCAAGAGCAGTGCGGAGCCATAAGAGCAAAACATCTTAAATGTTATGAACATGTTAATGTACATAGAGCACAGCAAGTACTGTCAGCACAGCAGTGCAGCAATCATTTATGCACCAAGAGCAGTGCGGAGCCATAAGAGCAAAACATCTTAAATGTTATGAACATGTTAATGTACATAGAGCACAGCAAGTACTGTAAGCACAGCAGTGCAGCAAGCATTTAAGCACAAAGAGCAGTGCGGAGCCATAAGAGCAAAAGAATAGAACAACACAGGAATAGACATCACATAATATACAATTTGACAAAGTCACCCCAAGAGGGATTTGTACCCACGACCAGAATGGTTTGGGATTCATAGCACATGGTTTAGCAGCTTGCGCCACTCGGAGGATGCTGGTTTAGGAAGCTGCAGACAGGTTTCAGTGTAAGAATGAGCACACGACAGCAAGTTAACAAGATTAGCATGCTAAGCTACCTTAATGCTAATGTAGCTTATTACTTATGATGTGGTACATGGTACAAATTATGTATCCACGGATTCGTCATGATGCAAGGAGTCCATAGACACCAATTTTATCATTTTCACTTCAATTGTTTACAAGTTACAGCCTCTGAACCAATTTAGGGTCATCCTCGTTAACTTTGTGATATCATAACTTTTGAACAGAGATGAATATGAAAAATCGGGGACAGTACTTCTGTGCGGCTTTGTCCAAGGATCATGTGAGCAAATTTTGGACAATTTTGAACCAATTTTGAAAGAGAAGTAGCAAAATAACTGTTTTACATTGGTTCCAATATGGCGGCCAGTCACATTGTTGGAAAATGACAAATAAGACATCGTTGGAATCGGCATAAGCCAAGGAATATAATGGCATAAAGGAATCAAATTTCAAGCAATGTTTGCAAAAGTTATAAGCGTTTTTGCAAAAAAACATTATATCTCTGGAACACTAGGTGGCGCTGTGATAAAACTTATCAGGTACCTTCAGGTCATGCTAATGATGATCCATACCAAATTTGGTGAACAAATTTCAAACAGTTTAAAAGATATTGCAAATTATAACAAAATTCAAAATGGCGGACACATGGTACCGCCCACCATGGCAAATTTGATATCGACAGATTTGGCATGACCCAAGGAATCGATAGACATCAAGTTTAAAATTTTTTGACAATCCGTTGACGAGTTATTGGCCAAAATAGCCATTTTCCGTATCTCATGACCAGTAGGTGGCACTGTTTCCAACTTTGGCATGGACCCTCAGATCAAGCTTCCGATGAAGCATACCAATTTTCATTTCAATGCATTAAAGTTTGGCCGAGATACAGCCTCTGAACCAATTTTGGGTCAACCTCATTAATTTTGTGACGTCATAACTTTTGAACAATGACGTATAAAAAAAATCGGGCACAGTACTTTTATGCAGCTCAGTCCAAAGATCATTTGAGCAAAATGTGGAACCAATTTGGATCAATTTTGAATGAGTAGTAGCGATCAGACTGATTACTGTACTTTTCAAAATGGCTGCTACTGTAATGGGCGTGGTCTTAATGTATTATATTGGTTCAGATCAGTATGATGAGAGCAATCAGGTGTACTATGTCTCATTTTTGTGGATCAAATGGTTCAAAAGTTACAGCCATTTCAATGTTAAATTTTTGAACTGGTGGTGGCGCTATAGAGTGTGTCCAACAGACTCCAAATTTGGTCCAATTACTATTCATGGTCATATCTATAACTGTGCCAAATTTCATCATTTTCCTATGTACGGTTCATAGGGCTGCCATAGACTTACAGAGGAGGAAGAATAATAATAATAATAATAATAATAATAATAATAAGAAAACTTACGGATACAATAGGTGCCTTGCCCTACGGGCATGGCCCCTAATAATAAGAAGAAAACTAACGGATACAATAGGGTCTATCCCCTTCGGGGCTTGGCCCCTAATAATAAGAAAACTAACGGATACAATAGGGTCTATCCCCTTCGGGGCTTGGCCCCTAAATATAGCTGCAAGCAGCAACACGGGGCCAAGCCCAGAAAGGGCTGTAGCGCAATGCAGAGCCAGAAGAGATAAAAGAGCAGAAATAGAATATACATGAAGAACAGATATCTTCAGAAGTACAGATAGGATGAAATGAAAAATGAACAGAAGTTCTGATGAGAACAAACACAGAATGAAGAGGAAAAAACACTTATTTCCAATCCAAGAGTAAGAAAGAAATGGGCTGCAGCGCAATGCAGAGCCAGAAGGGCAAAAAGAGCAGAAATAGAATGTACATGAAGAACAGATATCTTCAGAAGTACAGATAGGATGAAATCAAAATGAACAGACGTTCTGATGAGAACGAACACAGAATGAAGAAAAAAAACACTTATTTCCAATCCTACAAAAGATTAGTATTGCTCTTATCTGGATAATAAAGGAATTATTCATACACATTTTGAAAGTTGTCCCACACGGACTTGAACCCACTATCTATGGGTCAGGTGCCTGTCCCTCATCTTGTTGTGCTTCTTGGCAATCATGCATTTACACAGCTGGCAAAATTCAACAGTTCAAGTGAGTATCACCTAAAAATTAAGAATTTGTATAAAGATGTACTGCATGTTATATTGAAGTTGTCAGAAAGACACAATATCTTGAATAGAAGCAACTTTTGCACCACTTCTGGCCACAGTATCTCTTGCATGTGTCACACGGGATTCGAACCCACGACCAGAATGGTTCGGGATTCGAGACACGTGGTTTATCAAATTGCGCCACTCAGAGGACGTAACTTTCAAAGCTGCAGAGGATAGGCTTCAGTGTAAGAATAAGCACACAAAATCATGTTAACGAGATTAGCATGCTAAGCTAGCTTAATGCTAATGAAGCTAATGGTTATCCTGATAGCTGAAGAGCCACATTAGAAAGAATGGCATCTGGTTAGCATGCTAACCAATTATTATGCTAAGCTAACTAGCATAAGGCAACAAACACAGGCTAGGTCAACTTCGAAGATGAATATCTCGGGAACGGTAGCAAATATAAAAAATCTATTCAGTCATTTCTGTGCGTCTCAGTCCAAAGAACATCTGATCAAATTTTGGACAAAATTTAGCAAGATTTGAAGGAGAAGTAGTGAAAAAACTGTTTTTCATTTGTTCCAAAATGGCGGATAGTCACATTATTGGAAAATGACAAATGAGATATCGTCGGAATTGGCATAAGCCGAGGAACATAATGACATAAATCAATACAAATTTGAACAATGTTTTCAAAAGTTATAAGCGTTTTTGAAAAATACCTTATATCTCTGGAACACTAGGTGGCGCTGTGTTCATTGTTCTCATGTACCTTCAGGACATTGTGTCGATGATCCATACTAAATTTTGTGAAGATATGTCAAATAGTTTAAAAATTATTGCAAATTATGTCAAAATTCAAAATGGCGGACACGTGGTACCTCCCATCCTGACAAAATTGGTATCCCCGGATTCGGCATGACCCAAGGAATCCATAGATACCACATTTATGATTTTCTGACAAACTGTACAAAAGTTATTGGCCAAAATATCAATTTTTCATATCTCATGACCTGTAGGTGGCGCTGTTCTCGAATTTGGCATGGACCCTGAGATTATGGTTCCGATGAAGCGTACCAATTTTCCTTTCGATTGATCAAACTTTGGCCGAGATAGAGCTTCTGAACCAATATTGGGTCGACCTTGTTAAGTTTGCAACACCATAACTTTTGTTCAAAGATGAATTAAAAAAATCTGTTCAGTCATTTCTGTGCGGTTCAGTCCAAAGATCATGTGAGCCAATTTTCGTAAGAATTGAACAAAGTTTGAATGAGTAGTAGCAAAAAAACTTAATACTGTACTTTTCAAAATGGTTACTACTGTAATGGGCGGAGTCTTAATGTACGATATTGATTTTAATCACCATGATGAGTGGATTCAGGTGTACTAAGATTCATTTTTCTAGATCAAAGGGTTCAAAAGTTATAACTATTTATATGTTTAATTTTTGAACTGGTGGTGGCCCTATAGAGTTTGACTTAGAGTCTCAAAAATTGGTCCAATTACTATTCATTAGCATCACTAGAAGTGTACCAAATTTCATCATTTTCCTACTTACGGTTCATAGGGCTGTCATAGACTTACAGAGGAGGAAGAATAATAATAATAATAATAATAAATATAGCTGCAAGCAGCAACACGGGGCCAAGCCCAGAAAGGGCTGTAGCGCAATGCAGAGCCAGAAGAGATAAAAGAGCAGAAATAGAATATACATGAAGAACAGATATCTTCAGAAGTACAGATAGGATGAAATGAAAAATGAACAGAAGTTCTGATGAGAACAAACACAGAATGAAGAGGAAAAAACACTTATTTCCAATCCAAGAGTAAGAAAGAAATGGGCTGCAGCGTAATGCAGAGCCAGAAGGGCAAAAAGAGCAGAAATAGAATGTACATGAAGAACAGATATCTTCAGAAGTACAGATAGGATGAAATCAAAATGAACAGACGTTCTGATGAGAACGAACACAGAATGAAGAAAAAAAAACACTTATTTCCAATCCTACAAAAGATTAGTATTGCTCTTATCTGGATAATAAAGGAATTATTCATACACATTTTGAAAGTTGTCCCACACGGACTTGAACCCACTATCTATGGGTCAGGTGCCTGTCCCTCATCTTGTTGTGCTTCTTGGCAATCATGCATTTACACAGCTGGCAAAATTCAACAGTTCAAGTGAGTATCAACTAAAAATTAAGAATTTGTATAAAGATGTACTGCATGTTATATTGAAGTTGTCAGAAAGACACAATATCTTGAATAGAAGCAACTTTTGCACCACTTCTGGCCACAGTATCTCTTGCATGTGTCACACGGGATTCGAACCCACGACCAGAATGGTTCGGGATTCGAGACACGTGGTTTATCAAATTGCGCCACTCAGAGGACGTAACTTTCAAAGCTGCAGAGGATAGGCTTCAGTGTAAGAATAAGCACACAAAATCATGTTAACGAGATTAGCATGCTAAGCTAGCTTAATGCTAATGAAGCTAATGGTTATCCTGATAGCTGAAGAGCCACATTAGAAAGAATGGCATCTGGTTAGCATGCTAACCAATTATTATGCTAAGCTAACTAGCATAAGGCAACAAACACAGGCTAGGTCAACTTCGAAGATGAATATCTCGGGAACGGTAGCAAATATAAAAAATCTATTCAGTCATTTCTGTGCGTCTCAGTCCAAAGAACATCTGATAAAATTTTGGACAAAATTTAGCAAGATTTGAAGGAGAAGTAGTGAAAAAACTGTTTTTCATTTGTTCCAAAATGGCGGATAGTCACATTATTGGAAAATGACAAATGAGATATCGTCGGAATTGGCATAAGCCGAGGAACATAATGACATAAATCAATACAAATTTGAACAATGTTTTCAAAAGTTATAAGTGTTTTTGAAAAATACCTTATATCTCTGGAACACTAGGTGGCGCTGTGTTCATTGTTCTCATGTACCTTCAGGACATTGTGTCGATGGTCCATACTAAATTTTGTGAAGATATGTCAAATAGTTTAAAAATGATTGCAAATTATGTCAAAATTCAAAATGGCGGACACGTGGTACCTCCCATCCTGACAAAATTGGCATCCTCGGATTCGGCATGACCCAAGGAATCCATAGATACCACATTCATGATTTTCTGACAAACTGTAAAAAGTTATTGGCCAAAATATCAATTTTTCATATCTCATGACCTGTAGGTGGCGCTGTTCTCGAATTTGGCATGGACCCTGAGATCATGGTTCCGATGAAGCGTACCAATTTTCCTTTCGATTGATCAAACTTTGGCCGAGATAGAGCTTCCGAACCAATATTGGGTCGAGTTTGTTAAGTTTGCAACAGCATAACCTTTGATCAAAGATGAATTAAAAAAATCTGTTCAGTCATTTCTGTGCGGTTCAGTCCAAATATCATGTGAGCCAATTTTCGTAAGAATTGAACAAAGTTTGAATGAGTAGTAGCAAAAAAACTTAATACTGTACTTTTCAAAATGGCTACTACTGTAATGGGCGGAGTCTTAATGTACGATATTGATTGCAATCACCATAATGAGTGGATTCAGGTGTACTAAGATTAATTTTCCTAGATCAAAGGGTTCAAAAGTTATAACTATTTAAATGTTCAATTTTTGAACTGGTGGTGGCGCTATAGAGTTTGACTTAGAGTCTCAAAAATTGGTCCAATTACTATTCATGGTCATATCTATAACTGTGCCAAATTTCATCATTTTCCTATGTACGGTTCATGGGGCTGCCATAGACTTACAGAGGAGGAATAATAATAATAATAATAAATATAGCTGCAAGCAGCAACACGGGGCCAAGCCCAGAAAGGGCTGTAGCGCAATGCAGAGCCAGAAGAGATAAAAGAGCAGAAATAGAATATACATGAAGAACAGATATCTTCAGAAGTACAGATAGGATGAAATGAAAAATGAACAGAAGTTCTGATGAGAACAAACACAGAATGAAGAGGAAAAAACACTTATTTCCTTATTAGGAATCTTTTGAACATTCCACAATTCACATGGTTTAATGCTTTGCTACACATCGGATTTGATTAAACAATCTTCAAAGTTATAGCCTTTTGCTTTACTCAGCATTTGCTTTATACTCATACACTGTGGTTTGCTTAATTTTACAGAGAGTTATGAAAATGTACTCAAAATGAAGATTTTTTATATAAATTTGCTGCATGTTATTTTTATGGAGATCCTTTCTCAGATACACATCATGTGCAGAACTGAAACAACTTTTCCACCACTTAAGGCCACAGTATCTCTTGCATGTGTCACACGGGATTCGAACCCACGACCAGAATGGTTCGGGATTCGAGACACGTGGTTTATCAAATTGCGCCACTCAGAGGACGTAACTTTCAAAGCTGCAGAGGATAGGCTTCAGTGTAAGAATAAGCACACAAAATCATGTTAACGAGATTAGCATGCTAAGCTAGCTTAATGCTAATGAAGCTAATGGTTATCCTGATAGCTGAAGAGCCACATTAGAAAGAATGGCATCTGGTTAGCATGCTAACCAATTATTATGCTAAGCTAACTAGCATAAGGCAACAAACACAGGCTAGGTCAACTTCGAAGATGAATATCTCGGGAACGGTAGCAAATATAAAAAAACTATTCAGTCATTTCTGTGCGTCTCAGTCCAAAGAACATCTGATCAAATTTTGGACAAAATTTAGCAAGATTTGAAGGAGAAGTAGTGAAAAAACTGTTTTTCATTTGTTCCAAAATGGCGGATAGTCACATTATTGGAAAATGACAAATGAGATATCGTCGGAATTGGCATAAGCCGAGGAACATAATGACATAAATCAATACAAATTTGAACAATGTTTTCAAAAGTTATAAGCGTTTTTGAAAAATACCTTATATCTCTGGAACACTAGGTGGCGCTGTGTTCATTGTTCTCATGTACCTTCAGGACATTGTGTCGATGATCCATACTAAATTTTGTGAAGATATGTCAAATAGTTTAAAAATGATTGCAAATTATGTCAAAATTCAAAATGGCGGACACGTGGTACCTCCCATCCTGACAAAATTGGCATCCTCGGATTCGGCATGACCCAAGGAATCCATAGATACCACATTCATGATTTTCTGACAAACTGTACAAAAGTTATTGGCCAAAATATCAATTTTTCATATCTCATGACCTGTAGGTGGCGCTGTTCTCGAATTTGGCATGGACCCTGAGATCATGGTTCCGATGAAGCGTACCAATTTTCCTTTCGATTGATCAAACTTTGGCCGAGATAGAGCTTCTGAACCAATATTGGGTCGAGTTTGTTAAGTTTGCAACAGCATAACTTTTGATCAAAGATGAATTAAAAAAATCTGTTCAGTCATTTCTGTGCGGTTCAGTCCAAATATCATGTGAGCCAATTTTCGTAAGAATTGAACAAAGTTTGAATGAGTAGTAGCAAAAAAACTTAATACTGTACTTTTCAAAATGGCTACTACTGTAATGGGCGGAGTCTTAATGTACGATATTGATTGCAATCACCATAATGAGTGGATTCAGGTGTACTAAGATTAATTTTCCTAGATCAAAGGGTTCAAAAGTTATAACTATTTAAATGTTCAATTTTTGAACTGGTGGTGGCGCTATAGAGTTTGACTTAGAGTCTCAAAAATTGGTCCAATTACTATTCATGGTCATATCTATAACTGTGCCAAATTTCATCATTTTCCTATGTACGGTTCATAGGGCTGTCATAGACTTACAGAGGAGGAAGAAGAATAATAATAATAATAAATATAGCTGCAAGCAGCAACACGGGGCCAAGCCCAGAAAGGGCTGTAGCGCAATGCAGAGCCAGAAGAGATAAAAGAGCAGAAATAGAATATACATGAAGAACAGATATCTTCAGAAGTACAGATAGGATGAAATGAAAAATGAACAGAAGTTCTGATGAGAACAAACACAGAATGAAGAGGAAAAAACACTTATTTCCAATCCAAGAGTAAGAAAGAAATGGGCTGCAGCGCAATGCAGAGCCAGAAGGGCAAAAAGAGCAGAAATAGAATGTACATGAAGAACAGATATCTTCAGAAGTACAGATAGGATGAAATCAAAATGAACAGACGTTCTGATGAGAACGAACACAGAATGAAGAAAAAAAACACTTATTTCCAATCCTACAAAAGATTAGTATTGCTCTTATCTGGATAATAAAGGAATTATTCATACACATTTTGAAAGTTGTCCCACACGGACTTGAACCCACTATCTATGGGTCAGGTGCCTGTCCCTCATCTTGTTGTGCTTCTTGGCAATCATGCATTTACACAGCTGGCAAAATTCAACAGTTCAAGTGAGTATCAACTAAAAATTAAGAATTTGTATAAAGATGTACTGCATGTTATATTGAAGTTGTCAGAAAGACACAATATCTTGAATAGAAGCAACTTTTGCACCACTTCTGGCCACAGTATCTCTTGCATGTGTCACACGGGATTCGAACCCACGACCAGAATGGTTCGGGATTCGAGACACGTGGTTTATCAAATTGCGCCACTCAGAGGACGTAACTTTCAAAGCTGCAGAGGATAGGCTTCAGTGTAAGAATAAGCACACAAAATCATGTTAACGAGATTAGCATGCTAAGCTAGCTTAATGCTAATGAAGCTAATGGTTATCCTGATAGCTGAAGAGCCACATTAGAAAGAATGGCATCTGGTTAGCATGCTAACCAATTATTATGCTAAGCTAACTAGCATAAGGCAACAAACACAGGCTAGGTCAACTTCGAAGATGAATATCTCGGGAACGGTAGCAAATATAAAAAATCTATTCAGTCATTTCTGTGCGTCTCAGTCCAAAGAACATCTGATCAAATTTTGGACAAAATTTAGCAAGATTTGAAGGAGAAGTAGTGAAAAAACTGTTTTTCATTTGTTCCAAAATGGCGGATAGTCACATTATTGGAAAATGACAAATGAGATATCGTCGGAATTGGCATAAGCCGAGGAACATAATGACATTAATCAATACAAATTTGAACAATGTTTTCAAAAGTTATAAGCGTTTTTGAAAAATACCTTATATCTCTGGAACACTAGGTGGCGCTGTGTTCATTGTTCTCATGTACCTTCAGGACATTGTGTCGATGATCCATACTAAATTTTGTGAAGATATGTCAAATAGTTTAAAAATGATTGCAAATTATGTCAAAATTCAAAATGGCGGACACGTGGTACCTCCCATCCTGACAAAATTGGCATCCTCGGATTCGGCATGACCCAAGGAATCCATAGATACCACATTCATGATTTTCTGACAAACTGTACAAAAGTTATTGGCCAAAATATCAATTTTTCATATCTCATGACCTGTAGGTGGCGCTGTTCTCGAATTTGGCATGGACCCTGAGATCATGGTTCCGATGAAGCGTACCAATTTTCCTTTCGATTGATCAAACTTTGGCCGAGATAGAGCTTCTGAACCAATATTGGGTCGAGTTTGTTAAGTTTGCAACAGCATAACTTTTGATCAAAGATGAATTAAAAAAATCTGTTCAGTCATTTCTGTGCGGTTCAGTCCAAATATCATGTGAGCCAATTTTCGTAAGAATTGAACAAAGTTTGAATGAGTAGTAGAAAAAAACTTAATACTGTACTTTTCAAAATGGCTACTACTGTAATGGGCGGAGTCTTAATGTACGATATTGATTGCAATCACCATAATGAGTGGATTCAGGTGTACTAAGATTAATTTTCCTAGATCAAAGGGTTCAAAAGTTATAACTATTTAAATGTTCAATTTTTGAACTGGTGGTGGCGCTATAGAGTTTGACTTAGAGTCTCAAAAATTGGTCCAATTACTATTCATGGTCATATCTATAACTGTGCCAAATTTCATCATTTTCCTATGTACGGTTCATAGGGCTGCCATAGACTTACAGAGGAGGAAGAATAATAATAATAATAATTAAAGCTGCAAGCAGCCTTTCCGGGGCCAAGCCCTTTCTGATGTTTGGCTGGTTTGGATAGGCTACATGATTTTTTATTTCTTTTTTAACAGGAATCTTTTGAACATTCCACAATTCACATGGTTTAATGCTTTGCTACACATCGGATTTGATTAAACAATCTTCAAAGTTATAGCTTTTTGCTTTACTCAGCATTTGCTTTATACTCATACACTGTGGTTTGCTTAATTTTACAGAGAGTTATGAAAATGTACTCAAAATGAAGATTTTTTATATAAATTTGCTGCATGTTATTTTTTTGGAGATCCTTTCTCAGATACACATCATGTGCAGAACTGAAACAACTTTTCCACCACTTAAGGCCACAGTATGTCTTGCATGTGTCACACGGGATTCGAACCCACGACCAGAATGGTTCGAGATTCGAGACACGTGGTTTATCAAATTGCGCCACTCAGAGGACGTAACTTTCAAAGCTGCAGAGGATAGGCTTCAGTGTAAGAATAAGCACACAAAATCATGTTAACGAGATTAGCATGCTAAGCTAGCTTAATGCTAATGAAGCTTATGGTTATCCTGATAGCTGAAGAGCCACATTAGAAAGAATGGCATCTGGTTAGCATGCTAACCAATTATTATGCTAAGCTAACTAGCATAAGGCAACAAACACAGGCTAGGTCAACTTCGAAGATGAATATCTCGGGAACGGTAGCGAATATAAAAAATCTAGTCAGTCATTTCTGTGCGTCTCAGTCCAAAGAACATCTGATCAAATTTTGGACAAAATTTAGCAAGATTTGAAGGAGAAGTAGTGAAAAAACTGTTTTTCATTTGTTCCAAAATGGCAGATAGTCACTTTATTGGAAAATGACAAATGAGATATCACCGGAATCAGCATACGCCAGGAAACACAATGACGTAAAGAAATCAAAATTTGAACAATGTTTTCAAAAGTTATAAGCGTTTTTGAAAAATACCTTATATCTCTGGAACACTAGGTGGCGCTGTGTTCATTGTTCTCATGTACCTTCAGGACATTGTGTCGATGATCCAAACTAAATTTTGTTAAGATATGTCAAATAGTTTAAAAATTATTGCAAATTATGTCAAAACTCAAAATGGCGGACACGTGGTACCTCCCATCCTGACAAAATTGGCATCCTCGGATTCGGCATGACCCAAGGAATCCATAGATACTATATTTATGATTTTCTGACAAACTGTACAAAAGTTATTGGCCAAAATATCAATTTTTCATATCTCATGACCTGTAGGTGGCGCTGTTCTCGAATTTGGCATGGACCCTGAGATCATGGTTCCGATGAAGCGTACCAATTTTCCTTTCGATTGATCAAACTTTGGCCGAGATAGAGCTTCTGAACCAATATTGGGTCGACCTTGTTAAGTTTGCAACACCATAACTTTTGTTCAAAGATGAATTAAAAAAATCTGTTCAGTCATTTCTGTGCGGTTCAGTCCAAAGATCATGTGAGCCAATTTTCGTAAGAATTGAACAAAGTTTGAATGAGTAGTAGCAAAAAAACTTAATACTGTACTTTTCAAAATGGCTACTACTGTAATGGGCGGAGTCTTAAAGTACGATATTGATTGCAATCACCATAATGAGTGGATTCAGGTGTACTAAGATTCATTTTTCTAGATCAAAGGGTTCAAAAGTTATAACTATTTAAATGTTAAATTTTTGAACTGGTGGTGGCGCTATAGAGTTTGTCCTAGAGGCTCAAAAATTGGTCCAATTACTATTCATTAGCATCACTAGAAGTGTACCAAATTTCATCATTTTCCTATGTACGGTTCATAGGGCTGTCATAGACTTACAGAGGAGGAAGAAGAATAATAATAATAATAAGAAAACTAACGGATACAATAGGGTCTATCCCCTTCGGGGCTTGGCCCCTAAATATAGCTGCAAGCAGCAACACGGGGCCAAGCCCAGAAAGGGCTGTAGCGCAATGCAGAGCCAGAAGAGATAAAAGAGCAGAAATAGAATATACATGAAGAACAGATATCTTCAGAAGTACAGATAGGATGAAATGAAAAATGAACAGAAGTTCTGATGAGAACAAACACAGAATGAAGAGGAAAAAACACTTATTTCCTTATTAGGAATCTTTTGAACATTCCACAATTCACATGGTTTAATGCTTTGCTACACATCGGATTTGATTAAACAATCTTCAAAGTTATAGCCTTTTGCTTTACTCAGCATTTGCTTTATACTCATACACTGTGGTTTGCTTAATTTTACAGAGAGTTATGAAAATGTACTCAAAATGAAGATTTTTTATATAAATTTGCTGCATGTTATTTTTATGGAGATCCTTTCTCAGATACACATCATGTGCAGAACTGAAACAACTTTTCCACCACTTAAGGCCACAGTATCTCTTGCATGTGTCACACGGGATTCGAACCCACGACCAGAATGGTTCGGGATTCGAGACATGTGGTTTATCAAATTGCGCCACTCAGAGGACGTAACTTTCAAAGCTGCAGAGGATAGGCTTCAGTGTAAGAATAAGCACACAAAATCATGTTAACGAGATTAGCATGCTAAGCTAGCTTAATGCTAATGAAGCTAATGGTTATCCTGATAGCTGAAGAGCCACATTAGAAAGAATGGCATCTGGTTAGCATGCTAACCAATTATTATGCTAAGCTAACTAGCATAAGGCAACAAACACAGGCTAGGTCAACTTCGAAGATGAATATCTCGGGAACGGTAGCAAATATAAAAAATCTATTCAGTCATTTCTGTGCGTCTCAGTCCAAAGAACATCTGATCAAATTTTGGACAAAATTTAGCAAGATTTGAAGGAGAAGTAGTGAAAAAACTGTTTTTCATTTGTTCCAAAATGGCGGATAGTCACATTATTGGAAAATGACAAATGAGATATCGTCGGAATTGGCATAAGCCGAGGAACATAATGACATAAATCAATACAAATTTGAACAATGTTTTCAAAAGTTATAAGCGTTTTTGAAAAATACCTTATATCTCTGGAACACTAGGTGGCGCTGTGTTCATTGTTCTCATGTACCTTCAGGACATTGTGTCGATGATCCATACTAAATTTTGTGAAGATATGTCAAATAGTTTAAAAATGATTGCAAATTATGTCAAAATTCAAAATGGCGGACACGTGGTACCTCTCATCCTGACAAAATTGGCATCCTCGGATTCGGCATGACCCAAGGAATCCATAGATACCACATTCATGATTTTCTGACAAACTGTACAAAAGTTATTGGCCAAAATATCAATTTTTCATATATCATGACCTGTAGGTGGCGCTGTTCTCGAATTTGGCATGGACCCTGAGATCATGGTTCCGATGAAGCGTACCAATTTTCCTTTCGATTGATCAAACTTTGGCCGAGATAGAGCTTCTGAACCAATATTGGGTCGAGTTTGTTAAGTTTGCAACAGCATAACTTTTGATCAAAGATGAATTAAAAAAATCTGTTCTGTCATTTCTGTGCGGTTCAGTCCAAATATCATGTGAGCCAATTTTCGTAAGAATTGAACAAAGTTTGAATGAGTAGTAGCAAAAAAACGTAATACTGTACTTTTCAAAATGGCTACTACTGTAATGGGCGGAGTCTTAATGTACGATATTGATTGCAATCACCATAATGAGTGGATTCAGGTGTACTAAGATTAATTTTCCTAGATCAAAGGGTTCAAAAGTTATAACTATTTAAATGTTCAATTTTTGAACTGGTGGTGGCGCTATAGAGTTTGACTTAGAGTCTCAAAAATTGGTCCAATTACTATTCATGGTCATATCTATAACTGTGCCAAATTTCATCATTTTCCTATGTACGGTTCATAGGGCTGCCATAGA
This sequence comes from Phoxinus phoxinus, assembly GCF_949152265.1. Lineage (NCBI taxonomy): Eukaryota > Metazoa > Chordata > Actinopteri > Cypriniformes > Leuciscidae > Phoxinus > Phoxinus phoxinus. Next base: position 12,902,834 of record NC_136890.1, read on the forward strand.
CTTACAGAGGAGGAAGAATAATAATAATAATAATAATAATAATAAATATAGCTGCAAGCAGCAACACGGGGCCAAGCCCAGAAAGGGCTGTAGCGCAATGCAGAGCCAGAAGAGATAAAAGAGCAGAAATAGAATATACATGAAGAACAGATATCTTCAGAAGTACAGATAGGATGAAATGAAAAATGAACAGAAGTTCTGATGAGAACAAACACAGAATGAAGAGGAAAAAAACACTTATTTCCAATCCAAGAGTAAGAAAGAAATGGGCTGCAGCGCAATGCAGAGCCAGAAGGGCAAAAAGAGCAGAAATAGAATGTACATGAAGAACAGATATCTTCAGAAGTACAGATAGGATGAAATCAAAATGAACAGACGTTCTGATGAGAACGAACACAGAATGAAGAAAAAAAACACTTATTTCCAATCCTACAAAAGATTAGTATTGCTCTTATCTGGATAATAAAGGAATTATTCATACACATTTTGAAAGTTGTCCCACACGGACTTGAACCCACTATCTATGGGTCAGGTGCCTGTCCCTCATCTTGTTGTGCTTCTTGGCAATCATGCATTTACACAGCTGGCAAAATTCAACAGTTCAAGTGAGTATCAACTAAAAATTAAGAATTTGTATAAAGATGTACTGCATGTTATATTGAAGTTGTCAGAAAGACACAATATCTTGAATAGAAGCAACTTTTGCACCACTTCTGGCCACAGTATCTCTTGCATGTGTCACACGGGATTCGAACCCACGACCAGAATGGTTCGGGATTCGAGACACGTGGTTTATCAAATTGCGCCACTCAGAGGCACAACTTTCAAAGCTGCAGAGGATAGGCTTCAGTGTAAGAATAAGCACACAAAATCATGTTAACGAGATTAGCATGCTAAGCTAGCTTAATGCTAATGAAGCTAATGGTTATCCTGATAGCTGAAGAGCCACATTAGAAAGAATGGCATCTGGTTAGCATGCTAACCAATTATTATGCTAAGCTAACTAGCATAAGGCAACAAACACAGGCTAGGTCAACTTCGAAGATGAATATCTCGGGAACGGTAGCAAATATAAAAAATCTATTCAGTCATTTCTGTGCGTCTCAGTCCAAAGAACATCTGATCAAATTTTGGACAAAATTTAGCAAGATTTGAAGGAGAAGTAGTGAAAAAACTGTTTTTCATTTGTTCCAAAATGGCGGATAGTCACATTATTGGAAAATGACAAATGAGATATCGACGGAATTGGCATAAGCCGAGGAATATAATGACATAAATCAATACAAATTTGAACAATGTTTTCAAAAGTTATAAGCGTTTTTGAAAAATACCTTATATCTCTGGAACACTAGGTGGCGCTGTGTTCATTGTTCTCATGTACCTTCAGGACATTGTGTCGATGATCCATACTAAATTTTGTGAAGATATGTCAAATAGTTTAAAAATGATTGCAAATTATGTCAAAATTCAAAATGGCGGACACGTGGTACCTCCCATCCTGACAAAATTGGCATCCTCGGATTCGGCATGACCCAAGGAATCCATAGATACCACATTCATGATTTTCTGACAAACTGTACAAAAGTTATTGGCCAAAATATCAATTTTTCATATCTCATGACCTGTAGGTGGCGCTGTTCTCGAATTTGGCATGGACCCTGAGATCATGGTTCCGATGAAGCGTACCAATTTTCCTTTCGATTGATCAAACTTTGGCCGAGATAGAGCTTCTGAACCAATATTGGGTCGAGTTTGTTAAGTTTGCAACAACATAACTTTTGATCAAAGATGAATTAAAAAAATCTGTTCAGTCATTTCTGTGCGGTTCAGTCCAAATATCATGTGAGCCAATTTTCGTAAGAATTGAACAAAGTTTAAATGAGTAGTAGCAAAAAAACTTAATACTGTACTTTTCAAAATGGCTACTACTGTAATGGGCGGAGTCTTAATGTACGATATTGATTGCAATCACCATAATGAGTGGATTCAGGTGTACTAAGATTAATTTTCCTAGATCAAAGGGTTCAAAAGTTATAACTATTTAAATGTTCAATTTTTGAACTGGTGGTGGCGCTATAGAGTTTGACTTAGAGTCTCAAAAATTGGTCCAATTACTATTCATGGTCATATCTATAACTGTGCCAAATTTCATCATTTTCCTATGTACGGTTCATGGGGCTGCCATAGACTTACAGAGGAGGAAGAATAATAATAATAATAATAATAATAATAATAATAAGAAAACTAACGGATACAATAGGTGCCTTGCCCTACGGGCTTGGCCCCTAATAATAATAAGAAAACTAACGGATACAATAGGTGCCTTGCCCTACGGGCTTGGCCCCTAATAATAATAATAAGAAAACTAACGGATACAATAGGGTCTATCCCCTTCGGGGCTTGGCCCCTAATTAAAGCTGCAAGCAGCCTTTCCGGGGCCAAGCCCTTTCTGATGTTTGGCTGGTTTGGACAGGCTACATGATTTTTTATTTCTTTTTTACTAGGAATCTTTTGAACATTCCACAATTCACATGGTTTAATGCTTTGCTACACATCGGATTTGATTAAACAATCTTCAAAGTTATAGCCTTTTGCTTTACTCAGCATTTGCTTCATACTCATACACTGTGGTTTGCTTAATTTTACAGAGAGTTATGAAAATGTACTCAAAATGAAGATTTCTTATATCAATTTGCTGCATGTTATTTTTATGGAGATCCTTTCTCAGATACACATCATGTGCAGAACTGAAACAACTTTTCCACCACTTAAGGCCACAGTATCTCTTGCATGTGTCACACGAGATTCGAACCCACGACCAGAATGGTTCGGGATTCGAGACACGTGGTTTATCAAATTGCGCCACTCAGAGGACGTAACTTTCAAAGCTGCAGAGGATAGGCTTCACTGTAAGAATAAGCACACAAAATCATGTTAACGAGATTAGCATGCTAAGCTAGCTTAATGCTAATGAAGCTAATGGTTATCCTGATAGCTGAAGAGCCACATTAGAAAGAATGGCATCTGGTTAGCATGCTAACCAATTATTATGCTAAGCTAACTAGCATAAGGCAACAAACACAGGCTAGGTCAACTTCGAAGATGAATATCTCGGGAACGGTAGCGAATATAAAAAATATATTCAGTCATTTCTGTGCGACTCAGTCCAAAGAACATCTGATCAAATTTTGGACAAAATTTAGCAAGATTTGAAGGAGAAGTAGTGAAAAAACTGTTTTTCATTTGTTCCAAAATGGCGGATAGTCACATTATTGGAAAATGACAAATGAGATATCGTCGGAATTGGCATAAGCCAAGGAACATAATGACATAAATCAATACAAATTTGAACAATGTTTTCAAAAGTTATAAGCGTTTTTGAAAAATACCTTATATCTCTGGAACACTAGGTGGCGCTGTGTTCATTGTTCTCATGTACCTTCAGGACATTGTGTCGATGATCCATACTAAATTTTGTGAAGATATGTCAAATAGTTTAAAAATTATTGCAAATTATGTCAAAATTCAAAATGGCGGACACGTGGTACCTCCCATCCTGACAAAATTGGCATCCTCGGATTCGGCATGACCCAAGGAATCCATAGATACCACATTTATGATTTCTGACAAACTGTACAAAAGTTATTGGCCAAAATATCAATTTTTCATATCTCATGACCTGTAGGTGGCGCTGTTCTCGAATTTGGCATGGACCCTGAGATCATGGTTCCGATGAGGCGTACCAATTTTCCTTTCGATTGATCAAACTTTGGCCGAGATAGAGCTTCTGAACCAATATTGGGTCGACCTTGTTAAGTTTGAAACACCATAACTTTTGATCAAAGATGAATTAAAAAAATCTGTTCAGTCATTTCTGTGCTGTTCAGTCCAAAGATCATGTGAGCCAATTTTCGTAAGAATTGAACAAAGTTTGAATGAGTAGTAGCAAAAAAACTTAATACTGTACTTTTCAAAATGGCTACTACTGTAATGGGCGGAGTCTTAATGTACGATATTGATTGCAATCACCATAATGAGTGGATTCAGGTGTACTAAGATTCATTTTTCTAGATCAAAGGGTTCAAAAGTTATAACTATTTAAATGTTCAATTTTTGAACTGGTGGTGGCGCTATAGAGTTTGACTTAGAGTCTCAAAAATTGGTCCAATTACTATTCATTAGCATTACTAGAAGTGCACCAAATTTCATCATTTTCCTATGTACGGTTCATAGGGCTGTCATAGACTTACAGAGGAGGAAGAAGAATAATAATAATAATAAATATAGCTGCAAGCAGCAACACGGGGCCAAGCCCAGAAAGGGCTGTAGCGCAATGCAGAGCCAGAAGAGATAAAAGAGCAGAAATAGAATATACATATAGAACAGATATCTTCAGAAGTACAGATAGGATGAAATCAAAATGAACAGACGTTCTGATGAGAACGAACACAGAATGAAGAAAAAAAACACTTATTTCCAATCCTACAAAAGATTAGTATTGCTCTTATCTGGATAATAAAGGAATTATTCATACACATTTTGAAAGTTGTCCCACACGGACTTGAACCCACTATCTATGGGTCAGGTGCTTGTCACTCAGCTCTTTGCCCAAGTAGGCAGATGGGTTTATACACCACTAAGGCTATGTTTACACAGAAACGATCTGAAGAGAAAATGCAAAAGTGGTGTTTCGTTATTACTCTATTCTGCGTTTAGTCGAGTGTTTTGGGAGGGAAATCTGTGTGCATATGGTGACGTAAAAGTGTGTGAAATTTGATGTATGCACTCCAGGCGGCTAGGTGGCAATGTGAAGCACTGCCACACAACAACACCCAAGTCTGTGCACATGTGTACAACCTTCCTTTAACATGTCTCCCTAGTAGCGCAAAATCTAAACAACTGTACAACTGCGTAAAATACTCTTGAATGTAGATCAGAGCTGCTAGGGCATCTTGAAGATCCGATGCATGGAAATAATCCGACATGTTTGTTATTTTCCTGTACTAGCGTATGCCTGTGACGTAACCATGTACGCGACGAGAGCCACCGTGAGCAGACTTTTGCGTTTTTACCCTTTACACGGGAACGCGACGGTGGAGCGTTTTTAAGATTTCCACTCTGGAGGGAGGTTTCACTTTTTTGCGTTTTTAAGCCCCAAAAACGCTGTCGTCGTGTAAACGAAAGGCACATCCGATAAAATATTTTTACGTTTTCACCCGCAAGCGTTCTCGTGTAAACAGGGCCTTAATGTGAGAACGAATTTAAAATGACCAGATGTTGAGATGAGATTGAACCCAGAATTAACAAAAACAGACTTATTTGTATTCCAATAGTAAGAAAGAAGGACTCAAACCCCACTATCTATGGGTCAGGTGCCTGTCCCTCATCTTGTTGTGCTTCTTGGCAATCATGCATTTACACAGCTGGCAAAATTCAACAGTTCAAGTGAGTATCAACTAAAAATTAAGAATTTGTATAAAGATGTACTGCATGTTATATTGAAGTTGTCAGAAAGACACAATATCTTGAATAGAAGCAACTTTTGCACCACTTCTGGCCACAGTATCTTATGGACTGGGCAAGTGCCTCACAGGATTTGAACACAAGTGAAATGGTTTGTGGCTAAAATTCTGAGATTAACCAATTAGCATGCTAAGCTAACTAGCATAAGACAAACAAACACAGGCAAGGTCAACTAGAGAAGAATTTCTCGGGAATGATAGCAAATGTAAAAAAAAAATCTGTTCAGTCATTTCTGTGTGGCTCTTTCCATGTTTCCCTTTGAGGCTTGACTCGTAATAAAGTAAACTAACAATTACAATAGGGGCTAGGCCCATATTTTCTAACCCAAGATAAGACAACACAGATAATTGCTAATACACATTTACCAAGCTGCTGAGGAAACCTTTCAGTGTGATTAGGTCAAATGGAACAGTTTTATTTCTAGTCTGACAGAAATACAAATTAGTACAACCATCTCACAGATTATAAGTGAAATTTAAACAGTTTTTACTGGAATGGATAACTAAAGGGATGGAAAATGAATACTCAAGTGATGCAGTGTGAAGTTTAACATTTTATTCATCTTACAAGATGTTACAAATTATGAACTTGGAAAGAACAAATTATGAACATGGAAACAAAAGAGAAGTTGGAGAATGGAAATAAAAAGGTCACTTTAGACAAACTTTCAGGCACTTGAAACAACTTTTCCTAATATAACTTTGTTTTTATAATGAATTTTTGTTTGGTCGTTAGACGACATTATACATTTCGAAATTGTCTGCACATATATACATTTTTTTTTTAGAAACACCACTTCCCAGAACCTCCCTATAGGCATGCATGTGTGAAATGTATGGTGGAGAACTTCCTACAATGAATGAATGCATGCATGGCATTTGTTAACCCAATAAAAGAGGACATTGTGCAGACTAGGTGTCTGAATTGTGTAGGTGCGCTTGTACTACATACGTGTATGTAGATATTTATAAATGTGCCCATGTACTTGTATGTATAGTTAAGGTGTCTGAATTGTGCATGTGTGCTTGTATTACATATGTGCATGTAGAGATTTATAAATGTGCTCATGTACTTGTATGCATGTCTAAAGGTGTCTGAATGGTGTATGTGCGCTTGTACTACATACGTGTATGTAGATATTTATAAATGTGCTCATGTACTTGTATATATGCATGTCTAAAGGTATCTGAATTGTGTAGGTGCACTTGTACTACATACGTGTATGTAGATATTTATAAATGTGCCCATGTGCTTGTATGTATAGTAAAGGTGTCTGAATTGTGTATGTGTGCTTGTACTACATATGTGCATGTAGAGATTTATAAATGTGCTCATGTACTTGTATATATGCATGTCTAAAGGTATCTGAATTTTGTAGGTGCGCTTGTACTACATACGTGTATGTAGATATTTATAAATATGCTCATGTACTTGTATGTATGCATGCATGTAGGGCTTTGTACTGATGTGCATGTAGGGATTTATATAAAATGTTTATGTTCATGTGTATGCATGCGTCAGTAGAAGTGTATGAATTCATGTGTACATTTATTTTTTGGGATGGGAAGTTGTTTTTGTAGACTGAGGGTCATTTGTGGGTTGGATGACTGAAGATGGTATAGTGGATGTTGAAGTAGAGGGTGTGTTTTCTGTGAAGTCCACCATAAACTGTTCTAAATCTTCCTGGGATGGAAAGAGTGTGGAAGAGTCTGTAGGTGATGGTGTGATTATGATGTTAGGTATGTCCAATTGCTTGGTGTGAGGTTTGATTGTTTCGATGCGCGTTATATTGTTCTGATGGAGTGTAATGCTTACAGGTGGCAACTCAAGCAGTGAATCTATTATTGTGTGAGTGTTTGCAGTGTCCGGAACATTAATTATGGACTTAATGAATGTGTTCTCAATTTGGACATTTTTTATCTCTGTTGGTGTTTTGATTGTTAATGTGCCATGTGTGTAGTTTGTTATACATGATGATCTGTAAAATGTGTTACATTTTTCACAGCGAACTTTGGATGTAGATAGTGGCATGTCTGGAATGGGGTGTTTGAGTGGACAAATATGCAGCACATTAACTTTTGCTCCAATTATGTCAGCAGTGAGGTTGTGGGAAGTGGTGTGTTCTACTTGGCATGTGTTTTCATGACAAGTGATTTTTGTGAATTTACTATCTCTTGTTGAAGAGAGAAAGGTGGTCCCCTCAAATTTGCGAATTGAAATATTTGTGAATGAATACCAGCCATCAGTTGAAATGTCCTCTTCACCCCACACAGTAAGATCAATTGATGCAGTCTTATCGGCGATCATGTATGTGGTGTTGGTTAGGAAGGTCCCATCACGGACAAAGTTGTGACTCTGGCTCTTTTTTTGGATCGTCTTTGCCTTGACATTTACCTGCATAGAGGATTTAAAAGGAAAAGAAACAAAACCATTCACTCTAATTAACGGTAACTTCAAGTCATTCATTCTAAAAAATGCTAGGTTATTTCAACCCATGTTTGGGTCAAATATGGTTGGGTTTAAAACTAATTTATTATAGTACATTTAAACCAATGGTTGGGTTTGTCCATATTTAACCCAAACATGGATTGGAATAGCCCAGCAATTTATTAGAGTGTTGGTTTGTTCAATATACATACAATTTGAAAGTGGATGAACAGTTCAAGTTTAAATCAAGTTTTTACTCACACGTCTGTATGTGGTGTTTGTTTTGAAGATCTCAGATATGGTCAGATCTTCCTGGTTTGACGAAAGTGTTGGATTATAACTGTATTCTAGTTGGCTTAAACAGGATAAGGTGGACGAATGGGTGAATGTGATGTCATGTGCTCCCTCTGTTGTGAGCGAAGGGGTCAAATTGATATTGTGCAGGTGGACCGGACTCCTGTTTAAAAAAAAGAAAAAAAAAGAAAATGAAGACCAATAAACGCAAATTGAAAAGTCTGCATTTTCATAAAAGAATTCATACTTGTCATTGTTCACAGCTTTAAATTGAGGATGCATGTCAGCTTTGAAAACAACAAGTCTGCGCACTTTGTGTTTTTCCTGTAGCTCTGCATCAAAATATGTTCGTTTTGTGCCTTTTTTTATCTCAGAAATATTGTGTATGTAGCCCACAAGCGAATGTTGGCCTGTATTTTTCGGGTCTCCTTCCATACTTCTAAAAAAAAATAAAATACAAAAGTATAACAGTTAAATGTACATTGAGAGAATGACATAAGTATGGAAAGAGTGCAGTTGATTTCTTAAAGTAGTAAATACAGATACTGGAATGCTTCTAGAGTTGCAAAATTTCAGTAACTTCTATTTGCATTACCTGTTTCACGCAGATGTCAACTAGTTGCCTTGCCTGGATGTCAATAGTCTTTTCCTGAGATTTAAAAGATATTCAAGAAATTGATAAAGAATGGACATAATTAGATTTTAGTGGATTTCCTATTAGCAACCTTCTGGTTATTTATTTTGAAAATATACCTATGTTGATAAGAAAAAGTCAGTATTTGAGCATTAATATTACCTTTTCGTTTTCCTTTGTTGTCTTTTCAAGATTTACTTTAACTTGTCTACTCAGTATAATATATTCTATGTTGTATATGAGAACGCTATAGACATAGTTGCTCATTTAAACATTCATTTGATTTGATTCAGCTGATTCTCGTCAGCCTCATTGGTTGTTGGGGTAATAAGGTTATTGCTTCAATTATGTATAAACATATGTTAAGATCAAATTGAATGCATTATCACACCCCAGTCCAGCAGGTGGCAGTAATGAACCATTAAAGTGAGTTGCCAACTGCCATTAAATTGAAAGAAGAAGAAGAAGAAGAAGAAATTGAGTGCATTGTGCTAGTGAATATAGAAAGGTCATGCCAAGAAGAGAATCTTTGGTGAGCCGATAAAGAAAAAAAGAAGCAAGGTTTTTAAATTATTTAATTAATGTATTAATTAGGTTTCTTTCAGAAAAATATTCCGAAAAATGGGCCATCAGTAACAATGTTTTATTTATGTCCTGTGAGATATTTAATTGATGAATCAGCAGCAAGAATCTTGCTGAACTTCTGTCTTCCTACAGCAGGTAAGATTTTGTCAGAGCTCATTGTGCTGTGGTGTTATTTCTGTGTGTTTTTAATGTTGTAAAAGTTTACAACATCTGCGTTTTGAGTGTTGTTTGCAATAAACATTTTGACAAATTTGGTGTCAATGGCTGCTGCTTTGAAATGTTTGCTCTTTACACTAATTTAAAGTTTAGCAATGTCAGTGCAGTCTTTGTAAAATGTAATTCTGCTGCTTATTTGATAATTAAATGTGGACAGTACATCTGACATTTAGTTTAGCATTGTTAATCTTGTTGGTAAATCACACATACACAAACAAAGGAATTGAATGAGCCAATAACTGGGCAATTTTTAAAAAATGTGCCAATCATCCAATATGCAAAACACACACACACTTCAAAGTCCTACTGCAAGATTTGTTGATGCTTCCAAACAAAACATGTTTTACATTGTTTTTTTCTTATCTGTTCGGTACTTTTTGAGTTATTGAAATTTGATATTTTTTGTTTGAAAAAAAAAAAGGATTGTCTCCTACATTTATAAATGGATGTGTTTTTATATATGCATATGTTGGCACCTTTATAAGGTCTCACCCAACACAAATGTTTTTAAACATTCCACAATTGTAACTTTTGTATTGTAACCACAATTGAGGTTAAGTTCGCTATAACAATGTTTTGTAGAGTTCAGCCTATATGCAGCCATTGAGTACTATAGCCATCTAGTGGCTATTGATATTAATGCTTGTTTTGTCATTTTTATACCAACATGTCACCAGATGTTACCAAAGTCACCACATTTTTAGGTGTTGGCTGTCTGAACTTACTGGAGTTTTTTTTTTTACTAAAGTTAAATAAATAAAAATAAGCATATTTTAGGGCTGCAATGTGGATATGGTTTAATGTGTAAAAATATGGAAAGTTAATGCACGCCAAACTAAGCTTTATTTTTATTTTATTTTTCATGTGTGCTGGTGCATTGATAAAAGATTGCACTGAGGTAAGTAAAATTTGACACTTTTAAATTAAGGGTGACACTTCTATAATATAATAATTGATGTCAGTATTAAATATTAAATTGATATGATTATTTGTAGTGTTTAAATGGCAATTGTTATCTGCTTGTGTCGTCTTAAGATAAAACTTCAGTCATTTATGTGTAATTTTGTATTTGTTTTTACAGATGCCCCGGCCAAAGAAGAGGTCTGCAATAGCCAAGAGGCTATATGCACAACGATGTGCAACAGAGGCTGCACCGCTTCCTCTCAAAAAAAGTCAAGAAGAGGCTGCACCGCTTCCTCTTAAAATAAGTCAAGCAGAGGCTGCACCGCTTCCTCTTAAAATAAGTCAAGCAGAGGCTGCACCGCTTCCTCTTAAAATAAGTCAAGCAGAGGCTGCACCGCTTCCTCTTAAAATAAGTCAAGCAGAGGCTGCACCGCTTCCTCTTAAAATAAGTCAAGCAGAGGCTGCACCGCTTCCTCTTAAAATAAGTCAAGCAGAGGCTGCACCGCTTCCTCGTAAAACAAGTGTAGCCGAGGTTTTGCCGCTTCCTCGTAAAAAAATGGTAGGCACGCAGTCAAAAACGCAGTCAAAAACGCAGTCAAAAACGCAGTCAAAAACGCAGTCAAAAACGCAGTCAAACCCAATAAACAAATGTATGAACTCTGAACAAAACTGTGAAATTTACAGAAATGTATATGAAAATGCTTTGAATACTTTATCTGCATATGTTGAATTTTCACAGAAACCATTACTGAAAGGTTCCTTTCATCAAGGTGATGCCCGCTTTGGAAATTCACGTGGCAGACAGTGTGGTGCCATCAGTTTGACAGCAGTGTTGAAAAGCAAGATGAAGAACGTGCTCACTTGGACGAGACAAGATCTTGATGGTGTCTTAGTGGCAGGAACACACCTTTATGAACGGTTACGGAATCAGGGTAACATAAATGACCGACAAGTGGTGGGTAGAAATTACATTGCAGTCCACGAGTTACCAAGGAGACATGTCCTGGGTAATACTGTGTTTTCAATAGAGTATGCAGAGTCTCTCACTGGATTTGTTGATGTTGATGACTATGATGCAGCATTAATAAATGTGGCCATGCCAGTTGATGTAGCTCTTCAGCAAGCTCTACTGAGTGCTGATGCTTTTCTTTTATGTATCTGTGCCAACACATGTGCAGTTATTAAGGAGGGTTCATGGTATGCCTTTGTTGATTCTCATGCTAACATGACAGAGACTAGTTGTGTTGCTTATCACAGCACCATAGAATCTTTGTATGACTACATTAATAAGATGGCACACTCATTTGGTGTAACTGCACCACGATTTGAGGTAACTGGAGTTTCCGTTCATGCAGATTCTGAAGTTTATCACTCGCTGGAGGCAGACCGCAGCAGTTTCCCATGCTCTTCCGGTAAAGCACTTTACAGTGAAGTTCTGAAACACAAACCTGTGACAACTGAGGTAAGGTCATCTGACTTTCAAGTACCTAAGGTTGATGTTCAAAATAAAAGCACTGCTGTTCACATGCCACAACCAGTGTATAATGTGTTGAGAAGAGAAAAGCCAGCTGAACCCTTAAAGAAATGCATTACTAAGTCCCACTCGCTTGAGGCAGACCACAGCAGTCGTTCACGGTCTTCTGGTAAAGCACTTTACAGCGAAGTCTTAAGATGCACACCCAAGGTATGCACATCTGTGACAACTGGGGTAAGATCATCTGACTTTCAATCACCTGAGGTTGATGTTCCAAATACAAGCAGCACTAACCTTTCATTGTCACATCCAGTTTGTACTGTCTTGCCAAGTAAAGGAAAAAGGGGAAGTAAAAAGCAGGATGAGCAGGTCTCTAAGAAACAGGTCAAAAAATCTCATGTTGAAAATGTTGTAGTAGATGACATCATTATTACTGATGTTACAATTCCAGAAACATGTTTTTCTCCCTTGACTCTTAGCGATCAGCAAGCTTTATGTGAACTCTTGCTTCTAACAAATGTTAACAGTGACTGTGATGTTGCAACAAACTTTGGTCCCATTGCAGGTCCGTGTCAGACAAAGGGTATAAAACCAGATGGTAACTGCTTTTTCAGATCATTGGCATATGCAATCTGTGGAAGTGAGGAGAAGCATTTGAAGATTCGCCGTGCCGTTGTCAAACACCTGAAAATGAACACTTCAATATTTCAGAGGTATGTGAGAAGTGAGTATACTTCAGTAGAGGACTACTTGACACAATCTAGAGTCTATTATTCTGGGTCATGGGTCACTGAAATTGACATCTTTGCTTCTGCTGATCTGTTGAAAACCACCATAATGACTTTTAATGATGGACGGTGGAATGTACACAAACCTACTGGAGAGGTAATTTCAAACAATGCAATATATCTGAAAAACTGTAATGGTAATCATTATGAAGTTGTCACATGTGTTAAGCACAGAGAGCAAGACATTTGCGCAGGGAAATGTGAGAATGCCACTTCAAATGAGGTGAGAATGCCATGTCTGCGTAAAAGGAAGGTAAGCGACGCCACACAGTATGATCAAGAGAGATACTTGAAGAAACTGAAGGATCAGAAGACCAAGTATGATAATGATATTGATTTTAGACAGAAAAAAAAGAAAGCTCTTTGTGAGAAATATTTGAAACATTGTCATGTTCGTTTGATTAAGTGTGAACGTTCTAAGGCCAAATATTCAAGCAATTTTCAGTTTCAGAAACATGTTTGCCAGTATTCTCAAATGAAATATAAAAATGATGTCTCATTTCAGGCGGCTACACGTGAGTATTCCAAGAAGAAATATCTTCAAAATGTGCACTTTCAAGCAAGAGTGTGTGAGTATTCCAAGAAGAAATATCTTCAAAATGTGCACTTTCAAGCAAGAGTGCGTGAGTATTCAAAGAAGAAATATCTTCAAAACGTGCACTTTCAAGCAAGAGTGCGTGAGTATTCAAAGAAGAAATATCTTCAAAACGTGCACTTTCAAGCAAGAGTGCGTGAGTATTCAAAGAAGAAATATGTTCAAAACTGGGATTTCAAAGCAAGAGTACGTGAGTTTTCCAAGAAGAAATATCTTCAAAACCTGGACTTTCAAGCAAGAGTGCGTGAGTATTCAAAGAAGAAATATGTTCAAAACTGGGATTTCAAAGCAAGAGTACGTGAGTTTTCCAAGAAGAAATATCTTCAAAACCTGGACTTTCAAGCAAGAGTGCGTGAGTATTCAAAGAAGAAATATGTTCAAAACCTGGTCTTTAAAGCAAGACTGTGTGAGTATTTAAAAACAAAATATCGCAAAGATCTAAACTTTCATTTTAGTAAAATACAAAAAGGCTGTGAGATGTATGCAAAAAAAAGAGAAAAACACAAAGACATGGGTGTTGCAATTGCCAGTTTTCGTCGAGAAGTGAGTAGAGGTCCAGAGTTTGTGTGCTGTGTCTGTCACCGTTTACTTTTCCGAAAGCAGGTTACTGAATGCAAACCAGAAAACTATGAAAACAAAGGAGAAACAATTGCTGCCTTGGCGAGAAGATGCATCACACTGAGGTATGTGCATGTTTGTGAAGAAAAATGTCATAATCCTTTTGTTTTTTCTCCAAGGTGCAAATTGTGGATTTGTCCAACATGTCATCGCAAAATCATCAGGGGAAAACTGCCTGAAGAGAGTGTTGCTAACAATATGCATGTGGCGGACATTCCAAATCATCTAAAGTCTCTTAACTCGTTGGAACAACATCTTGTTGCACGTAACATTCCTTTTTTGAAGTTACTCTGTCTTCCACGTGGAAAACAAAATGGTTGCCATGGACCTGTGGTGTGTGTTCCTGTAAATACTGCAGATGTTTCAAATATTCTTCCACGAAATGAATGCGATGACAAGATGATAAGAATAAAGCTAAAGCGCAAGTTAACATACAAAGGGCATTATGAGTACAAGCATGTACACACTGATCGTGTTAGAAATGCTCTGAGATATTTGATCAGGTGCAATAAATTGTACAAGGATGTGGAGATTAACGAACAATGGATCAACTCGTTGAGTGAATCAGAAGAAAAAGTTGCTGATGAAATGGAGGAACAAACTGTAGTTGAAAAGAGTGAAGAGGAAAATGATACTGAAGAACAGCCAGAGGAAGATTTGACTTATATCAAAGAGCAGAGTGGTCTTTTGTCAGACACATGTTTACAACCTGTCGATCTTGGTTCGGAAGTCATTGATCAGCATTTTCAAGATGTGTTAAATGTGGCACCAGCTGAAGGTAACAGTCCTGTTAAATTACTGTCTGATAAAACCAATGAAGCAAAATGTTTTCCTGTTCTGTTTCCAACTGGTGGTCCAACATTCCATGATGAGAGAGAAAGAAAGATCTCACTTTCACGGTACTTAAATGCAAGAATCCTCAATGCAGACGGACGTTTTGCACGGAGCACAGACTTCATTTTCTATGCTCAATACATGTCAGAGTTGGATCAAATTGTATCCAATGTCTCGATTGCTTTGCGAAAAGGGTCGGACAAGAGGTTGTTGAAGGGAGTAACCTCAGATATGCTCACAAATCCAGAGTCATTAGCTAAATTATTAAATTATGATGAAGGCTACAAGTTTTTGAGACCAGTCCGTGGAACGCCACCCTATTGGCAATCAACTCAAAAAGATCTTTTTGCCCTCATAAGACAACTAGGTATTCCAACTTTCTTTGCATCCTTTAGCTCTGCTGATCTCAGATGGCCTGAAATGATTAACACCATCTTGGAGCAAGAACAGAAAAATGTAAGTGTTGATGAGCTTGACTGGTCTGAGAAATGTGGACTAATTAGACGAAACCCAGTCACTGCTGCGAGGATGTTTGATTACAGATGGCATTGTTTTTTGAAAGATGTCATTATGTCACCTGCTCAACCTATTGGTAAGATCAAAGACTACTTTTATCGCGTAGAGTTTCAACAGCGTGGATCTCCTCATGTTCATTGTTTGTTTTGGGTTGAAAATTCTCCAAAGTTAAATGAAGACAATGAAGACAATGATGCTTTGGTTGCTGCTTTCATAGATCAGTATATAACTTGTGAGACACCAGGAGAGGATGATGCAGAACTTTCTGAAACTGTGAACAGTGTTCAAAAGCACAGCACCAGACATTCGAAGACATGCCGGAAGAAAAAGACAGTGTGTAGATTTAATTTTCCACGACCTCCATCTAGCCGCACCTTTATAACGAGAGCTGTGCAAGATGACTTGAAAGGCAATGATGGAAATGAGACCGCAAGTGCCATTTTGAAGAAAATCAAAACTGCATTGACAGAATCTGAAGTCAATTTTGATTCAACAGATGCCTTTTTCCAATCCATTGGAATTAATCAGGCTGTATTTGAAAAGGCATACAAGAGATGTTCCAAAAAGAAAAGTGTCGTCTTGAAGCGAAGTCCAAAAGATGTTTGGGTAAATCAATATAACCCTCATTTATTGCGTGCATGGCAAGGCAACATGGATATCCAGTATGTGACAGATGCTTACTCTGTAGTGGTTTATATTATTAGTTACATCACAAAAGCAGAACAAGAAATGGGACTGTTGTTGCAACGTGCACAAAATGAAGCCATGAATGGAAATCTCGAAGCAAGATCATCGTTAAAAATGTTGGGAAGTGTATATCTACACAACAGAGAAGTTTCAGCACAAGAGGCTGTGTATCGCCTAACAGGTATGCACTTGAAAGAATGCTCTCGCAAAGTCCAGTTTATTCCAATTGGAACAGATCCTGTGAAAATGAGTTTGCCTTTGCGGGTTCTCCAAAGCAAAGATGACCATTCTGGTGAAGAAAATTCAAGTTTTTGGATGAATAGTTTGGTTGACCGTTACAAGAGTAGACCAAAAACGGAACATTTTGAGATTCTATGTCTGGGCAGTTTTTGCTCCGAATACAGGATATTGTCAACATCTGAGCTATCTTCACAAAAGAAAGAAAATGTGATCAAGCTTAACAACAATTGTGGGTTCATGGTCAGAAGATCTCGAACTGAACCTGCAGTAATAAGGTATCCAAGATTTTCACCATCAAAAGATCCAGAAAAGTACCATCATTCACTGCTACAACTTTTTTTACCATATTATGAAGATTGTCATCTAAAGCCTGAAAAGTTCCACACTTATGAGGATTTCTACAAAAATGGTGCTGTCAAATGTGGAGGTAATGTGATTGGAGTCAAATCTATTGTTGATTCTAATCGAGCACTGTTTGAAAAGGACAGTGATGAATTGGACCGAGCTCAACAGGTCTTGGAGCTGGGTGTTGATTTGGAAGATGCTTGGGCTACATTGTGTCCTGAAACAGAGAATGTGCGTCATGAATGTATTGAGCTAATGAAGAACAACATACTTCCCGAAGAAGATGATTCTGACACACTTATTCCAGATCTTGTAGCGAACCCTCGAACTGCATTCACAATTGAGAACAGTAATGCTACAATGTCTCGAGATGAAGCACTGTGTTTATTAAGATCATTAAATGCTAAACAGTCTGCAATATTTTACAAAGTTCGTGAATGGTGTGTACAAAAACTGAATGGAGGAAACCCTGAACCATTTCGCTTGTTTGTTACTGGTGGAGCAGGCACAGGAAAAAGCCATGTAATTAAAGCAATATGCTATGAATCTTCTAGACTCTTGTCTCAGCTGTCTGAAAACCCTGAAGAAAGGAGTGTGATTTTGTGTGCATCTACTGGAGTAGCCGCATACAACATTGGCGCTGCAACCATCCACAACACTTTTTCAATTGGTGCTAGTGTGAAATTGCCATATCAACCATTAAGTGATGACAAAATCAATTCTCTGCGTTCCAAACTTGGAAGTTTGAAGATTTTGATTATAGATGAGGTATCCATGGTCGACCATCACCTTTTGTCATATGTTCATGGGAGATTGAGACAAATCAAACAAACTGGTGATTACTCCCTCTTTGGAAAGGTAAGTCTTGTAGTTGTTGGAGATTTTTATCAGCTGCCACCTGTTAAAGGAACTCCACTCTATGCTGATACAAAAGGTGTGAACCTTTGGGAAAACAACTTTGAAATTGCTGAACTAACTGAAGTTGTTAGGCAACAAGATGCATCCTTTGCTGAAACCTTAAATCGTCTGAGAGTTCGTAAAAAAAATGAACCTCTAAACTCATGTGACCTCAACATGTTGAAGCAACGTGAAACCGGAGAAGAATGCGGGGATGTTCATATATTTCCTACAAATAAAGAGGTTGATGAATACAATATTCGGAGACTAAATGAGGTTTGTCCTGAGGCAATCAGCATTCGAGCTCAAGATTTTGAGAGAAATCCCAAAACTGGTAGGATTGAAAAAAAAGTTGGATTTCATGCAACTGTTTTCAACTCCTGTTTGGCTAAATGTGTTTCCTTGGGTGTTGGAGCGAGAGTAATGTTGAAGAAAAATGTTGATGTTTCGGACGGACTTGTGAATGGAGCCTTTGGTACAGTTGTCCATATTAGCAGAAGTCAAATACAGGATGATGATTATGTTGATGACTTTCCATCAGCCATTCATGTGGAATTTGATGATCCAAATGTGGGAAGAAGACAAAGGTTAAACCAACGACATCGATTTTCCCCAAATTCTATAGTAATTGAAGTTCAAGAAGATCAAGTTACAAACAACGGTGGTTTAAGACGTCAATTTCCACTTAGATTGGCATGGGCATGCACCGTTCATAAAGTCCAAGGGCTCACAGTAGATAAAGCGGTTGTATCTCTTGACAAGATATTTACTGCAGGACAAGCATATGTTGCATTGAGTCGTGTGAGAACTCTCAATGGACTAATAATTCAAAACTTCAAGGAGTCTGCAATCTACTGTAATGATCAAATTGATTTGGCAATGAGACATATCCCAAAATTTCCACTAGAAAGTCACAATTTCTCAAAGACGCCTGGTACATTTACAATTGCTCTTCACAACGTACAAAGTCTTCAAGCTCATGTTCAAGATCTCCAAGCTAGCAGACAGCTTATGAATGCAGATTGTATTTGTTTAACTGAAACATGGTTAAAAGTGGAAGACAAAGTACAAATACCTGGATTTATTTTCAATCATAATCCAAGAGCTAAGTGTTATGACAACAGCACTCCACTTTTCAGTAACTTAAAACTACAGCGAGGAGGTGGGGTTGCAATTTACTCTTGTGAAAACATGTCTTTTAAAGTCATTATTCCAGAACGTTGTAATTTGGAATGTTTGTACTTCTCAGTTCCACATGTCAACTTGAATGCTGCTCTTCTGTACAGGCCTAATTCATATCAAATTGATGTGTTTCGACAAAATCTGTTACATGTCATTGCTGACCTGGAAAAACATCCAGGAAAGAAGGTAATCATGGGAGACTTCAATGAAGACAACTTGACATCATCTTCAATTGTGAAACTAATGGAAGTCCATGGATACAGTCAACATGTGCAATGTCCTACAACTGAAAAGGGTACGTTACTAGACCATGTCTACGTTAAAGATGCAGAAAATGTCACAATTGAAATTGTTTCAACTTATTATAGTTACCATGAAGCCGTTCTAGTTTCAATAAGGTAATTGGCATTTTTGACACAAAATCAAGACTGTATAACTGCATTTTTCTTTTCTGTGCCCCTACCATGCTACAATTAATCTGAGATTGAGGTCCATGAAGGTTTGTTCAAGTTCACAAGTGAAAACGTATTAGATAATTCATTTAAAATCATGTCATTCAGAAATTACAACGGATGAATCTTTATTTTTTTAAAGTCCAGTAGCATGTTATCAAGAGAGCTTTAGTCATGTAAGGTAATTTGTTTGATTTATGTATACATGTTATGACTTATATGTATATTAGGGCTGTGCTATGTATTGAAATTGTCAAAACATCACAAATGTATATATCACAATATGCATATTGCAAGTGCTTGCAATAACTGGGGTCACGAAAAAAAGATTTATTTCATACAGTGAAAACAAAGCAGTGTTTTATTTTTACATGCGATTATTCAGTTTCTTTTTAATAACCCTAATGGAGGATAAACTTAAACATTGCTGTTCAGAAGTTAAAGGGATGTTTTTTGTTACTAAAAGAATGTGAAATGCGTATATAGTTTATATAATTTTATTAAACATTTTGAGTTTATTACACACTTTAAGCATTATCATATCGAATATCGCATTAATGAGTTGTCACATAGCATTTTTCTTCAATATCACACAGCCCTAATGTGTATGATTTATGTATATAACTACAATGTCTATTCTATAATTGTCCATACCATTGTGACACATCTTGAGATTCCAAGTTCCATAGAGTCCTGACCATTCCATCCATTGTTCATCGGCCACCACCCTACACCTTCCATAATTATGGATCTTTCTGGAGTTCCAAAGCTACATCCAGTCAAGGTTTGTGTAGTTTATGCATTTAAATTGTTCAATTTGTGTTTCTGATTATTCTTGATCTGTTTAAGACAAGGTTTCTGTTTTTTTGGCTGAAAGATGTTTTTTTTTTTTTATCTAATTTCTGCCCTAGTCCAAGCCATCCAAACAACACTGCATGGTTCCAAACAGTATAGAAAGCATCCACAAAGACTGCCTGCTGCATTCCTACAGTTGTCTTAATAAATCCCAATTAAGTTAATAGGATTACAAGAAAACATCTATAAACAATGGAAAACTTCACAAAGAAAGGTAAGTTGACATTATTATGTACATTTTAGTAGTTAATAAAAAAAATATCTATCGTTCATTGCATCAACTAACAATATAATTAATATATTTATAAATTGCAATGTCCACTTCTGACAAAAAGGCAAACAGACATAGTGTATACATTAGCAAAATATTGTTAACTTCACTTCAGCAGTTCAACAAATGTTTTTATTTTTATTTTTTTTTATTTCTGGAACCCTAAGTTATAACTTCAATATACCCATCACAAGATTCTCTATTCCATGAACTTTTTTCAACATTTGTCAAGCAACACAATAACTACAGTTGATAGTTTTTAAGTCCATACATATCGCTATACAAATGTCCACAAAAGGTATGCTAACAGATTATGTATATGTTAGTTGCGAAATGTTTTTAATGTAAAGACTTCACTTATAGCACTTTGTTGAAGGAAAGTAATATTTTCATTTCAGATTCCTGAAATTCACAGAAGTCTCAACTTCCTCCATATACCACCCATCACAAGATTCTCTGCTCCATAAACTTTTATAAAAGCACACAACTGATAAAACGGTAAGTTGTATTGAAGAAAATTTAAGTTGTTGACATTTATACAAGCACTGGATAATCTACAAGTGGTACATTTTTAGGTTTGTCCAGCAACTCCATAAGTACAGTTTATATTTGGAAGTCCATACATCCCTATACAAATGTCCACAAAAGGTATGCTAATAGACCATGTATATGTTAGTTGCAAAATGTTTTTAATGTGAAGACTTCACTTATTTCACTTTTTCACTTTATTGAATGAATGTAATATTTTCAGATTTCTGACATTGACCAAAGTCTTTACTTCCTCCATATACCCATCACAAGATTGGACTTTTATGAAGCGCACAACTGATAAAACGGTAAGTTTTATTGATGTAAATTTATGTTGACATTTATACAAGCACTGGTTAATCTATTAATAGTACACTTTCAGATTTGTGCAGCAACTTGACTACAATTGACAGTTTGAAGTCCTTATGCAAATGTCCACCAAAGGTAAGCTAACAGATCAAGTCTACGTTAGTTGCAACATGTTTTTAATGTAAAAACTTAACTTATTGCACTTTGTTGAATGAATGTAATATTTCAGATTTCGTCATAACCACCTCCCATATGCCAATCAAAAGATTTTCTGTGGTATGAACTTCTGTAAAGTGTACAACTGATTGAAAATGGTAATGAACAATGAATATATTCAAACTTGTTATTGAAAATGTATCATTTTGTGATTTTGAATATTGCTTTTCCCCTTCTAACAATAGGGATGACATTCTTCTCTTCAACTTTCAATTGAGAAAATGTTCTGGAAAAAAAAACTGGAAACCTATGCAGACAGTCAAGTTATTTTACAACTGAATACATAATCTCCACATTAACAATGTTGAATGGATGGCTTGTATTACATTTGGCCTATGTATAGTTACTTTAATATGTGCCAGCCAAAAGAGGATGGCATGCCCCTGCTGAGTCTGGTTCCTCTCAAGGTTTCTTCCTTTGCCACTATGCTGATTTTATTTCACCCTTTGACCCATGATATTCCACAATTCTATTTAAGGGAGTTTTTCCTTGCCACTGTCGCCTTTTGGCTTGCTCACTGGGGTATGAAGGCACAACATGTTTAAAATAAAAATGTAATATTTTTTTAAAATAATTAGAATATATATTTTGTCTCTGTGGTCATTTACTTCATTTTAACCTCTATTTTCTACTTGTACTGAATGGATATAGACACTACATTTAGTATATTAATTGATCATACACAAACTTGATGTCTTTAACTATGTATGCAATAAAAGAGCTTGGTGGATGGGAGCATTTACATAATATTCATTTAATTTTTAGTAGGCTATTATTCAAGAGTGTTTTTTATTGTTTTGACTTCTTGTAACTGACTGTCTTCAGGACAACAGTTAAAATGTTGTCTAACCTAAATGGTAAATATGCTATTGTGTGATATTTTTTTAAAAATATTTATATACTTTATAAAGTATGATTGTCAGTGATCTTTTGGAACAGACAGAAATAATTAGCTCTGCTCTCTAGCTCATTACACACAATGCACAATGCAAAGAAATTGACATGAAAATTAACCTATGAAGGCAAAAAAAATTCTATGAAGAAAACTGCTATTGCAAGAATAGCAGAAATTCAAGGACCGCTTTAGCAATCCTGTTTGATCACACAACTTTCTGGATACTCTAGACTTCAGGTGAGATTCAACAGAACGAACAATGTTTCTAATCGCAAATTTTTTTCCTGGATTATAAAGGAACAATTTTATAAAGTTGTCATACACAGGACTCGAACTCACAATCTCTTGGTGATGTGACTGTTACTCACCTAGTTGCACCATTGGTTAAACCTTTTATTATACTGTTTTTACCATGATGCCAAAATTCATTTAATCAATTGTGAATATATGAATGTGCCACATATTATATTCTTGAGTTACTTATCAAAAAGACACTGTAACAAAATGATTTGAGCGTATGGCACATTGTTTAACAGCTTACACTTAAGCAAAACAAAAATGGCAGACATTTAATTTACATGTTAAAAAAAAGCTGGTTCAGAAGCAAAGGTGAAAATAATCTCAAAATGAACCAAAGTGAACATGGGAATTAACACATACTTATTTCTAATCTAAGAGGAAGAATGATTAGTACAATGATTATATGTAAATGTATTGTACAGGAATGTGTATATATTGTAAAATGACATGTAAATGTACATCAAGCACAGCAGTGCAGCAAGCATTTAAGCACCTAGAGCAGAGAATCAGAAGAGCAGAAATAGAATGTACATAAAGAAGATATAGGTTCAGAAGTACAGATAGGATGAAATCAAAACAAGCTGCTTTACACGGTGTGTCACACGGGATTCGAACCCACGACCAGAATGGTTCGGGATTCGAGACACGTGGTTTATCAAATTGCGCCACTCAGAGGACGTAACTTTCAAAGCTGCAGAGGATAGGCTTCAGTGTAAGAATAAGCACACAAACTCATGTTAACGAGATTAGCATGCTAAGCTAGCTTAATGCTAATGAAGCTAATGGTTATCCTGATAGCTGAAGAGCCACATTAGAAAGAATGGCATCTGGTTAGCATGCTAACCAATTATTATGCTAAGCTAACTAGCATAAGGCAACAAACACAGGCTAGGTCAACTTCGAAGATGAATATCTCGGGAACGGTAGCAAATATAAAAAATCTATTCAGTCATTTCTGTGCGTCTCAGTCCAAAGAACATCTGATCAAATTTTGGACAAAATTTAGCAAGATTTGAAGGAGAAGTAGTGAAAAAACTGTTTTTCATTTGTTCCAAAATGGCGGATAGTCACATTATTGGAAAATGACAAATGAGATATCGTCGGAATTGGCATAAGCCGAGGAACATAATGACATAAATCAATACAAATTTGAACAATGTTTTCAAAAGTTATAAGCGTTTTTGAAAAATACCTTATATCTCTGGAACACTAGGAGGCGCTGTGTTCATTGTTCTCATGTACCTTCAGGACATTGTGTCGATGATCCATACTAAATTTTGTGAAGATATGTCAAATAGTTTAAAAATGATTGCAAATTATGTCAAAATTCAAAATGGCGGACACGTGGTACCTCCCATCCTGACAAAATTGGCATCCTCGGATTCGGCATGACCCAAGGAATCCATAGATACCACATTCATGATTTTCTGACAAACTGTACAAAAGTTATTGGCCAAAATATCAATTTTTCATATCTCATGACCTGTAGGTGGCGCTGTTCTCGAATTTGGCATGGACCCTGAGATTATGGTTCCGATGAAGCGTACCAATTTTCCTTTCGATTGATCAAACTTTGGCCGAGATAGAGCTTCTGAACCAATATTGGGTCGAGTTTGTTAAGTTTGCAACAGCATAACTTTTGATCAAAGATGAATTAAAAAAATCTGTTCAGTCATTTCTGTGCGGTTCAGTCCAAATATCATGTGAGCCAATTTTCGTAAGAATTGAACAAAGTTTGAATGAGTAGTAGCAAAAAAACTTAATACTGTACTTTTCAAAATGGCTACTACTGTAATGGGCGGAGTCTTAATGTACGATATTGATTGCAATCACCATAATGAGTGGATTCAGGTGTACTAAGATTAATTTTCCTAGATCAAAGGGTTCAAAAGTTATAACTATTTAAATGTTCAATTTTTGAACTGGTGGTGGCGCTATAGAGTTTGACTTAGAGTCTCAAAAATTGGTCCAATTACTATTCATGGTCATATCTATAACTGTGCCAAATTTCATCATTTTCCTATGTACGGTTCATGGGGCTGCCATAGACTTACAGAGGAGGAAGAATAATAATAATAATAATAATAATAATAATAATAAGAAAACTAACGGATACAATAGGTGCCTTGCCCTACGGGCTTGGCCCCTAATTAAAGCTGCAAGCAGCCTTTCCGGGGCCAAGCCCTTTCTGATGTTTGGCTGGTTTGGACAGGCTACATGATTTTTTATTTCTTTTTTACTAGGAATCTTTTGAACATTCCACAATTCACATGGTTTAATGCTTTGCTACACATCGGATTTGATTAAACAACATTCAAAGTTATGAAAATGTACTCAAAATGAAGATTTATTTATATTTATTGAGTTCCTTTCTCAGATACACATCATGTGCAGAACTGAAACAACTTTTCCACCACTTAAGGACACAGTACCTCTTGCGGTCTGGCCATGTGTCACACGGGATTCGAACCCACGACCAGAATGGTTCGGGATTCGAGACACGTGGTTTATCAAATTGCGCCACTCAGAGGAGGTAAATTTGAAAGCTGCAGAGGATAGGCTTCAGTGTAAGAATAAGCACACAAAATCATGTTAACGAGATTAGCATGCTAAGCTAGCTTAATGCTAATGAAGCTTATGGTTATCCTGATAGCTGAAGAGCCACATTAAAAAGAATGTCATCTGGTTAGCATGATAACCAATTATTATGCTAAGCTAACTAGCATAAGGCAACAAACACAGGCTAGGTCAACTTCTAAGATGAATATCTCGGGAACGGTAGCGAATATAAAAAATCTAGTCAGTCATTTCTGTGCGTCTCAGTCCAAAGAACATCTGATCAAATTTTGGACAAAATTTAGCAAGATTTGAAGGAGAAGTAGTGAAAAAACTGTTTTTCATTTGTTCCAAAATGGCGGATAGTCACTTTATTGGAAAATGACAAATGAGATATCACCGGAATCAGCATACGCCAGGAAACACAATGACGTAAAGAAATCAAAATTTGAACAATGTTTTCAAAAGTTATAAGCGTTTTTGAAAAATACCTTATATCTCTGGAACACTAGGTGGCGCTGTGTTCATTGTTCTCATGTACCTTCAGGACATTGTGTCGATGATCCAAACTAAATTTTGTTAAGATATGTCAAATAGTTTAAAAATTATTGCAAATTATGTCAAAATTCAAAATGGCGGACACGTGGTACCTCCCATCCTGACAAAATTGGCATCCTCGGATTCGGCATGACCCAAGGAATCCATAGATACTATATTTATGATTTTCTGACAAACTGTACAAAAGTTATTGGCCAAAATATCAATTTTTCATATCTCATGACCTGTAGGTGGCGCTGTTCTCGAATTTGGCATGGACCCTGAGATCATGGTTCCGATGAAGCGTACCAATTTTCCTTTCGATTGATCAAACTTTGGCCGAGATAGAGCTTCTGAACCAATATTGGGTCGACCTTGTTAAGTTTGCAACACCATAACTTTTGTTCAAAGATGAATTAAAAAAATCTGTTCAGTCGTTTCTGTGCGGTTCAGTCCAAAGATCATGTGAGCCAATTTTCGTAAGAATTGAACAAAGTTTGAATGAGTAGTAGCAAAAAAACTTAATACTGTACTTTTCAAAATGGCTACTACTGTAATGGGCGGAGTCTTAATGTACGATATTGATTGCAATCACCATAATGAGTGGATTCAGGTGTACTAAGATTAATTTTTCTAGATCAAAGGGTTCAAAAGTTATAACTATTTAAATGTTCAATTTTTGAACTGGTGGTGGCGCTATAGAGTTTGTCCTAGAGGCTCAAAAATTGGTCCAATTACTATTCATTAGCATCACTAGAAGTGTACCAAATTTCATCATTTTCCTATGTACGGTTCATAGGGCTGTCATAGACTTACAGAGGAGGAAGAAGAATAATAATAAATATAGCTGCAAGCAGCAATCACCGGGGCCAAGCGCAAGCAAGACGACAAGACATGCCAAAGTGGCTGGGAGTGTGAGACCCACTGCAGCAAGGAGCAATTAAAGACATTTGAAGATGAATTTTGGCAAAATGGTTGAAAAATCACATACAATGACTAAAAATATGATTATCACTTTCGACCAATAGGTGGCGCAGTTACGAAACTGATGTGATGTGGTCAGAGTGAAGTGACAATGACACAAAGTTTGGTGTCAATATGTCAAGGCATTGCAGATATAAAGCCTGAATAGTCATTTTGGCATCATGCCTCAACTTTGCCACTGCGGTATACGAAAACGGTTTTGTCTATCGACACGAAATCCATAACTTTTACTCGGCACAGTCTGGAGATGACACGATCCGATTTTGGTGAAAATCGGACGTTCGGTCTAGGAGGAGTTCGAAAAAGTAGGTTTTAAAAGAAAATAAAGATGGCGGACAGGAACTTTGATTGACTATGGCAAAATTGGTATCTATGTTTTCAGCATAACCCAAGGAATCTATTGAGATCAGTGTCATTACTATAGGCAAATTTATTCAAAAGTTATTAGCATTTTTGGAAATTTCATTATAACTTTTGACCAAAAGGTGGCGCTGTCTCATAAATTTTTGAGTACTTTTAGGGCGTTGTACTGATGACCCATACTGAGTTTCGTAACGATACGTTCATGCGTTCATAAAATACAGCATTTTAGCACATAATTCAAAATGGCCGACAGCCAAAATGGCCGATATGGGAAAATTGGATATCAGTCGACTCAGCACGATGCCCTGAATCTAACGAGACCACTTTTGTGATTTTTGGACAAACCGTTCAGAAGTTATAAGCAAAAATATAAATTCTTCATATCTCCGGACCAGTAGGTGGCGCTGCGCCGAAACGCAGCATGTAGCCTCAAGTCATACTTGTGATGACATGTACCAAATTTGGTCTGAATCCGATAAAGCGTTGTGGAGATACGGCCTTACGTCTGTTTTTGCAAGCGCTACGTAAAATTTATTTGCGCGGTATTCGAGAACGGTAATTCGAATCAACTTGAATTCCATAACTTTTTGTCGTCATGGTCTGGAGTTGATTTGGTTCAATTTTCGTGAAATTCGGAGCAACGGCCTAGGAGGAGTTCGAAAAAGTAGGTTTTTTGGAAAATTCAAAATGGCGGGAAAACTATTATGACGGAAAATGACGTCATAGGGTGCAATCGAATCGTCGTGAGCTCAGAAATCAGAGGAAAAAAGAATTTTGATTCTAGCCCTTACGGTTCAAAAGTTATCAGCATAGACATGAGTGAAACTTTGGACTGTTGGTGGCGCTAGAGGGAATGAGTTGGAGACACCAAAATTGGTGTATTTAATGTTGGGACTGTCCTCTATCAGAATGTCAAATAAAATCAACTTTCCCGCAAGCGGTTCATAGGGCTGCCATAGACTTCAATGGCGGAAGAAGAAGAAGAAGAAACGGAAGAATAAATATAGCTGCAAGCAGCAATCACCGGGGCCAAGCGCAAGCAAGACGACAAGACATGCCAAAGTGGCTGGAAGTGAGAGACCAACTGCAGCAAGGAGCAATTGAAGACATTTAAAGATGAATTTTGGCAAAATGGTTGAAAAATCACATACAATAACTAAAAATATGATTATCACTTTCGACCAATAGGTGGCGCAGTTACGAAACTGATGTGATGTGGTCAGAGTGAAGTGACAATGACACTTACAAAGTTTGGTGTCAATATGTCAAGGCATTGCAGATATAAAGCCTGAATAGTCATTTTGGCATCATGCCTCAACTTTGCCACTGCGGTATACAAAAACGGTTTCGTCTATCAACACGAAATCCATAACTTTTACTCGGCACGGTCTGGAGATGACACGATCCGATTTTGGTGAAAATCGGACATTCGGTCTAGGAGGAGTTCGAAAAAGTAGGTTTTAAAAGAAAATAAAGATGGCGGACAGGAAGTTTGGCTGACAATGGCAAAATTGGTATCTATGTTTTCAGCATAACCCAAGGAATCTATTGAGATCAGTGTCATTACTATAGGCAAATTTATTCAAAAGTTATTAGCATTTTTGGAAATTTCATTATAACTTTTGACCAAAAGGTGGCGCTGTCTCATAAATTTTTGAGTACCTTTAGGGCGTTGTACTGATGACCCATACTGAGTTTCGTAATGATACGTTCATGTGTTCATAAAATACAGCATTTTAGCACATAATTCAAAATGGCCGACAGCCAAAATGGCCGATATGGGAAAATTGGATATCTGTCGACTCAGTACGACGCCCTGAACCTAACGAGACCACTTTTGTGATTTTTGGACAAACCGTTCAGAAGTTATAAGCAAAAACATAAATTCTTCATATCTCCGGACCAGTAGGTGGCGCTGTGCCGAAACGCAGCATGTAGCCTCAGGTCATGCTTGTGATGACATGTACCAAATTTGGTCTGAATCCGATAAAGCGTTGTGGAGATACGGCCTTACGTCTGTTTTCGCAAGCGCTACGTAAAATTTATTTGCGCGGTATTCGAGAACGGTAATTCGAATCAACTTGAATTCCATAACTTTTGGTCGTCAAGGTCTGGAGATGATCTGGTTCATTTTTCGTGAAATTCGGAGCAACGGCCTAGGAGGAGTTCGAAAAAGTAGGTTTTTCGGAAAATTCAAAATGGCGGGAAAACTATTATGACGGAAAATGACGTCATATGGTGCAGTGGAATCGTCATGAGCTCAGGAATGAGAGGAAAAAAGAATTTTGTTTCTAGCCCTTGTGGTTCAAAAGTTATTAGCATAAACATGAGTGAAACTTTGGACAGCTGGTGGCGCTAGAGGGAATGAGTTGGAGACTCCAAATTTGCTATGGTGATAGTTCAGGCTGTCCTCTATCACTGTGCCAATTTGTATAAGTTTCCCGCAAACGGTTCTATAGGCTGCCATAGACGCCCAGTCGGAAGAAAAAAAAGAAAAAATATAGCTGCAAGCAGCAATCACCGGGGCCAAGCGCAAGCAAGACGACAAGACATGCCAAAGTGGCTGGGAGTGTGAGACCAACTGCAGCTAGGAGCAATTGAAGACATTTAAAGATGAATTTTGGCAAAATGGTTGAAAAATCACATACATTAACTAAAAATATGATTATCACTTTCGACCAATAGGTGGCGCAGTTACGAAACTGATGTGATGTGGTCAGAGTGAAGTGACAATGACACTTACAAAGTTTGGTGTCAATATGTCAAGGCATTGCAGATATAAAGCCTGAATAGTCATTTTGGCATCATGCCTCAACTTTGCCACTGCGGTATACGAAAACGGTTTCGTCTATCGACACGAAATCCATAACTTTTACTCGGCACGGTCTGGAGATGACACGATCCGATTTTGGTGAAAATCGGACCTTCGGTCTAGGAGGAGTTCGAAAAAGTAGGTTTTAAAAGAAAATAAAGATGGCGGACAGGAAGTTTGGCTGACTATGGCAAAATTGGTATCTATGTTTTCAGCATAACCCAAGGAATCTATTGAGATCAGTGTCATTACTATAGGCAAATTTATTCAAAAGTTATTAGCATTTTTGGAAATTTCATTATAACTTTTGACCAAAAGGTGGCGCTGTCTCATAAATTTTTGAGTACCTTTAGGGCGTTGTACTGATGACCCATACTGAGTTTCGTAACGATACGTTCATGCGTTCATAAAATACAGCATTTTAGCACATAATTCAAAATGGCCGACAGCCAAAATGGCCGATATGGGAAAATTGGATATCAGTCAACTCAGCACGACGCCCTGAATCTAACGAGACCACTTTTGTGATTTTTGGACAAACCGTTCAGAAGTTATAAGCAAAAACATAAATTCTTCATATCTCCGGACCAGTAGGTGGCGCTGTGCCGAAACGCAGCATGTAGCCTCAAGTCATGCTTGTGATGACATGTACCAAATTTGGTCTGAATCCGATAAAGCGTTGTGGAGATACGGCCTTACGTCTGTTTTCGCAAGCGCTACGTAAAATTTATTTGCGCGGTATTCGAGAACGGTAATTCGAATCAACTTGAATTCCATAACTTTTGGTCGTCAAGGTCTGGAGATGATCTGGTTCATTTTTCGTGAAATTCGGAGCAACGGCCTAGGAGGAGTTCGAAAAAGTAGGTTTTTCGGAAAATTCAAAATGGCGGGAAAACTATTATGACGGAAAATGACGTCATAGGGTGCAGTCGAATCGTCATGAGCTCAGGAATCAGAAGAAAAAAGAATTTTGTTTCTAGCCCTTGTGGTTCAAAAGTTATTAGCATAAACATGAGTGAAACTTTGGACAGCTGGTGGCGCTAGAGGGAATGAGTTGGAGACTCCAAATTTGCTATGGTGATAGTTCAGGCTGTTCTCTATCACAGTGCCAATTTGTATAAGTTTCCCGCAAACGGTTCTATAGGCTGCCATAGACGCCCAGTCGGAAGAAAAAAAAGAAAAAATATAGCTGCAAGCAGCAATCACCGGGGCCAAGCGCAAGCAAGACGACAAGACATGCCAAAGTGGCTGGGAGTGTGAGACCAACTGCAGCTAGGAGCAATTGAAGACATTTAAAGATGAATTTTGGCAAAATGGTTGAAAAATCACATACATTAACTAAAAATATGATTATCACTTTCGACCAATAGGTGGCGCAGTTACGAAACTGATGTGATGTGGTCAGAGTGAAGTGACAATGACACTTACAAAGTTTGGTGTCAATATGTCAAGGCATTGCAGATATAAAGCCTGAATAGTCATTTTGGCATCATGCCTCAACTTTGCCACTGCGGTATACGAAAACGGTTTCGTCTATCGACACGAAATCCATAACTTTTACTCGGCACGGTCTGGAGATGACACGATCCGATTTTGGTGAAAATCGGACCTTCGGTCTAGGAGGAGTTCGAAAAAGTAGGTTTTAAAAGAAAATAAAGATGGCGGACAGGAAGTTTGGCTGACTATGGCAAAATTGGTATCTATGTTTTCAGCATAACCCAAGGAATCTATTGAGATCAGTGTCATTACTATAGGCAAATTTATTCAAAAGTTATTAGCATTTTTGGAAATTTCATTATAACTTTTGACCAAAAGGTGGCGCTGTCTCATAAATTTTTGAGTACCTTTAGGGCGTTGTACTGATGACCCATACTGAGTTTCGTAACGATACGTTCATGCGTTCATAAAATACAGCATTTTAGCACATAATTCAAAATGGCCGACAGCCAAAATGGCCGATATGGGAAAATTGGATATCAGTCAACTCAGCACGACGCCCTGAATCTAACGAGACCACTTTTGTGATTTTTGGACAAACCGTTCAGAAGTTATAAGCAAAAACATAAATTCTTCATATCTCCGGACCAGTAGGTGGCGCTGTGCCGAAACGCAGCATGTAGCCTCAAGTCATGCTTGTGATGACATGTACCAAATTTGGTCTGAATCCGATAAAGCGTTGTGGAGATACGGCCTTACGTCTGTTTTCGCAAGCGCTACGTAAAATTTATTTGCGCGGTATTCGAGAACGGTAATTCGAATCAACTTGAATTCCATAACTTTTGGTCGTCAAGGTCTGGAGATGATCTGGTTCATTTTTCGTGAAATTCGGAGCAACGGCCTAGGAGGAGTTCGAAAAAGTAGGTTTTTCGGAAAATTCAAAATGGCGGGAAAACTATTATGACGGAAAATGACGTCATAGGGTGCAGTCGAATCGTCATGAGCTCAGGAATCAGAAGAAAAAAGAATTTTGTTTCTAGCCCTTGTGGTTCAAAAGTTATTAGCATAAACATGAGTGAAACTTTGGACAGCTGGTGGCGCTAGAGGGAATGAGTTGGAGACTCCAAATTTGCTATGGTGATAGTTCAGGCTGTTCTCTATCACAGTGCCAATTTGTATAAGTTTCCCGCAAACGGTTCTATAGGCTGCCATAGACGCCCAGTCGGAAGAAAAAAAAGAAAAAAAAGAAAAAGAAAAAGAAGAAGAAATATAGCTGCAAGCAGCAATCACCGGGGCCAAGCGCAAGCAAGACGACAAGACATGCCAAAGTGGCTGGGAGTGTGAGACCCACTGCAGCAAGGAGCAATTAAAGACATTTGAAGATGAATTTTGGCAAAATGGTTGAAAAATCACATACAATAACTAAAAATATGATTATCACTTTCGACCAATAGGTGGCGCAGTTACGAAACTGATGTGATGTGGTCAGAGTGAAGTGACAATGACACATACAAAGTTTGGTGTCAATATGTCAAGGCATTGCAGATATAAAGCCTGAATAGTCATTTTGGCATCATGCCTCAACTTTGCCACTGCGGTATACGAAAACGGTTTTGTCTATCGACACGAAATCCATAACTTTTACTCGGCACAGTCTGGAGATGACACGATCCGATTTTGGTGAAAATCGGACGTTCGGTCTAGGAGGAGTTCGAAAAAGTAGGTTTTAAAAGAAAATAAAGATGGCGGACAGGAACTTTGATTGACTATGGCAAAATTGGTATCTATGTTTTCAGCATAACCCAAGGAATCTATTGAGATCAGTGTCATTACTATAGGCAAATTTATTCAAAAGTTATTAGCATTTTTGGAAATTTCATTATAACTTTTGACCAAAAGGTGGCGCTGTCTCATAAATTTTTGAGTACTTTTAGGGCGTTGTACTGATGACCCATACTGAGTTTCGTAACGATACGTTCATGCGTTCATAAAATACAGCATTTTAGCACATAATTCAAAATGGCCGACAGCCAAAATGGCCGATATGGGAAAATTGAATATCAGTCAACTCAGCACGACGCCCTGAATCTAACGAGACCACTTTTGTGATTTTTGGACAAACCGTTCAGAAGTTATAAGCAAAAACATAAATTATTCATATCTCCGGACCAGTAGGTGGCGCTGCGCCGAAACGCAGCAAGTAACCTCAGGTCATGCTTGTGACGACATGTACCAAATTTGGTCTGAATCCGATAAAGCGTTGTGGAGATACGGCCTTACGTCTGTTTTTGCAAGCGCTACGTAAAATTCATTTGCGCGGTATTCGAGAACGGTAATTCGAATCAACTTGAATTCCATAACTTTTGGTCGTCATAGTCTGGAGATGATCTGGTTCATTTTTCGTGAAATTCGGAGCAACGGCCTAGGAGGAGTTCGAAAAAGTAGGTTTTTCGGAAAATTCAAAATGGCGGGAAAACTATTATGACGGAAAATGACGTCATAGGGTGCAGTCGAATCGTCGTGAGCTCAGGAATCAGAGGAAAAAAGAATGTTGTTTCTAGCCCTTGTGGTTCAAAAGTTATTAGCATAAACATGAGTGAAACTTTGGACAGCTGGTGGCGCTAGAGGGAATGAGTTGGAGACTCCAAATTTGCTATGGTGATAGTTCAGACTGTCCTCTATCACTGTGCCAATTTGTATAAGTTTCCCGCAAACGGTTCTATAGGCTGCCATAGACGCCCAGTCGGAAGAAAAAGAAAAAGAAGAAGAATAAGAACGGGAACAGATACAATAGGTGCCCGCACCTTCAGTGCTTGGCCCCTAATAAGAACGGGAACAGATACAATAGGTGCCCGCACCTTCAGTGCTTGGCCCCTAAAAAAAGAAGAATAAGAACGGGAACAGATACAATAGGTGCCCGCACCTTCAGTGCTTGGCCCCTAAATAATAAGAACGCCAACAAAAACAATAGGTGCCTCCGCACTTTCAGTGCTTGGCCCCTAATAATAATAATAAGAAGAAAACTAACGGATACAATAGGGTCTATCCCCTTCGGGGCTTGGCCCCTAATAATAAGAAAACTAACGGATACAATAGGGTCTATCCCCTTCGGGGCTTGGCCCCTAAATATAGCTGCAAGCAGCAACACGGGGCCAAGCCCAGAAAGGGCTGTAGCGCAATGCAGAGCCAGAAGAGATAAAAGAGCAGAAATAGAATATACATGAAGAACAGATATCTTCAGAAGTACAGATAGGATGAAATGAAAAATGAACAGAAGTTCTGATGAGAACAAACACAGAATGAAGAGGAAAAAACACTTATTTCCTTATTAGGAATCTTTTGAACATTCCACAATTCACATGGTTTAATGCTTTGCTACACATCGGATTTGATTAAACAATCTTCAAAGTTATAGCCTTTTGCTTTACTCAGCATTTGCTTTATACTCATACACTGTGGTTTGCTTAATTTTACAGAGAGTTATGAAAATGTACTCAAAATGAAGATTTTTTATATAAATTTGCTGCATGTTATTTTTATGGAGATCCTTTCTCAGATACACATCATGTGCAGAACTGAAACAACTTTTCCACCACTTAAGGCCACAGTATCTCTTGCATGTGTCACACGGGATTCGAACCCACGACCAGAATGGTTCGAGATTCGAGACATGTGGTTTATCAAATTGCGCCACTCAGAGGACGTAACTTTCAAAGCTGCAGAGGATAGGCTTCAGTGTAAGAATAAGCACACAAAATCATGTTAACGAGATTAGCATGCTAAGCTAGCTTAATGCTAATGAAGCTAATGGTTATCCTGATAGCTGAAGAGCCACATTAGAAAGAATGGCATCTGGTTAGCATGCTAACCAATTATTATGCTAAGCTAACTAGCATAAGGCAACAAACACAGGCTAGGTCAACTTCGAAGATGAATATCTCGGGAACGGTAGCAAATATAAAAAATCTATTCAGTCATTTCTGTGCGTCTCAGTCCAAAGAACATCTGATCAAATTTTGGACAAAATTTAGCAAGATTTGAAGGAGAAGTAGTGAAAAAACTGTTTTTCATTTGTTCCAAAATGGCGGATAGTCACATTATTGGAAAATGACAAATGAGATATCGTCGGAATTGGCATAAGCCGAGGAACATAATGACATAAATCAATACAAATTTGAACAATGTTTTCAAAAGTTATAAGCGTTTTTGAAAAATACCTTATATCTCTGGAACACTAGGTGGCGCTGTGTTCATTGTTCTCATGTACCTTCAGGACATTGTGTCGATGATCCATACTAAATTTTGTGAAGATATGTCAAATAGTTTAAAAATGATTGCAAATTATGTCAAAATTCAAAATGGCGGACACGTGGTACCTCTCATCCTGACAAAATTGGCATCCTCGGATTCGGCATGACCCAAGGAATCCATAGATACCACATTCATGATTTTCTGACAAACTGTACAAAAGTTATTGGCCAAAATATCAATTTTTCATATATCATGACCTGTAGGTGGCGCTGTTCTCGAATTTGGCATGGACCCTGAGATCATGGTTCCGATGAAGCGTACCAATTTTCCTTTCGATTGATCAAACTTTGGCCGAGATAGAGCTTCTGAACCAATATTGGGTCGAGTTTGTTAAGTTTGCAACAGCATAACTTTTGATCAAAGATGAATTAAAAAAATCTGTTCTGTCATTTCTGTGCGGTTCAGTCCAAATATCATGTGAGCCAATTTTCGTAAGAATTGAACAAAGTTTGAATGAGTAGTAGCAAAAAAACGTAATACTGTACTTTTCAAAATGGCTACTACTGTAATGGGCGGAGTCTTAATGTACGATATTGATTGCAATCACCATAATGAGTGGATTCAGGTGTACTAATATTAATTTTCCTAGATCAAAGGGTTCAAAAGTTATAACTATTTAAATGTTCAATTTTTGAACTGGTGGTGGCGCTATAGAGTTTGACTTAGAGTCTCAAAAATTGGTCCAATTACTATTCATGGTCATATCTATAACTGTGCCAAATTTCATCATTTTCCTATGTACGGTTCATAGGGCTGCCATAGACTTACAGAGGAGGAAGAATAATAATAATAATAATAATAATAATAATAAGAAGAAAACTAACGGATACAATAGGTGCCTTGCCCTACGGGCTTGGCCCCTAATAAATATAGCTGCAAGCAGCAACACGGGGCCAAGCCCAGAAAGGGCTGTAGCGCAATGCAGAGCCAGAAGAGATAAAAGAGCAGAAATAGAATATACATGAAGAACAGATATCTTCAGAAGTACAGATAGGATGAAATTAAAAATGAACAGAAGTTCTGATGAGAACAAACACAGAATGAAGAGGAAAAAACACTTATTTCCAATCCAAGAGTAAGAAAGAAATGGGCTGCAGCGCAATGCAGAGCCAGAAGGGCAAAAAGAGCAGAAATAGAATGTACATGAAGAACAGATATCTTCAGAAGTACAGATAGGATGAAATCAAAATGAACAGACGTTCTGATGAGAACGAACACAGAATGAAGAAAAAAAACACTTATTTCCAATCCTACAAAAGATTAGTATTGCTCTTATCTGGATAATAAAGGAATTATTCATACACATTTTGAAAGTTGTCCCACACGGACTTGAACCCACTATCTATGGGTCAGGTGCCTGTCCCTCATCTTGTTGTGCTTCTTGGCAATCATGCATTTACACAGCTGGCAAAATTCAACAGTTCAAGTGAGTATCAACTAAAAATTAAGAATTTGTATAAAGATGTACTGCATGTTATATTGAAGTTGTCAGAAAGACACAATATCTTGAATAGAAACAACTTTTGCACCACTTCTGGCCACAGTATCTCTTGCATGTGTCACACGGGATTCGAACCCACGACCAGAATGGTTCGGGATTCGAGACAGGTGGTTTATCAAATTGCGCCACTCAGAGGACGTAACTTTCAAAGCTGCAGAGGATAGGCTTCAGTGTAAGAATAAGCACACAAAATCATGTTAACGAGATTAGCATGCTAAGCTAGCTTAATGCTAATGAAGCTAATGGTTATCCTGATAGCTGAAGAGCCACATTAGAAAGAATGGCATCTGGTTAGCATGCTAACCAATTATTATGCTAAGCTAACTAGCATAAGGCAACAAACACAGGCTAGGTCAACTTCGAAGATGAATATCTCGGGAACGGTAGCAAATATAAAAAATCTATTCAGTCATTTCTGTGCGTCTCAGTCCAAAGAACATCTGATCAAATTTTGGACAAAATTTAGCAAGATTTGAAGGAGAAGTAGTGAAAAAACTGTTTTTCATTTGTTCCAAAATGGCGGATAGTCACATTATTGGAAAATGACAAATGAGATATCGTCGGAATTGGCATAAGCCGAGGAACATAATGACATAAATCAATACAAATTTGAACAATGTTTTCAAAAGTTATAAGCGTTTTTGAAAAATACCTTATATCTCTGGAACACTAGGTGGCGCTGTGTTCATTGTTCTCATGTACCTTCAGGACATTGTGTCGATGATCCATACTAAATTTTGTGAAGATATGTCAAATAGTTTAAAAATGATTGCAAATTATGTCAAAATTCAAAATGGCGGACACGTGGTACCTCCCATCCTGACAAAATTGGCATCCTCGGATTCGGCATGACCCAAGGAATCCATAGATACCACATTCATGATTTTCTGACAAACTGTACAAAAGTTATTGGCCAAAATATCAATTTTTCATATCTCATGACCTGTAGGTGGCGCTGTTCTCGAATTTGGCATGGACCCTGAGATCATGGTTCCGATGAAGCGTACCAATTTTCCTTTCGATTGATCAAACTTTGGCCGAGATAGAGCTTCTGAACCAATATTGGGTCGAGTTTGTTAAGTTTGCAACAGCATAACTTTTGATCAAAGATGAATTAAAAAAATCTGTTCAGTCATTTCTGTGCGGTTCAGTCCAAATATCATGTGAGCCAATTTTCGTAAGAATTGAACAAAGTTTGAATGAGTAGTAGCAAAAAAACTTAATACTGTACTTTTCAAAATGGCTACTACTGTAATGGGCGGAGTCTTAATGTACGATATTGATTGCAATCACCATAATGAGTGGATTCAGGTGTACTAAGATTAATTTTCCTAGATCAAAGGGTTCAAAAGTTATAACTATTTAAATGTTCAATTTTTGAACTGGTGGTGGCGCTATAGAGTTTGACTTAGAGTCTCAAAAATTGGTCCAATTACTATTCATGGTCATATCTATAACTGTGCCAAATTTCATCATTTTCCTATGTACGGTTCATGGGGCTGCCATAGACTTACAGAGGAGGAAGAATAATAATAATAAATATAGCTGCAAGCAGCAACACGGGGCCAAGCCCAGAAAGGGCTGTAGCGCAATGCAGAGCCAGAAGAGATAAAAGAGCAGAAATAGAATATACATGAAGAACAGATATCTTCAGAAGTACAGATAGGATGAAATTAAAAATGAACAGAAGTTCTGATGAGAACAAACACAGAATGAAGAGGAAAAAACACTTATTTCCAATCCAAGAGTAAGAAAGAAATGGGCTGCAGCGCAATGCAGAGCCAGAAGGGCAAAAAGAGCAGAAATAGAATGTACATGAAGAACAGATATCTTCAGAAGTACAGATAGGATGAAATCAAAATGAACAGACGTTCTGATGAGAACGAACACAGAATGAAGAAAAAAAACACTTATTTCCAATCCTACAAAAGATTAGTATTGCTCTTATCTGGATAATAAAGGAATTATTCATACACATTTTGAAAGTTGTCCCACACGGACTTGAACCCACTATCTATGGGTCAGGTGCCTGTCCCTCATCTTGTTGTGCTTCTTGGCAATCATGCATTTACACAGCTGGCAAAATTCAACAGTTCAAGTGAGTATCAACTAAAAATTAAGAATTTGTATAAAGATGTACTGCATGTTATATTGAAGTTGTCAGAAAGACACAATATCTTGAATAGAAACAACTTTTGCACCACTTCTGGCCACAGTATCTCTTGCATGTGTCACACGGGATTCGAACCCACGACCAGAATGGTTCGGGATTCGAGACAGGTGGTTTATCAAATTGCGCCACTCAGAGGACGTAACTTTCAAAGCTGCAGAGGATAGGCTTCAGTGTAAGAATAAGCACACAAAATCATGTTAACGAGATTAGCATGCTAAGCTAGCTTAATGCTAATGAAGCTAATGGTTATCCTGATAGCTGAAGAGCCACATTAGAAAGAATGGCATCTGGTTAGCATGCTAACCAATTATTATGCTAAGCTAACTAGCATAAGGCAACAAACACAGGCTAGGTCAACTTCGAAGATGAATATCTCGGGAACGGTAGCAAATATAAAAAATCTATTCAGTCATTTCTGTGCGTCTCAGTCCAAAGAACATCTGATCAAATTTTGGACAAAATTTAGCAAGATTTGAAGGAGAAGTAGTGAAAAAACTGTTTTTCATTTGTTCCAAAATGGCGGATAGTCACATTATTGGAAAATGACAAATGAGATGTCGTCGGAATTGGCATAAGCCGAGGAACATAATGACATAAATCAATACAAATTTGAACAATGTTTTCAAAAGTTATAAGCGTTTTTGAAAAATACCTTATATCTCTGGAACACTAGGTGGCGCTGTGTTCATTGTTCTCATGTACCTTCAGGACATTGTGTCGATGATCCATACTAAATTTTGTGAAGATATGTCAAATAGTTTAAAAATTATTGCAAATTATGTCAAAATTCAAAATGGCGGACACGTGGTACCTCCCATCCTGACAAAATTGGCATCCTCGGATTCGGCATGACCCAAGGAATCCATAGATACCACATTCATGATTTTCTGACAAACTGTACAAAAGTTATTGGCCAAAATATCAATTTTTCATATCTCATGACCTGTAGGTGGCGCTGTTCTCGAATTTGGCATGGACCCTGAGATCATGGTTCCGATGAAGCGTACCAATTTTCCTTTCGATTGATCAAACTTTGGCCGAGATAGAGCTTCTGAACCAATATTGGGTCGAGTTTGTTAAGTTTGCAACAGCATAACTTTTGATCAAAGATGAATTAAAAAAATCTGTTCAGTCATTTCTGTGCGGTTCAGTCCAAATATCATGTGAGCCAATTTTCGTAAGAATTGAACAAAGTTTGAATGAGTAGTAGCAAAAAAACTTAATACTGTACTTTTCAAAATGGCTACTACTGTAATGGGCGGAGTCTTAATGTACGATATTGATTGCAATCACCATAATGAGTGGATTCAGGTGTACTAAGATTAATTTTCCTAGATCAAAGGGTTCTATTCTATAACTATTTAAATGTTCAATTTTTGAACTGGTGGTGGCGCTATAGAGTTTGACTTAGAGTCTCAAAAATTGGTCCAATTACTATTCATGGTCATATCTATAACTGTGCCAAATTTCATCATTTTCCTATGTACGGTTCATAGGGCTGCCATAGACTTACAGAGGAGGAAGAATAATAATAATAAGAAAACTAACGGATACAATAGGTGCCTTGCCCTACGGGCTTGGCCCCTAAATATAGCTGCAAGCAGCAACACGGGGCCAAGCCCAGAAAGGGCTGTAGCGCAATGCAGAGCCAGAAGAGATAAAAGAGCAGAAATAGAATATACATGAAGAACAGATATCTTCAGAAGTACAGATAGGATGAAATGAAAAATGAACAGAAGTTCTGATGAGAACAAACACAGAATGAAGAGGAAAAAACACTTATTTCCAATCCAAGAGTAAGAAAGAAATGGGCTGCAGCGCAATGCAGAGCCAGAAGGGCAAAAAGAGCAGAAATAGAATGTACATGAAGAACAGATATCTTCAGAAGTACAGATAGGATGAAATCAAAATGAACAGACGTTCTGATGAGAACGAACACAGAATGAAGAAAAAAAACACTTATTTCCAATCCTACAAAAGATTAGTATTGCTCTTATCTGGATAATAAAGGAATTATTCATACACATTTTGAAAGTTGTCCCACACGGACTTGAACCCACTATCTATGGGTCAGGTGCCTGTCCCTCATCTTGTTGTGCTTCTTGGCAATCATGCATTTACACAGCTGGCAAAATTCAACAGTTCAAGTGAGTATCAACTAAAAATTAAGAATTTGTATAAAGATGTACTGCATGTTATATTGAAGTTGTCAGAAAGACACAATATCTTGAATAGAAGCAACTTTTGCACCACTTCTGGCCACAGTATCTCTTGCATGTGTCACACGGGATTCGAACCCACGACCAGAATGGTTCGGGATTCGAGACACGTGGTTTATCAAATTGCGCCACTCAGAGGACGTAACTTTCAAAGCTGCAGAGGATAGGCTTCAGTGTAAGAATAAGCACACAAAATCATGTTAACGAGATTAGCATGCTAAGCTAGCTTAATGCTAATGAAGCTAATGGTTATCCTGATAGCTGAAGAGCCACATTAGAAAGAATGGCATCTGGTTAGCATGCTAACCAATTATTATGCTAAGCTAACTAGCATAAGGCAACAAACACAGGCTAGGTCAACTTCGAAGATGAATATCTCGGGAACGGTAGCAAATATAAAAAATCTATTCAGTCATTTCTGTGCGTCTCAGTCCAAAGAACATCTGATCAAATTTTGGACAAAATTTAGCAAGATTTGAAGGAGAAGTAGTGAAAAAACTGTTTTTCATTTGTTCCAAAATGGCGGATAGTCACATTATTGGAAAATGACAAATGAGATATCGTCGGAATTGGCATAAGCCGAGGAACATAATGACATAAATCAATACAAATTTGAACAATGTTTTCAAAAGTTATAAGCGTTTTTGAAAAATACCTTATATCTCTGGAACACTAGGTGGCGCTGTGTTCATTGTTCTCATGTACCTTCAGGACATTGTGTCGATGATCCAAACTAAATTTTGTTAAGATATGTCAAATAGTTTAAAAATTATTGCAAAT
This sequence comes from Phoxinus phoxinus, assembly GCF_949152265.1. NCBI lineage: Eukaryota > Metazoa > Chordata > Actinopteri > Cypriniformes > Leuciscidae > Phoxinus > Phoxinus phoxinus. Next base: position 12,945,091 of record NC_136890.1, read on the forward strand.
TATGTCAAAATTCAAAATGGCGGACACGTGGTACCTCCCATCCTGACAAAATTGGCATCCTCGGATTCGGCATGACCCAAGGAATCCATAGATACTATATTTATGATTTTCTGACAAACTGTACAAAAGTTATTGGCCAAAATATCAAATTTTCATATCTCATGACCTGTAGGTGGCGCTGTTCTCGAATTTGGCATGGACCCTGAAATCATGGTTCCGATGAAGCGTACCAATTTTCCTTTCGATTGATCAAACTTTGGCCGAGATAGAGCTTCTGAACCAATATTGGGTCGACCTTGTTAAGTTTGCAACACCATAACTTTTGTTCAAAGATGAATTTAAAAAATCTGTTCAGTCGTTTCTGTGCGGTTCAGTCCAAAGATCATGTGAGCCAATTTTCGTAAGAATTGAACAAAGTTTGAATGAGTAGTAGCAAAAAAACTTAATACTGTACTTTTCAAAATGGCTACTACTGTAATGGGCGGAGTCTTAATGTACGATATTGATTGCAATCACCATAATGAGTGGATTCAGGTGTACTAAGATTAATTTTTCTAGATCAAAGGGTTCAAAAGTTATAACTATTTAAATGTTCAATTTTTGAACTGGTGGTGGCGCTATAGAGTTTGTCCTAGAGGCTCAAAAATTGGTCCAATTACTATTCATTAGCATCACTAGAAGTGTACCAAATTTCATCATTTTGCTATGTACGGTTCATAGGGCTGTCATAGACTTACAGAGGAGGAAGAAGAATAATAATAATAAATATAGCTGCAAGCAGCAACACGGGGCCAAGCCCAGAAAGGGCTGTAGCGCAATGCAGAGCCAGAAGAGATAAAAGAGCAGAAATAGAATATACATGAAGAACAGATATCTTCAGAAGTACAGATAGGATGAAATGAAAAATGAACAGAAGTTCTGATGAGAACAAACACAGAATGAAGAGGAAAAAACACTTATTTCCTTATTAGGAATCTTTTGAACATTCCACAATTCACATGGTTTAATGCTTTGCTACACATCGGATTTGATTAAACAATCTTCAAAGTTATAGCCTTTTGCTTTACTCAGCATTTGCTTTATACTCATACACTGTGGTTTGCTTAATTTTACAGAGAGTTATGAAAATGTACTCAAAATGAAGATTTTTTATATAAATTTGCTGCATGTTATTTTTATGGAGATCCTTTCTCAGATACACATCATGTGCAGAACTGAAACAACTTTTCCACCACTTAAGGCCACAGTATCTCTTGCATGTGTCACACGGGATTCGAACCCACGACTAGAATGGTTCGGGATTCGAGACACGTGGTTTATCAAATTGCGCCACTCAGAGGACGTAACTTTCAAAGCTGCAGAGGATAGGCTTCAGTGTAAGAATAAGCACACAAAATCATGTTAACGAGATTAGCATGCTAAGCTAGCTTAATGCTAATGAAGCTAATGGTTATCCTGATAGCTGAAGAGCCACATTAGAAAGAATGGCATCTGGTTAGCATGCTAACCAATTATTATGCTAAGCTAACTAGCATAAGGCAACAAACACAGGCTAGGTCAACTTCGAAGATGAATATCTCGGGAACGGTAGCAAATATAAAAAATCTATTCAGTCATTTCTGTGCGTCTCAGTCCAAAGAACATCTGATCAAATTTTGGACAAAATTTAGCAAGATTTGAAGGAGAAGTAGTGAAAAAACTGTTTTTCATTTGTTCCAAAATGGCGGATAGTCACATTATTGGAAAATGACAAATGAGATATCGTCGGAATTGGCATAAGCCGAGGAACATAATGACATAAATCAATACAAATTTGAACAATGTTTTCAAAAGTTATAAGCGTTTTTGAAAAATACCTTATATCTCTGGAACACTAGGTGGCGCTGTGTTCATTGTTCTCATGTACCTTCAGGACATTGTGTCGATGATCCATACTAAATTTTGTGAAGATATGTCAAATAGTTTAAAAATGATTGCAAATTATGTCAAAATTCAAAATGGCGGACACGTGGTACCTCCCATCCTGACAAAATTGGCATCCTCGGATTCGGCATGACCCAAGGAATCCATAGATACCACATTCATGATTTTCTGACAAACTGTACAAAAGTTATTGGCCAAAATATCAATTTTTCATATCTCATGACCTGTAGGTGGCGCTGTTCTCGAATTTGGCATGGACCCTGAGATCATGGTTCCGATGAAGCGTACCAATTTTCCTTTCGATTGATCAAACTTTGGCCGAGATAGAGCTTCTGAACCAATATTGGGTCGAGTTTGTTAAGTTTGCAACAGCATAACTTTTGATCAAAGATGAATTAAAAAAATCTGTTCAGTCATTTCTGTGCGGTTCAGTCCAAATATCATGTGAGCCAATTTTCGTAAGAATTGAACAAAGTTTGAATGAGTAGTAGCAAAAAAACTTAATACTGTACTTTTCAAAATGGCTACTACTGTAATGGGCGGAGTCTTAATGTACGATATTGATTGCAATCACCATAATGAGTGGATTCAGGTGTACTAAGATTAATTTTCCTAGATCAAAGGGTTCAAAAGTTATAACTATTTAAATGTTCAATTTTTGAACTGGTGGTGGCGCTATAGAGTTTGTCCTAGAGGCTCAAAAATTGGTCCAATTACTATTCATTAGCATCACTAGAAGTGTACCAAATTTCATCATTTTCCTATGTACGGTTCATAGGGCTGTCATAGACTTACAGAGGAGGAAGAAGAATAATAATAAATATAGCTGCAAGCAGCAATCACCGGGGCCAAGCGCAAGCAAGACGACAAGACATGCCAAAGTGGCTGGGAGTGTGAGACCCACTGCAGCAAGGAGCAATTAAAGACATTTGAAGATGAATTTTGGCAAAATGGTTGAAAAATCACATACAATGACTAAAAATATGATTATCACTTTCGACCAATAGGTGGCGCAGTTACGAAACTGATGTGATGTGGTCAGAGTGAAGTGACAATGACACAAAGTTTGGTGTCAATATGTCAAGGCATTGCAGATATAAAGCCTGAATAGTCATTTTGGCATCATGCCTCAACTTTGCCACTGCGGTATACGAAAACGGTTTTGTCTATCGACACGAAATCCATAACTTTTACTCGGCACAGTCTGGAGATGACACGATCCGATTTTGGTGAAAATCGGACGTTCGGTCTAGGAGGAGTTCGAAAAAGTAGGTTTTAAAAGAAAATAAAGATGGCGGACAGGAACTTTGATTGACTATGGCAAAATTGGTATCTATGTTTTCAGCATAACCCAAGGAATCTATTGAGATCAGTGTCATTACTATAGGCAAATTTATTCAAAAGTTATTAGCATTTTTGGAAATTTCATTATAACTTTTGACCAAAAGGTGGCGCTGTCTCATAAATTTTTGAGTACTTTTAGGGCGTTGTACTGATGACCCATACTGAGTTTCGTAACGATACGTTCATGCGTTCATAAAATACAGCATTTTAGCACATAATTCAAAATGGCCGACAGCCAAAATGGCCGATATGGGAAAATTGGATATCAGTCGACTCAGCACGATGCCCTGAATCTAACGAGACCACTTTTGTGATTTTTGGACAAACCGTTCAGAAGTTATAAGCAAAAATATAAATTCTTCATATCTCCGGACCAGTAGGTGGCGCTGCGCCGAAACGCAGCATGTAGCCTCAAGTCATACTTGTGATGACATGTACCAAATTTGGTCTGAATCCGATAAAGCGTTGTGGAGATACGGCCTTACGTCTGTTTTTGCAAGCGCTACGTAAAATTTATTTGCGCGGTATTCGAGAACGGTAATTCGAATCAACTTGAATTCCATAACTTTTTGTCGTCATGGTCTGGAGTTGATTTGGTTCAATTTTCGTGAAATTCGGAGCAACGGCCTAGGAGGAGTTCGAAAAAGTAGGTTTTTTGGAAAATTCAAAATGGCGGGAAAACTATTATGACGGAAAATGACGTCATAGGGTGCAATCGAATCGTCGTGAGCTCAGAAATCAGAGGAAAAAAGAATTTTGATTCTAGCCCTTACGGTTCAAAAGTTATCAGCATAGACATGAGTGAAACTTTGGACTGTTGGTGGCGCTAGAGGGAATGAGTTGGAGACACCAAAATTGGTGTATTTAATGTTGGGACTGTCCTCTATCAGAATGTCAAATAAAATCAACTTTCCCGCAAGCGGTTCATAGGGCTGCCATAGACTTCAATGGCGGAAGAAGAAGAAGAAGAAACGGAAGAATAAATATAGCTGCAAGCAGCAATCACCGGGGCCAAGCGCAAGCAAGACGACAAGACATGCCAAAGTGGCTGGAAGTGAGAGACCAACTGCAGCAAGGAGCAATTGAAGACATTTAAAGATGAATTTTGGCAAAATGGTTGAAAAATCACATACAATAACTAAAAATATGATTATCACTTTCGACCAATAGGTGGCGCAGTTACGAAACTGATGTGATGTGGTCAGAGTGAAGTGACAATGACACTTACAAAGTTTGGTGTCAATATGTCAAGGCATTGCAGATATAAAGCCTGAATAGTCATTTTGGCATCATGCCTCAACTTTGCCACTGCGGTATACAAAAACGGTTTCGTCTATCAACACGAAATCCATAACTTTTACTCGGCACGGTCTGGAGATGACACGATCCGATTTTGGTGAAAATCGGACATTCGGTCTAGGAGGAGTTCGAAAAAGTAGGTTTTAAAAGAAAATAAAGATGGCGGACAGGAAGTTTGGCTGACAATGGCAAAATTGGTATCTATGTTTTCAGCATAACCCAAGGAATCTATTGAGATCAGTGTCATTACTATAGGCAAATTTATTCAAAAGTTATTAGCATTTTTGGAAATTTCATTATAACTTTTGACCAAAAGGTGGCGCTGTCTCATAAATTTTTGAGTACCTTTAGGGCGTTGTACTGATGACCCATACTGAGTTTCGTAATGATACGTTCATGTGTTCATAAAATACAGCATTTTAGCACATAATTCAAAATGGCCGACAGCCAAAATGGCCGATATGGGAAAATTGGATATCTGTCGACTCAGTACGACGCCCTGAACCTAACGAGACCACTTTTGTGATTTTTGGACAAACCGTTCAGAAGTTATAAGCAAAAACATAAATTCTTCATATCTCCGGACCAGTAGGTGGCGCTGTGCCGAAACGCAGCATGTAGCCTCAGGTCATGCTTGTGATGACATGTACCAAATTTGGTCTGAATCCGATAAAGCGTTGTGGAGATACGGCCTTACGTCTGTTTTCGCAAGCGCTACGTAAAATTTATTTGCGCGGTATTCGAGAACGGTAATTCGAATCAACTTGAATTCCATAACTTTTGGTCGTCAAGGTCTGGAGATGATCTGGTTCATTTTTCGTGAAATTCGGAGCAACGGCCTAGGAGGAGTTCGAAAAAGTAGGTTTTTCGGAAAATTCAAAATGGCGGGAAAACTATTATGACGGAAAATGACGTCATATGGTGCAGTGGAATCGTCATGAGCTCAGGAATGAGAGGAAAAAAGAATTTTGTTTCTAGCCCTTGTGGTTCAAAAGTTATTAGCATAAACATGAGTGAAACTTTGGACAGCTGGTGGCGCTAGAGGGAATGAGTTGGAGACTCCAAATTTGCTATGGTGATAGTTCAGGCTGTCCTCTATCACTGTGCCAATTTGTATAAGTTTCCCGCAAACGGTTCTATAGGCTGCCATAGACGCCCAGTCGGAAGAAAAAAAAGAAAAAATATAGCTGCAAGCAGCAATCACCGGGGCCAAGCGCAAGCAAGACGACAAGACATGCCAAAGTGGCTGGGAGTGTGAGACCAACTGCAGCTAGGAGCAATTGAAGACATTTAAAGATGAATTTTGGCAAAATGGTTGAAAAATCACATACATTAACTAAAAATATGATTATCACTTTCGACCAATAGGTGGCGCAGTTACGAAACTGATGTGATGTGGTCAGAGTGAAGTGACAATGACACTTACAAAGTTTGGTGTCAATATGTCAAGGCATTGCAGATATAAAGCCTGAATAGTCATTTTGGCATCATGCCTCAACTTTGCCACTGCGGTATACGAAAACGGTTTCGTCTATCGACACGAAATCCATAACTTTTACTCGGCACGGTCTGGAGATGACACGATCCGATTTTGGTGAAAATCGGACCTTCGGTCTAGGAGGAGTTCGAAAAAGTAGGTTTTAAAAGAAAATAAAGATGGCGGACAGGAAGTTTGGCTGACTATGGCAAAATTGGTATCTATGTTTTCAGCATAACCCAAGGAATCTATTGAGATCAGTGTCATTACTATAGGCAAATTTATTCAAAAGTTATTAGCATTTTTGGAAATTTCATTATAACTTTTGACCAAAAGGTGGCGCTGTCTCATAAATTTTTGAGTACCTTTAGGGCGTTGTACTGATGACCCATACTGAGTTTCGTAACGATACGTTCATGCGTTCATAAAATACAGCATTTTAGCACATAATTCAAAATGGCCGACAGCCAAAATGGCCGATATGGGAAAATTGGATATCAGTCAACTCAGCACGACGCCCTGAATCTAACGAGACCACTTTTGTGATTTTTGGACAAACCGTTCAGAAGTTATAAGCAAAAACATAAATTCTTCATATCTCCGGACCAGTAGGTGGCGCTGTGCCGAAACGCAGCATGTAGCCTCAAGTCATGCTTGTGATGACATGTACCAAATTTGGTCTGAATCCGATAAAGCGTTGTGGAGATACGGCCTTACGTCTGTTTTCGCAAGCGCTACGTAAAATTTATTTGCGCGGTATTCGAGAACGGTAATTCGAATCAACTTGAATTCCATAACTTTTGGTCGTCAAGGTCTGGAGATGATCTGGTTCATTTTTCGTGAAATTCGGAGCAACGGCCTAGGAGGAGTTCGAAAAAGTAGGTTTTTCGGAAAATTCAAAATGGCGGGAAAACTATTATGACGGAAAATGACGTCATAGGGTGCAGTCGAATCGTCATGAGCTCAGGAATCAGAAGAAAAAAGAATTTTGTTTCTAGCCCTTGTGGTTCAAAAGTTATTAGCATAAACATGAGTGAAACTTTGGACAGCTGGTGGCGCTAGAGGGAATGAGTTGGAGACTCCAAATTTGCTATGGTGATAGTTCAGGCTGTTCTCTATCACAGTGCCAATTTGTATAAGTTTCCCGCAAACGGTTCTATAGGCTGCCATAGACGCCCAGTCGGAAGAAAAAAAAGAAAAAATATAGCTGCAAGCAGCAATCACCGGGGCCAAGCGCAAGCAAGACGACAAGACATGCCAAAGTGGCTGGGAGTGTGAGACCAACTGCAGCTAGGAGCAATTGAAGACATTTAAAGATGAATTTTGGCAAAATGGTTGAAAAATCACATACATTAACTAAAAATATGATTATCACTTTCGACCAATAGGTGGCGCAGTTACGAAACTGATGTGATGTGGTCAGAGTGAAGTGACAATGACACTTACAAAGTTTGGTGTCAATATGTCAAGGCATTGCAGATATAAAGCCTGAATAGTCATTTTGGCATCATGCCTCAACTTTGCCACTGCGGTATACGAAAACGGTTTCGTCTATCGACACGAAATCCATAACTTTTACTCGGCACGGTCTGGAGATGACACGATCCGATTTTGGTGAAAATCGGACCTTCGGTCTAGGAGGAGTTCGAAAAAGTAGGTTTTAAAAGAAAATAAAGATGGCGGACAGGAAGTTTGGCTGACTATGGCAAAATTGGTATCTATGTTTTCAGCATAACCCAAGGAATCTATTGAGATCAGTGTCATTACTATAGGCAAATTTATTCAAAAGTTATTAGCATTTTTGGAAATTTCATTATAACTTTTGACCAAAAGGTGGCGCTGTCTCATAAATTTTTGAGTACCTTTAGGGCGTTGTACTGATGACCCATACTGAGTTTCGTAACGATACGTTCATGCGTTCATAAAATACAGCATTTTAGCACATAATTCAAAATGGCCGACAGCCAAAATGGCCGATATGGGAAAATTGGATATCAGTCAACTCAGCACGACGCCCTGAATCTAACGAGACCACTTTTGTGATTTTTGGACAAACCGTTCAGAAGTTATAAGCAAAAACATAAATTCTTCATATCTCCGGACCAGTAGGTGGCGCTGTGCCGAAACGCAGCATGTAGCCTCAAGTCATGCTTGTGATGACATGTACCAAATTTGGTCTGAATCCGATAAAGCGTTGTGGAGATACGGCCTTACGTCTGTTTTCGCAAGCGCTACGTAAAATTTATTTGCGCGGTATTCGAGAACGGTAATTCGAATCAACTTGAATTCCATAACTTTTGGTCGTCAAGGTCTGGAGATGATCTGGTTCATTTTTCGTGAAATTCGGAGCAACGGCCTAGGAGGAGTTCGAAAAAGTAGGTTTTTCGGAAAATTCAAAATGGCGGGAAAACTATTATGACGGAAAATGACGTCATAGGGTGCAGTCGAATCGTCATGAGCTCAGGAATCAGAAGAAAAAAGAATTTTGTTTCTAGCCCTTGTGGTTCAAAAGTTATTAGCATAAACATGAGTGAAACTTTGGACAGCTGGTGGCGCTAGAGGGAATGAGTTGGAGACTCCAAATTTGCTATGGTGATAGTTCAGGCTGTTCTCTATCACAGTGCCAATTTGTATAAGTTTCCCGCAAACGGTTCTATAGGCTGCCATAGACGCCCAGTCGGAAGAAAAAAAAGAAAAAAAAGAAAAAGAAAAAGAAGAAGAAATATAGCTGCAAGCAGCAATCACCGGGGCCAAGCGCAAGCAAGACGACAAGACATGCCAAAGTGGCTGGGAGTGTGAGACCCACTGCAGCAAGGAGCAATTAAAGACATTTGAAGATGAATTTTGGCAAAATGGTTGAAAAATCACATACAATAACTAAAAATATGATTATCACTTTCGACCAATAGGTGGCGCAGTTACGAAACTGATGTGATGTGGTCAGAGTGAAGTGACAATGACACATACAAAGTTTGGTGTCAATATGTCAAGGCATTGCAGATATAAAGCCTGAATAGTCATTTTGGCATCATGCCTCAACTTTGCCACTGCGGTATACGAAAACGGTTTTGTCTATCGACACGAAATCCATAACTTTTACTCGGCACAGTCTGGAGATGACACGATCCGATTTTGGTGAAAATCGGACGTTCGGTCTAGGAGGAGTTCGAAAAAGTAGGTTTTAAAAGAAAATAAAGATGGCGGACAGGAACTTTGATTGACTATGGCAAAATTGGTATCTATGTTTTCAGCATAACCCAAGGAATCTATTGAGATCAGTGTCATTACTATAGGCAAATTTATTCAAAAGTTATTAGCATTTTTGGAAATTTCATTATAACTTTTGACCAAAAGGTGGCGCTGTCTCATAAATTTTTGAGTACTTTTAGGGCGTTGTACTGATGACCCATACTGAGTTTCGTAACGATACGTTCATGCGTTCATAAAATACAGCATTTTAGCACATAATTCAAAATGGCCGACAGCCAAAATGGCCGATATGGGAAAATTGAATATCAGTCAACTCAGCACGACGCCCTGAATCTAACGAGACCACTTTTGTGATTTTTGGACAAACCGTTCAGAAGTTATAAGCAAAAACATAAATTATTCATATCTCCGGACCAGTAGGTGGCGCTGCGCCGAAACGCAGCAAGTAACCTCAGGTCATGCTTGTGACGACATGTACCAAATTTGGTCTGAATCCGATAAAGCGTTGTGGAGATACGGCCTTACGTCTGTTTTTGCAAGCGCTACGTAAAATTCATTTGCGCGGTATTCGAGAACGGTAATTCGAATCAACTTGAATTCCATAACTTTTGGTCGTCATAGTCTGGAGATGATCTGGTTCATTTTTCGTGAAATTCGGAGCAACGGCCTAGGAGGAGTTCGAAAAAGTAGGTTTTTCGGAAAATTCAAAATGGCGGGAAAACTATTATGACGGAAAATGACGTCATAGGGTGCAGTCGAATCGTCGTGAGCTCAGGAATCAGAGGAAAAAAGAATGTTGTTTCTAGCCCTTGTGGTTCAAAAGTTATTAGCATAAACATGAGTGAAACTTTGGACAGCTGGTGGCGCTAGAGGGAATGAGTTGGAGACTCCAAATTTGCTATGGTGATAGTTCAGACTGTCCTCTATCACTGTGCCAATTTGTATAAGTTTCCCGCAAACGGTTCTATAGGCTGCCATAGACGCCCAGTCGGAAGAAAAAGAAAAAGAAGAAGAATAAGAACGGGAACAGATACAATAGGTGCCCGCACCTTCAGTGCTTGGCCCCTAATAAGAACGGGAACAGATACAATAGGTGCCCGCACCTTCAGTGCTTGGCCCCTAAAAAAAGAAGAATAAGAACGGGAACAGATACAATAGGTGCCCGCACCTTCAGTGCTTGGCCCCTAAATAATAAGAACGCCAACAAAAACAATAGGTGCCTCCGCACTTTCAGTGCTTGGCCCCTAATAATAATAATAAGAAGAAAACTAACGGATACAATAGGGTCTATCCCCTTCGGGGCTTGGCCCCTAATAATAAGAAAACTAACGGATACAATAGGGTCTATCCCCTTCGGGGCTTGGCCCCTAAATATAGCTGCAAGCAGCAACACGGGGCCAAGCCCAGAAAGGGCTGTAGCGCAATGCAGAGCCAGAAGAGATAAAAGAGCAGAAATAGAATATACATGAAGAACAGATATCTTCAGAAGTACAGATAGGATGAAATGAAAAATGAACAGAAGTTCTGATGAGAACAAACACAGAATGAAGAGGAAAAAACACTTATTTCCTTATTAGGAATCTTTTGAACATTCCACAATTCACATGGTTTAATGCTTTGCTACACATCGGATTTGATTAAACAATCTTCAAAGTTATAGCCTTTTGCTTTACTCAGCATTTGCTTTATACTCATACACTGTGGTTTGCTTAATTTTACAGAGAGTTATGAAAATGTACTCAAAATGAAGATTTTTTATATAAATTTGCTGCATGTTATTTTTATGGAGATCCTTTCTCAGATACACATCATGTGCAGAACTGAAACAACTTTTCCACCACTTAAGGCCACAGTATCTCTTGCATGTGTCACACGGGATTCGAACCCACGACCAGAATGGTTCGAGATTCGAGACATGTGGTTTATCAAATTGCGCCACTCAGAGGACGTAACTTTCAAAGCTGCAGAGGATAGGCTTCAGTGTAAGAATAAGCACACAAAATCATGTTAACGAGATTAGCATGCTAAGCTAGCTTAATGCTAATGAAGCTAATGGTTATCCTGATAGCTGAAGAGCCACATTAGAAAGAATGGCATCTGGTTAGCATGCTAACCAATTATTATGCTAAGCTAACTAGCATAAGGCAACAAACACAGGCTAGGTCAACTTCGAAGATGAATATCTCGGGAACGGTAGCAAATATAAAAAATCTATTCAGTCATTTCTGTGCGTCTCAGTCCAAAGAACATCTGATCAAATTTTGGACAAAATTTAGCAAGATTTGAAGGAGAAGTAGTGAAAAAACTGTTTTTCATTTGTTCCAAAATGGCGGATAGTCACATTATTGGAAAATGACAAATGAGATATCGTCGGAATTGGCATAAGCCGAGGAACATAATGACATAAATCAATACAAATTTGAACAATGTTTTCAAAAGTTATAAGCGTTTTTGAAAAATACCTTATATCTCTGGAACACTAGGTGGCGCTGTGTTCATTGTTCTCATGTACCTTCAGGACATTGTGTCGATGATCCATACTAAATTTTGTGAAGATATGTCAAATAGTTTAAAAATGATTGCAAATTATGTCAAAATTCAAAATGGCGGACACGTGGTACCTCTCATCCTGACAAAATTGGCATCCTCGGATTCGGCATGACCCAAGGAATCCATAGATACCACATTCATGATTTTCTGACAAACTGTACAAAAGTTATTGGCCAAAATATCAATTTTTCATATATCATGACCTGTAGGTGGCGCTGTTCTCGAATTTGGCATGGACCCTGAGATCATGGTTCCGATGAAGCGTACCAATTTTCCTTTCGATTGATCAAACTTTGGCCGAGATAGAGCTTCTGAACCAATATTGGGTCGAGTTTGTTAAGTTTGCAACAGCATAACTTTTGATCAAAGATGAATTAAAAAAATCTGTTCTGTCATTTCTGTGCGGTTCAGTCCAAATATCATGTGAGCCAATTTTCGTAAGAATTGAACAAAGTTTGAATGAGTAGTAGCAAAAAAACGTAATACTGTACTTTTCAAAATGGCTACTACTGTAATGGGCGGAGTCTTAATGTACGATATTGATTGCAATCACCATAATGAGTGGATTCAGGTGTACTAATATTAATTTTCCTAGATCAAAGGGTTCAAAAGTTATAACTATTTAAATGTTCAATTTTTGAACTGGTGGTGGCGCTATAGAGTTTGACTTAGAGTCTCAAAAATTGGTCCAATTACTATTCATGGTCATATCTATAACTGTGCCAAATTTCATCATTTTCCTATGTACGGTTCATAGGGCTGCCATAGACTTACAGAGGAGGAAGAATAATAATAATAATAATAATAATAATAATAAGAAGAAAACTAACGGATACAATAGGTGCCTTGCCCTACGGGCTTGGCCCCTAATAAATATAGCTGCAAGCAGCAACACGGGGCCAAGCCCAGAAAGGGCTGTAGCGCAATGCAGAGCCAGAAGAGATAAAAGAGCAGAAATAGAATATACATGAAGAACAGATATCTTCAGAAGTACAGATAGGATGAAATTAAAAATGAACAGAAGTTCTGATGAGAACAAACACAGAATGAAGAGGAAAAAACACTTATTTCCAATCCAAGAGTAAGAAAGAAATGGGCTGCAGCGCAATGCAGAGCCAGAAGGGCAAAAAGAGCAGAAATAGAATGTACATGAAGAACAGATATCTTCAGAAGTACAGATAGGATGAAATCAAAATGAACAGACGTTCTGATGAGAACGAACACAGAATGAAGAAAAAAAACACTTATTTCCAATCCTACAAAAGATTAGTATTGCTCTTATCTGGATAATAAAGGAATTATTCATACACATTTTGAAAGTTGTCCCACACGGACTTGAACCCACTATCTATGGGTCAGGTGCCTGTCCCTCATCTTGTTGTGCTTCTTGGCAATCATGCATTTACACAGCTGGCAAAATTCAACAGTTCAAGTGAGTATCAACTAAAAATTAAGAATTTGTATAAAGATGTACTGCATGTTATATTGAAGTTGTCAGAAAGACACAATATCTTGAATAGAAACAACTTTTGCACCACTTCTGGCCACAGTATCTCTTGCATGTGTCACACGGGATTCGAACCCACGACCAGAATGGTTCGGGATTCGAGACAGGTGGTTTATCAAATTGCGCCACTCAGAGGACGTAACTTTCAAAGCTGCAGAGGATAGGCTTCAGTGTAAGAATAAGCACACAAAATCATGTTAACGAGATTAGCATGCTAAGCTAGCTTAATGCTAATGAAGCTAATGGTTATCCTGATAGCTGAAGAGCCACATTAGAAAGAATGGCATCTGGTTAGCATGCTAACCAATTATTATGCTAAGCTAACTAGCATAAGGCAACAAACACAGGCTAGGTCAACTTCGAAGATGAATATCTCGGGAACGGTAGCAAATATAAAAAATCTATTCAGTCATTTCTGTGCGTCTCAGTCCAAAGAACATCTGATCAAATTTTGGACAAAATTTAGCAAGATTTGAAGGAGAAGTAGTGAAAAAACTGTTTTTCATTTGTTCCAAAATGGCGGATAGTCACATTATTGGAAAATGACAAATGAGATATCGTCGGAATTGGCATAAGCCGAGGAACATAATGACATAAATCAATACAAATTTGAACAATGTTTTCAAAAGTTATAAGCGTTTTTGAAAAATACCTTATATCTCTGGAACACTAGGTGGCGCTGTGTTCATTGTTCTCATGTACCTTCAGGACATTGTGTCGATGATCCATACTAAATTTTGTGAAGATATGTCAAATAGTTTAAAAATGATTGCAAATTATGTCAAAATTCAAAATGGCGGACACGTGGTACCTCCCATCCTGACAAAATTGGCATCCTCGGATTCGGCATGACCCAAGGAATCCATAGATACCACATTCATGATTTTCTGACAAACTGTACAAAAGTTATTGGCCAAAATATCAATTTTTCATATCTCATGACCTGTAGGTGGCGCTGTTCTCGAATTTGGCATGGACCCTGAGATCATGGTTCCGATGAAGCGTACCAATTTTCCTTTCGATTGATCAAACTTTGGCCGAGATAGAGCTTCTGAACCAATATTGGGTCGAGTTTGTTAAGTTTGCAACAGCATAACTTTTGATCAAAGATGAATTAAAAAAATCTGTTCAGTCATTTCTGTGCGGTTCAGTCCAAATATCATGTGAGCCAATTTTCGTAAGAATTGAACAAAGTTTGAATGAGTAGTAGCAAAAAAACTTAATACTGTACTTTTCAAAATGGCTACTACTGTAATGGGCGGAGTCTTAATGTACGATATTGATTGCAATCACCATAATGAGTGGATTCAGGTGTACTAAGATTAATTTTCCTAGATCAAAGGGTTCTATTCTATAACTATTTAAATGTTCAATTTTTGAACTGGTGGTGGCGCTATAGAGTTTGACTTAGAGTCTCAAAAATTGGTCCAATTACTATTCATGGTCATATCTATAACTGTGCCAAATTTCATCATTTTCCTATGTACGGTTCATAGGGCTGCCATAGACTTACAGAGGAGGAAGAATAATAATAATAAGAAAACTAACGGATACAATAGGTGCCTTGCCCTACGGGCTTGGCCCCTAATAATAAATATAGCTGCAAGCAGCAACACGGGGCCAAGCCCAGAAAGGGCTGTAGCGCAATGCAGAGCCAGAAGAGATAAAAGAGCAGAAATAGAATATACATGAAGAACAGATATCTTCAGAAGTACAGATAGGATGAAATGAAAAATGAACAGAAGTTCTGATGAGAACAAACACAGAATGAAGAGGAAAAAACACTTATTTCCAATCCAAGAGTAAGAAAGAAATGGGCTGCAGCGTAATGCAGAGCCAGAAGGGCAAAAAGAGCAGAAATAGAATGTACATGAAGAACAGATATCTTCAGAAGTACAGATAGGATGAAATCAAAATGAACAGACGTTCTGATGAGAACGAACACAGAATGAAGAAAAAAAAACACTTATTTCCAATCCTACAAAAGATTAGTATTGCTCTTATCTGGATAATAAAGGAATTATTCATACACATTTTGAAAGTTGTCCCACACGGACTTGAACCCACTATCTATGGGTCAGGTGCCTGTCCCTCATCTTGTTGTGCTTCTTGGCAATCATGCATTTACACAGCTGGCAAAATTCAACAGTTCAAGTGAGTATCAACTAAAAATTAAGAATTTGTATAAAGATGTACTGCATGTTATATTGAAGTTGTCAGAAAGACACAATATCTTGAATAGAAGCAACTTTTGCACCACTTCTGGCCACAGTATCTCTTGCATGTGTCACACGGGATTCGAACCCACGACCAGAATGGTTCGGGATTCGAGACACGTGGTTTATCAAATTGCGCCACTCAGAGGACGTAACTTTCAAAGCTGCAGAGGATAGGCTTCAGTGTAAGAATAAGCACACAAAATCATGTTAACGAGATTAGCATGCTAAGCTAGCTTAATGCTAATGAAGCTAATGGTTATCCTGATAGCTGAAGAGCCACATTAGAAAGAATGGCATCTGGTTAGCATGCTAACCAATTATTATGCTAAGCTAACTAGCATAAGGCAACAAACACAGGCTAGGTCAACTTCGAAGATGAATATCTCGGGAACGGTAGCAAATATAAAAAATCTATTCAGTCATTTCTGTGCGTCTCAGTCCAAAGAACATCTGATCAAATTTTGGACAAAATTTAGCAAGATTTGAAGGAGAAGTAGTGAAAAAACTGTTTTTCATTTGTTCCAAAATGGCGGATAGTCACATTATTGGAAAATGACAAATGAGATATCGTCGGAATTGGCATAAGCCGAGGAACATAATGACATAAATCAATACAAATTTGAACAATGTTTTCAAAAGTTATAAGTGTTTTTGAAAAATACCTTATATCTCTGGAACACTAGGTGGCGCTGTGTTCATTGTTCTCATGTACCTTCAGGACATTGTGTCGATGGTCCATACTAAATTTTGTGAAGATATGTCAAATAGTTTAAAAATGATTGCAAATTATGTCAAAATTCAAAATGGCGGACACGTGGTACCTCCCATCCTGACAAAATTGGCATCCTCGGATTCGGCATGACCCAAGGAATCCATAGATACCACATTCATGATTTTCTGACAAACTGTAAAAAGTTATTGGCCAAAATATCAATTTTTCATATCTCATGACCTGTAGGTGGCGCTGTTCTCGAATTTGGCATGGACCCTGAGATCATGGTTCCGATGAAGCGTACCAATTTTCCTTTCGATTGATCAAACTTTGGCCGAGATAGAGCTTCCGAACCAATATTGGGTCGAGTTTGTTAAGTTTGCAACAGCATAACTTTTGATCAAAGATGAATTAAAAAAATCTGTTCAGTCATTTCTGTGCGGTTCAGTCCAAATATCATGTGAGCCAATTTTCGTAAGAATTGAACAAAGTTTGAATGAGTAGTAGCAAAAAAACTTAATACTGTACTTTTCAAAATGGCTACTACTGTAATGGGCGGAGTCTTAATGTACGATATTGATTGCAATCACCATAATGAGTGGATTCAGGTGTACTAAGATTAATTTTCCTAGATCAAAGGGTTCAAAAGTTATAACTATTTAAATGTTCAATTTTTGAACTGGTGGTGGCGCTATAGAGTTTGACTTAGAGTCTCAAAAATTGGTCCAATTACTATTCATGGTCATATCTATAACTGTGCCAAATTTCATCATTTTCCTATGTACGGTTCATGGGGCTGCCATAGACTTACAGAGGAGGAAGAATAATAATAATAAATATAGCTGCAAGCAGCAACACGGGGCCAAGCCCAGAAAGGGCTGTAGCGCAATGCAGAGCCAGAAGAGATAAAAGAGCAGAAATAGAATATACATGAAGAACAGATATCTTCAGAAGTACAGATAGGATGAAATGAAAAATGAACAGAAGTTCTGATGAGAACAAACACAGAATGAAGAGGAAAAAACACTTATTTCCAATCCAAGAGTAAGAAAGAAATGGGCTGCAGCGCAATGCAGAGCCAGAAGGGCAAAAAGAGCAGAAATAGAATGTACATGAAGAACAGATATCTTCAGAAGTACAGATAGGATGAAATCAAAATGAACAGACGTTCTGATGAGAACGAACACAGAATGAAGAAAAAAAACACTTATTTCCAATCCTACAAAAGATTAGTATTGCTCTTATCTGGATAATAAAGGAATTATTCATACACATTTTGAAAGTTGTCCCACACGGACTTGAACCCACTATCTATGGGTCAGGTGCCTGTCCCTCATCTTGTTGTGCTTCTTGGCAATCATGCATTTACACAGCTGGCAAAATTCAACAGTTCAAGTGAGTATCAACTAAAAATTAAGAATTTGTATAAAGATGTACTGCATGTTATATTGAAGTTGTCAGAAAGACACAATATCTTGAATAGAAGCAACTTTTGCACCACTTCTGGCCACAGTATCTCTTGCATGTGTCACACGGGATTCGAACCCACGACCAGAATGGTTCGGAATTCGAGACACGTGGTTTATCAAATTGCGCCACTCAGAGGACATAACTTTCAAAGCTGCAGAGGATAGGCTTCAGTGTAAGAATAAGCACACAAAATCATGTTAACGAGATTAGCATGCTAAGCTAGCTTAATGCTAATGAAGCTAATGGTTATCCTGATAGCTGAAGAGCCACATTAGAAAGAATGGCATCTGGTTAGCATGCTAACCAATTATTATGCTAAGCTAACTAGCATAAGGCAACAAACACAGGCTAGGTCAACTTCGAAGATGAATATCTCGGGAACGGTAGCAAATATAAAAAATCTATTCAGTCATTTCTGTGCGTCTCAGTCCAAAGAACATCTGATCAAATTTTGGACAAAATTTAGCAAGATTTGAAGGAGAAGTAGTGAAAAAACTGTTTTTCATTTGTTCCAAAATGGCGGATAGTCACATTATTGGAAAATGACAAATGAGATATCGTCGGAATTGGCATAAGCCGAGGAACATAATGACATAAATCAATACAAATTTGAACAATGTTTTCAAAAGTTATAAGCGTTTTTGAAAAATACCTTATATCTCTGGAACACTAGGTGGCGCTGTGTTCATTGTTCTCATGTACCTTCAGGACATTGTGTCGATGATCCATACTAAATTTTGTGAAGATATGTCAAATAGTTTAAAAATGATTGCAAATTATGTCAAAATTCAAAATGGCGGACACGTGGTACCTCCCATCCTGACAAAATTGGCATCCTCGGATTCGGTATGACCCAAGGAATCCATAGATACCACATTCATGATTTTCTGACAAACTGTACAAAAGTTATTGGCCAAAATATCAATTTTTCATATCTCATGACCTGTAGGTGGCGCTGTTCTCGAATTTGGCATGGACCCTGAGATCATGGTTCCGATGAAGCGTACCAATTTTCCTTTCGATTGATCAAACTTTGGCCGAGATAGAGCTTCTGAACCAATATTGGGTCGAGTTTGTTAAGTTTGCAACAGCATAACTTTTGATCAAAGATGAATTTAAAAAATCTGTTCAGTCATTTCAGTGCGGTTCAGTCCAAATATCATGTGAGCCAATTTTCGTAAGAATTGAACAAAGTTTGAATGAGTAGTAGCAAAAAAACTTAATACTGTACTTTTCAAAATGGCTACTACTGTAATGGGCGGAGTCTTAATGTACGATATTGATTGCAATCACCATAATGAGTGGATTCAGGTGTACTAAGATTAATTTTCCTAGATCAAAGGGTTCAAAAGTTATAACTATTTAAATGTTCAATTTTTGAACTGGTGGTGGCGCTATAGAGTTTGACTTAGAGTCTCAAAAATTGGTCCAATTACTATTCATGGTCATATCTATAACTGTGCCAAATTTCATCATTTTCCTATGTACGGTTCATAGGGCTGCCATAGACTTACAGAGGAGGAAGAATAATAATAATAATAATAATAATAATAATAATAAGAAAACTAACGGATACAATAGGTGCCTTGCCCTACGGGCTTGGCCCCTAAATATAGCTGCAAGCAGCAACACGGGGCCAAGCCCAGAAAGGGCTGTAGCGCAATGCAGAGCCAGAAGAGATAAAAGAGCAGAAATAGAATATACATGAAGAACAGATATCTTCAGAAGTACAGATAGGATGAAATTAAAAATGAACAGAAGTTCTGATGAGAACAAACACAGAATGAAGAGGAAAAAACACTTATTTCCAATCCAAGAGTAAGAAAGAAATGGGCTGCAGCGCAATGCAGAGCCAGAAGGGCAAAAAGAGCAGAAATAGAATGTACATGAAGAACAGATATCTTCAGAAGTACAGATAGGATGAAATCAAAATGAACAGACGTTCTGATGAGAACGAACACAGAATGAAGAAAAAAAACACTTATTTCCAATCCTACAAAAGATTAGTATTGCTCTTATCTGGATAATAAAGGAATTATTCATACACATTTTGAAAGTTGTCCCACACGGACTTGAACCCACTATCTATGGGTCAGGTGCCTGTCCCTCATCTTGTTGTGCTTCTTGGCAATCATGCATTTACACAGCTGGCAAAATTCAACAGTTCAAGTGAGTATCAACTAAAAATTAAGAATTTGTATAAAGATGTACTGCATGTTATATTGAAGTTGTCAGAAAGACACAATATCTTGAATAGAAACAACTTTTGCACCACTTCTGGCCACAGTATCTCTTGCATGTGTCACACGGGATTCGAACCCACGACCAGAATGGTTCGGGATTCGAGACAGGTGGTTTATCAAATTGCGCCACTCAGAGGACGTAACTTTCAAAGCTGCAGAGGATAGGCTTCAGTGTAAGAATAAGCACACAAAATCATGTTAACGAGATTAGCATGCTAAGCTAGCTTAATGCTAATGAAGCTAATGGTTATCCTGATAGCTGAAGAGCCACATTAGAAAGAATGGCATCTGGTTAGCATGCTAACCAATTATTATGCTAAGCTAACTAGCATAAGGCAACAAACACAGGCTAGGTCAACTTCGAAGATGAATATCTCGGGAACGGTAGCAAATATAAAAAATCTATTCAGTCATTTCTGTGCGTCTCAGTCCAAAGAACATCTGATCAAATTTTGGACAAAATTTAGCAAGATTTGAAGGAGAAGTAGTGAAAAAACTGTTTTTCATTTGTTCCAAAATGGCGGATAGTCACATTATTGGAAAATGACAAATGAGATATCGTCGGAATTGGCATAAGCCGAGGAACATAATGACATAAATCAATACAAATTTGAACAATGTTTTCAAAAGTTATAAGCGTTTTTGAAAAATACCTTATATCTCTGGAACACTAGGTGGCGCTGTGTTCATTGTTCTCATGTACCTTCAGGACATTGTGTCGATGATCCATACTAAATTTTGTGAAGATATGTCAAATAGTTTAAAAATTATTGCAAATTATGTCAAAATTCAAAATGGCGGACACGTGGTACCTCCCATCCTGACAAAATTGGCATCCTCGGATTCGGCATGACCCAAGGAATCCATAGATACCACATTCATGATTTTCTGACAAACTGTACAAAAGTTATTGGCCAAAATATCAATTTTTCATATCTCATGACCTGTAGGTGGCGCTGTTCTCGAATTTGGCATGGACCCTGAGATCATGGTTCCGATGAAGCGTACCAATTTTCCTTTCGATTGATCAAACTTTGGCCGAGATAGAGCTTCTGAACCAATATTGGGTCGAGTTTGTTAAGTTTGCAACAGCATAACTTTTGATCAAAGATGAATTAAAAAAATCTGTTCAGTCATTTCTGTGCGGTTCAGTCCAAATATCATGTGAGCCAATTTTCGTAAGAATTGAACAAAGTTTGAATGAGTAGTAGCAAAAAAACTTAATACTGTACTTTTCAAAATGGCTACTACTGTAATGGGCGGAGTCTTAATGTACGATATTGATTGCAATCACCATAATGAGTGGATTCAGGTGTACTAAGATTAATTTTCCTAGATCAAAGGGTTCTATTCTATAACTATTTAAATGTTCAATTTTTGAACTGGTGGTGGCGCTATAGAGTTTGACTTAGAGTCTCAAAAATTGGTCCAATTACTATTCATGGTCATATCTATAACTGTGCCAAATTTCATCATTTTCCTATGTACGGTTCATAGGGCTGCCATAGACTTACAGAGGAGGAAGAATAATAATAATAAGAAAACTAACGGATACAATAGGTGCCTTGCCCTACGGGCTTGGCCCCTAAATATAGCTGCAAGCAGCAACACGGGGCCAAGCCCAGAAAGGGCTGTAGCGCAATGCAGAGCCAGAAGAGATAAAAGAGCAGAAATAGAATATACATGAAGAACAGATATCTTCAGAAGTACAGATAGGATGAAATGAAAAATGAACAGAAGTTCTGATGAGAACAAACACAGAATGAAGAGGAAAAAACACTTATTTCCAATCCAAGAGTAAGAAAGAAATGGGCTGCAGCGCAATGCAGAGCCAGAAGGGCAAAAAGAGCAGAAATAGAATGTACATGAAGAACAGATATCTTCAGAAGTACAGATAGGATGAAATCAAAATGAACAGACGTTCTGATGAGAACGAACACAGAATGAAGAAAAAAAACACTTATTTCCAATCCTACAAAAGATTAGTATTGCTCTTATCTGGATAATAAAGGAATTATTCATACACATTTTGAAAGTTGTCCCACACGGACTTGAACCCACTATCTATGGGTCAGGTGCCTGTCCCTCATCTTGTTGTGCTTCTTGGCAATCATGCATTTACACAGCTGGCAAAATTCAACAGTTCAAGTGAGTATCAACTAAAAATTAAGAATTTGTATAAAGATGTACTGCATGTTATATTGAAGTTGTCAGAAAGACACAATATCTTGAATAGAAGCAACTTTTGCACCACTTCTGGCCACAGTATCTCTTGCATGTGTCACACGGGATTCGAACCCACGACCAGAATGGTTCGGGATTCGAGACACGTGGTTTATCAAATTGCGCCACTCAGAGGACGTAACTTTCAAAGCTGCAGAGGATAGGCTTCAGTGTAAGAATAAGCACACAAAATCATGTTAACGAGATTAGCATGCTAAGCTAGCTTAATGCTAATGAAGCTAATGGTTATCCTGATAGCTGAAGAGCCACATTAGAAAGAATGGCATCTGGTTAGCATGCTAACCAATTATTATGCTAAGCTAACTAGCATAAGGCAACAAACACAGGCTAGGTCAACTTCGAAGATGAATATCTCGGGAACGGTAGCAAATATAAAAAATCTATTCAGTCATTTCTGTGCGTCTCAGTCCAAAGAACATCTGATCAAATTTTGGACAAAATTTAGCAAGATTTGAAGGAGAAGTAGTGAAAAAACTGTTTTTCATTTGTTCCAAAATGGCGGATAGTCACATTATTGGAAAATGACAAATGAGATATCGTCGGAATTGGCATAAGCCGAGGAACATAATGACATAAATCAATACAAATTTGAACAATGTTTTCAAAAGTTATAAGCGTTTTTGAAAAATACCTTATATCTCTGGAACACTAGGTGGCGCTGTGTTCATTGTTCTCATGTACCTTCAGGACATTGTGTCGATGATCCAAACTAAATTTTGTTAAGATATGTCAAATAGTTTAAAAATTATTGCAAATTATGTCAAAATTCAAAATGGCGGACACGTGGTACCTCCCATCCTGACAAAATTGGCATCCTCGGATTCGGCATGACCCAAGGAATCCATAGATACTATATTTATGATTTTCTGACAAACTGTACAAAAGTTATTGGCCAAAATATCAAATTTTCATATCTCATGACCTGTAGGTGGCGCTGTTCTCGAATTTGGCATGGACCCTGAAATCATGGTTCCGATGAAGCGTACCAATTTTCCTTTCGATTGATCAAACTTTGGCCGAGATAGAGCTTCTGAACCAATATTGGGTCGACCTTGTTAAGTTTGCAACACCATAACTTTTGTTCAAAGATGAATTTAAAAAATCTGTTCAGTCGTTTCTGTGCGGTTCAGTCCAAAGATCATGTGAGCCAATTTTCGTAAGAATTGAACAAAGTTTGAATGAGTAGTAGCAAAAAAACTTAATACTGTACTTTTCAAAATGGCTACTACTGTAATGGGCGGAGTCTTAATGTACGATATTGATTGCAATCACCATAATGAGTGGATTCAGGTGTACTAAGATTAATTTTTCTAGATCAAAGGGTTCAAAAGTTATAACTATTTAAATGTTCAATTTTTGAACTGGTGGTGGCGCTATAGAGTTTGTCCTAGAGGCTCAAAAATTGGTCCAATTACTATTCATTAGCATCACTAGAAGTGTACCAAATTTCATCATTTTGCTATGTACGGTTCATAGGGCTGTCATAGACTTACAGAGGAGGAAGAAGAATAATAATAAATATAGCTGCAAGCAGCAACACGGGGCCAAGCCCAGAAAGGGCTGTAGCGCAATGCAGAGCCAGAAGAGATAAAAGAGCAGAAATAGAATATACATGAAGAACAGATATCTTCAGAAGTACAGATAGGATGAAATGAAAAATGAACAGAAGTTCTGATGAGAACAAACACAGAATGAAGAGGAAAAAACACTTATTTCCTTATTAGGAATCTTTTGAACATTCCACAATTCACATGGTTTAATGCTTTGCTACACATCGGATTTGATTAAACAATCTTCAAAGTTATAGCCTTTTGCTTTACTCAGCATTTGCTTTATACTCATACACTGTGGTTTGCTTAATTTTACAGAGAGTTATGAAAATGTACTCAAAATGAAGATTTTTTATATAAATTTGCTGCATGTTATTTTTTATGGAGATCCTTTCTCAGATACACATCATGTGCAGAACTGAAACAACTTTTCCACCACTTAAGGCCACAGTATCTCTTGCATGTGTCACACGGGATTCGAACCCACGACCAGAATGGTTCGGGATTCGAGACACGTGGTTTATCAAATTGCGCCACTCAGAGGACGTAACTTTCAAAGCTGCAGAGGATAGGCTTCAGTGTAAGAATAAGCACACAAAATCATGTTAACGAGATTAGCATGCTAAGCTAGCTTAATGCTAATGAAGCTAATGGTTATCCTGATAGCTGAAGAGCCACATTAGAAAGAATGGCATCTGGTTAGCATGCTAACCAATTATTATGCTAAGCTAACTAGCATAAGGCAACAAACACAGGCTAGGTCAACTTCGAAGATGAATATCTCGGGAACGGTAGCAAATATAAAAAATCTATTCAGTCATTTCTGTGCGTCTCAGTCCAAAGAACATCTGATCAAATTTTGGACAAAATTTAGCAAGATTTGAAGGAGAAGTAGTGAAAAAACTGTTTTTCATTTGTTCCAAAATGGCGGATAGTCACATTATTGGAAAATGACAAATGAGATATCGTCGGAATTGGCATAAGCCGAGGAACATAATGACATAAATCAATACAAATTTGAACAATGTTTTCAAAAGTTATAAGCGTTTTTGAAAAATACCTTATATCTCTGGAACACTAGGAGGCGCTGTGTTCATTGTTCTCATGTACCTTCAGGACATTGTGTCGATGATCCATACTAAATTTTGTGAAGATATGTCAAATAGTTTAAAAATGATTGCAAATTATGTCAAAATTCAAAATGGCGGACACGTGGTACCTCCCATCCTGACAAAATTGGCATCCTCGGATTCGGCATGACCCAAGGAATCCATAGATACCACATTCATGATTTTCTGACAAACTGTACAAAAGTTATTGGCCAAAATATCAATTTTTCATATCTCATGACCTGTAGGTGGCGCTGTTCTCGAATTTGGCATGGACCCTGAGATTATGGTTCCGATGAAGCGTACCAATTTTCCTTTCGATTGATCAAACTTTGGCCGAGATAGAGCTTCTGAACCAATATTGGGTCGAGTTTGTTAAGTTTGCAACAGCATAACTTTTGATCAAAGATGAATTAAAAAAATCTGTTCAGTCATTTCTGTGCGGTTCAGTCCAAATATCATGTGAGCCAATTTTCGTAAGAATTGAACAAAGTTTGAATGAGTAGTAGCAAAAAAACTTAATACTGTACTTTTCAAAATGGCTACTACTGTAATGGGCGGAGTCTTAATGTACGATATTGATTGCAATCACCATAATGAGTGGATTCAGGTGTACTAAGATTAATTTTCCTAGATCAAAGGGTTCAAAAGTTATAACTATTTAAATGTTCAATTTTTGAACTGGTGGTGGCGCTATAGAGTTTGACTTAGAGTCTCAAAAATTGGTCCAATTACTATTCATGGTCATATCTATAACTGTGCCAAATTTCATCATTTTCCTATGTACGGTTCATAGGGCTGCCATAGACTTACAGAGGAGGAAGAATAATAATAATAATAATTAAAGCTGCAAGCAGCCTTTCCGGGGCCAAGCCCTTTCTGATGTTTGGCTGGTTTGGATAGGCTACATGATTTTTTATTTCTTTTTTAACAGGAATCTTTTGAACATTCCACAATTCACATGGTTTAATGCTTTGCTACACATCGGATTTGATTAAACAATCTTCAAAGTTATAGCTTTTTGCTTTACTCAGCATTTGCTTTATACTCATACACTGTGGTTTGCTTAATTTTACAGAGAGTTATGAAAATGTACTCAAAATGAAGATTTTTTATATAAATTTGCTGCATGTTATTTTTTTGGAGATCCTTTCTCAGATACACATCATGTGCAGAACTGAAACAACTTTTCCACCACTTAAGGCCACAGTATGTCTTGCATGTGTCACACGGGATTCGAACCCACGACCAGAATGGTTCGAGATTCGAGACACGTGGTTTATCAAATTGCGCCACTCAGAGGACGTAACTTTCAAAGCTGCAGAGGATAGGCTTCAGTGTAAGAATAAGCACACAAAATCATGTTAACGAGATTAGCATGCTAAGCTAGCTTAATGCTAATGAAGCTTATGGTTATCCTGATAGCTGAAGAGCCACATTAGAAAGAATGGCATCTGGTTAGCATGCTAACCAATTATTATGCTAAGCTAACTAGCATAAGGCAACAAACACAGGCTAGGTCAACTTCGAAGATGAATATCTCGGGAACGGTAGCGAATATAAAAAATCTAGTCAGTCATTTCTGTGCGTCTCAGTCCAAAGAACATCTGATCAAATTTTGGACAAAATTTAGCAAGATTTGAAGGAGAAGTAGTGAAAAAACTGTTTTTCATTTGTTCCAAAATGGCAGATAGTCACTTTATTGGAAAATGACAAATGAGATATCACCGGAATCAGCATACGCCAGGAAACACAATGACGTAAAGAAATCAAAATTTGAACAATGTTTTCAAAAGTTATAAGCGTTTTTGAAAAATA
This sequence comes from Phoxinus phoxinus, assembly GCF_949152265.1. NCBI lineage: Eukaryota > Metazoa > Chordata > Actinopteri > Cypriniformes > Leuciscidae > Phoxinus > Phoxinus phoxinus. The sequence goes on from NC_136890.1 coordinate 12,971,766, forward strand.
CCTTATATCTCTGGAACACTAGGTGGCGCTGTGTTCATTGTTCTCATGTACCTTCAGGACATTGTGTCGATGATCCAAACTAAATTTTGTTAAGATATGTCAAATAGTTTAAAAATTATTGCAAATTATGTCAAAACTCAAAATGGCGGACACGTGGTACCTCCCATCCTGACAAAATTGGCATCCTCGGATTCGGCATGACCCAAGGAATCCATAGATACTATATTTATGATTTTCTGACAAACTGTACAAAAGTTATTGGCCAAAATATCAATTTTTCATATCTCATGACCTGTAGGTGGCGCTGTTCTCGAATTTGGCATGGACCCTGAGATCATGGTTCCGATGAAGCGTACCAATTTTCCTTTCGATTGATCAAACTTTGGCCGAGATAGAGCTTCTGAACCAATATTGGGTCGACCTTGTTAAGTTTGCAACACCATAACTTTTGTTCAAAGATGAATTAAAAAAATCTGTTCAGTCATTTCTGTGCGGTTCAGTCCAAAGATCATGTGAGCCAATTTTCGTAAGAATTGAACAAAGTTTGAATGAGTAGTAGCAAAAAAACTTAATACTGTACTTTTCAAAATGGCTACTACTGTAATGGGCGGAGTCTTAAAGTACGATATTGATTGCAATCACCATAATGAGTGGATTCAGGTGTACTAAGATTCATTTTTCTAGATCAAAGGGTTCAAAAGTTATAACTATTTAAATGTTAAATTTTTGAACTGGTGGTGGCGCTATAGAGTTTGTCCTAGAGGCTCAAAAATTGGTCCAATTACTATTCATTAGCATCACTAGAAGTGTACCAAATTTCATCATTTTCCTATGTACGGTTCATAGGGCTGTCATAGACTTACAGAGGAGGAAGAAGAATAATAATAAATATAGCTGCAAGCAGCAACACGGGGCCAAGCCCAGAAAGGGCTGTAGCGCAATGCAGAGCCAGAAGAGATAAAAGAGCAGAAATAGAATATACATGAAGAACAGATATCTTCAGAAGTACAGATAGGATGAAATGAAAAATGAACAGAAGTTCTGATGAGAACAAACACAGAATGAAGAGGAAAAAACACTTATTTCCTTATTAGGAATCTTTTGAACATTCCACAATTCACATGGTTTAATGCTTTGCTACACATCGGATTTGATTAAACAATCTTCAAAGTTATAGCCTTTTGCTTTACTCAGCATTTGCTTTATACTCATACACTGTGGTTTGCTTAATTTTACAGAGAGTTATGAAAATGTACTCAAAATGAAGATTTTTTATATAAATTTGCTGCATGTTATTTTTATGGAGATCCTTTCTCAGATACACATCATGTGCAGAACTGAAACAACTTTTCCACCACTTAAGGCCACAGTATCTCTTGCATGTGTCACACGGGATTCGAACCCACGACTAGAATGGTTCGGGATTCGAGACACGTGGTTTATCAAATTGCGCCACTCAGAGGACGTAACTTTCAAAGCTGCAGAGGATAGGCTTCAGTGTAAGAATAAGCACACAAAATCATGTTAACGAGATTAGCATGCTAAGCTAGCTTAATGCTAATGAAGCTAATGGTTATCCTGATAGCTGAAGAGCCACATTAGAAAGAATGGCATCTGGTTAGCATGCTAACCAATTATTATGCTAAGCTAACTAGCATAAGGCAACAAACACAGGCTAGGTCAACTTCGAAGATGAATATCTCGGGAACGGTAGCAAATATAAAAAATCTATTCAGTCATTTCTGTGCGTCTCAGTCCAAAGAACATCTGATCAAATTTTGGACAAAATTTAGCAAGATTTGAAGGAGAAGTAGTGAAAAAACTGTTTTTCATTTGTTCCAAAATGGCGGATAGTCACATTATTGGAAAATGACAAATGAGATATCGTCGGAATTGGCATAAGCCGAGGAACATAATGACATAAATCAATACAAATTTGAACAATGTTTTCAAAAGTTATAAGCGTTTTTGAAAAATACCTTATATCTCTGGAACACTAGGTGGCGCTGTGTTCATTGTTCTCATGTACCTTCAGGACATTGTGTCGATGATCCATACTAAATTTTGTGAAGATATGTCAAATAGTTTAAAAATGATTGCAAATTATGTCAAAATTCAAAATGGCGGACACGTGGTACCTCCCATCCTGACAAAATTGGCATCCTCGGATTCGGCATGACCCAAGGAATCCATAGATACCACATTCATGATTTTCTGACAAACTGTACAAAAGTTATTGGCCAAAATATCAATTTTTCATATCTCATGACCTGTAGGTGGCGCTGTTCTCGAATTTGGCATGGACCCTGAGATCATGGTTCCGATGAAGCGTACCAATTTTCCTTTCGATTGATCAAACTTTGGCCGAGATAGAGCTTCTGAACCAATATTGGGTCGAGTTTGTTAAGTTTGCAACAGCATAACTTTTGATCAAAGATGAATTAAAAAAATCTGTTCAGTCATTTCTGTGCGGTTCAGTCCAAATATCATGTGAGCCAATTTTCGTAAGAATTGAACAAAGTTTGAATGAGTAGTAGCAAAAAAACTTAATACTGTACTTTTCAAAATGGCTACTACTGTAATGGGCGGAGTCTTAATGTACGATATTGATTGCAATCACCATAATGAGTGGATTCAGGTGTACTAAGATTAATTTTCCTAGATCAAAGGGTTCAAAAGTTATAACTATTTAAATGTTCAATTTTTGAACTGGTGGTGGCGCTATAGAGTTTGACTTAGAGTCTCAAAAATTGGTCCAATTACTATTCATGGTCATATCTATAACTGTGCCAAATTTCATCATTTTCCTATGTACGGTTCATAGGGCTGTCATAGACTTACAGAGGAGGAAGAATAATAATAATAATAATAATAATAATAATAATAAGAAAACTAACGGATACAATAGGTGCCTTGCCCTACGGGCTTGGCCCCTAATAATAAGAAAACTAACGGATACAATAGGGTCTATCCCCTTCGGGGCTTGGCCCCTAAAAACTAACGGATACAATAGGGTCTATCCCCTTCGGGGCTTGGCCCCTAATAATTAAAGCTGCAAGCAGCCTTTCCGGGGCCAAGCCCTTTCTGATGTTTGGCTGGTTTGGACAGGCTACGTGATTTTTTATTTCTTTTTTACTAGGAATCTTTTGAACATTCCACAATTCACATGGTTTAATGCTTTGCTACACATCGGATTTAATTACACAATCTTCAAAGTTATAGCCTTTTGCTTTACTCAGCATTTGCTTTATACTCATACACTGTGGTTTGCTTAATTTTACAGAGAGTTATGAAAATGTACTCAAAATTAAGATTTTTTATATAAATTTGCTGCATGTTATTTTTATGGAGATCCTTTCTCAGGTACACATCATGTGCAGAACTGAAACAACTTTTCCACCACTTAAGGCCACAGTATCTCTTGCATGTGTCACACGGGATTCGAACCCACGACCAGAATGGTTCGGGATTCGAGACACGTGGTTTATCAAATTGCGCCACTCAGAGGACGTAACTTTCAAAGCTGCAGAGGATAGGCTTCAGTGTAAGAATAAGCACACAAAATCATGTTAACGAGATTAGCATGCTAAGCTAGCTTAATGCTAATGAAGCTAATGGTTATCCTGATAGCTGAAGAGCCACATTAGAAAGAATGGCATCTGGTTAGCATGCTAACCAATTATTATGCTAAGCTAACTAGCATAAGGCAACAAACACAGGCTAGGTCAACTTCGAAGATGAATATCTCGGGAACGGTAGCGAATATAAAAAATCTATTCAGTCATTTCTGTGCGTCTCAGTCCAAAGAACATCTGATCAAATTTTGGACAAAATTTAGCAAGATTTGAAGGAGAAGTAGTGAAAAAACAGTTTTTCATTTGTTCCAAAATGGCGGATAGTCACATTATTGGAAAATGACAAATGAGATATCGTCGGAATTGGCATAAGCCGAGGAACATAATGACATAAATCAATACAAATTTGAACAATGTTTTCAAAAGTTATAAGCGTTTTTGAAAAATACCTTATATCTCTGGAACACTAGGTGGCGCTGTGTTCATTGTTCTCATGTACCTTCAGGACATTGTGTCGATGATCCATACTAAATTTTGTGAAGATATGTCAAATAGTTTAAAAATTATTGCAAATTATGTCAAAATTCAAAATGGCGGACACGTGGTACCTCCCATCCTGACAAAATTGGCATCCTCGGATTCGGCATGACCCAAGGAATCCATAGATACTATATTTATGATTTTCTGACAAACTGTACAAAAGTTATTGGCCAAAATATCAATTTTTCATATCTCATGACCTGTAGGTGGCGCTGTTCTCGAATTTGGCATGGACCCTGAGATCATGGTTCCGATGAAGCGTACCAATTTTCCTTTCGATTGATCAAACTTTGGCCGAGATAGAGCTTCTGAACCAATATTGGGTCGAGTTTGTTAAGTTTGCAACAGCATAACTTTTGATCAAAGATGAATTAAAAAAATCTGTTCAGTCATTTCTGTGCGGTTCAGTCCAAATATCATGTGAGCCAATTTTCGTAAGAATTGAACAAAGTTTGAATGAGTAGTAGCAAAAAAACTTAATACTGTACTTTTCAAAATGGCTACTACTGTAATGGGCGGAGTCTTAATGTACGATATTGATTGCAATCACCATAATGAGTGGATTCAGGTGTACTAAGATTAATTTTCCTAGATCAAAGGGTTCAAAAGTTATAACTATTTAAATGTTCAATTTTTGAACTGGTGGTGGCGCTATAGAGTTTGTCCTAGAGGCTCAAAAATTGGTCCAATTACTATTCATTAGCATCACTAGAAGTGTACCAAATTTCATCATTTTCCTATGTACGGTTCATAGGGCTGTCATAGACTTACAGAGGAGGAAGAAGAATAATAATAATAATTAAAGCTGCAAGCAGCCTTTCCGGGGCCAAGCCCTTTCTGATGTTTGGCTGGTTTGGACAGGCTACATGATTTTTTTTTATTTCTTTTTTACTAGGAATCTTTTGAACATTCCACAATTCACATGGTTTAATGCTTTGCTACACATCGGATTTGATTAAACAATCTTCAAAGTTATAGCCTTTTGCTTTACTCAGCATTTGCTTTATACTCATACACTGTGGTTTGCTTAATTTTACAGAGAGTTATGAAAATGTACTCAAAATGAAGATTTTTTATATAAATTTGCTGCATTTTATATTTATGGAGATCCTCTCTCAGATGCACATCATGTGCAGAACTGAAACATCTTTTCCACCACTTAAGGCCACTGTACCTCTTGCAGTCTGGGCATGTGTCACACAGGATTCGAACCCACGACCAGAATGGTTCGGGATTCAAGACACGTGGTTTATCAAATTGCGCCACTCAGAGGACGTAAATTTCAAAGCTGCAGAGGAGAGGCTTCAGTGTAAGAATAAGCACACAAAATCATGTTAACGAGATTAGCATGCTAAGCTAGCTTAATGCTAATGAAGCTTATGGTTATCCTGATAGCTGAAGAGCCACATTAGAAAGAATGGCATCTGGTTAGCATGCTAACCAATTATTATGCTAAGCTAACTAGCATAAGGCAACAAATACAGGCTAGGTCAACTTCAAAGATGAATATCTCGGGAACGGTAGCGAATATAAAAATCTATTCAGTCATTTATGCGCGTCTCAGTCCAAAGAACATGTGATCTAATTTTGGACAAAATTGAGCAAGATTTGAAGGAGGAGTAGCGAAAAAACTGTTTTTCATTTGTTCCAATATGGCGGATAGTCACATTATTGGAAAATGACAAATGAGATATCAACGGAATCAGCATAAGCCAAGGAACATAATGACATAAATAATTCAAAATTTGAACAATGTTTTCAAAAGTTATAAGCGTTTTTGCAAAAGACCTTATATCTCTTGAACACTTGGTGGCGCTGTGTTCAGTCTTCTCATGTACCTTCAAGACATTGTGTCGATGATCCATACTAAATTTTGTGAAGATATGTCAAATAGTTTAAAAGTTATTGCAAATTATGACAAAATTCAAAATGGCGGACACGTGGTACCTCCCATCCTGACAAAATTGGTATCCTCGGATTCGACATGACCCAAGGAATCCATAGATACCGCATTTATGATTTTCTGACAAACTGTACAAAAGTTATTGGCCAAAATATCAATTTTTCATATCTCATGACCTGTAGGTGGCGCTGTTCTCGAATTTGGCATGGACCCTGAGATCATGGTTCCGATGAAGCGTACCAATTTTTCTTTTGATTGATCAAACTTTGGCCGAGATACAGCCTCTGAACCAATATTGGGTCGACCTTGTTAAGTTTGCAACACCATAACTTTTGATCAAAGATTAATTAAAAAAATCTGTTCAATCATTTCTGTGCGGTTCAGTCCAAAGATCATGTGAGCCAATTTTCGTAAGAATTGAACAAAGTTTGAATGAGTAGTAGCAAAAAAACTTAATACTGTACTTTTCAAAATGGCTACTACTGTAATGGGCGGAGTCTTAATGTACGATATTGATTGCAATCACCATAATGAGTGGATTCATGTGTACTAAGATTAATTTTTCTAGATCAAAGGGTTCAAAAGTTATAACTATTTAAATGTTCAATTTTTGAACTGGTGGTGGCGCTATAGAGTTTGTCCTAGAGGCTCAAAAATTGGTCCAATTACTATTCATTAGCATCACTAGAAGTGTACCAAATTTCATCATTTTCCTATGTACGGTTCATAGGGCTGTCATAGACTTACAGAGGAGGAAGAATAATAATAATAATAATAATAATAATAATAAGAAGAAAACTAACGGATACAATAGGGTCTATCCCCTTCGGGGCTTGGCCCCTAAATATAGCTGCAAGCAGCAACACGGGGCCAAGCCCAGAAAGGGCTGTAGCGCAATGCAGAGCCAGAAGAGATAAAAGAGCAGAAATAGAATATACATGAAGAACAGATATCTTCAGAAGTACAGATAGGATGAAATGAAAAATGAACAGAAGTTCTGATGAGAACAAACACAGAATGAAGAGGAAAAAACACTTATTTCCTTATTAGGAATCTTTTGAACATTCCACAATTCACATGGTTTAATGCTTTGCTACACATCGGATTTGATTAAACAATCTTCAAAGTTATAGCCTTTTGCTTTACTCAGCATTTGCTTTATACTCATACACTGTGGTTTGCTTAATTTTACAGAGAGTTATGAAAATGTACTCAAAATGAAGATTTTTTATATAAATTTGCTGCATGTTATTTTTATGGAGATCCTTTCTCAGATACACATCATGTGCAGAACTGAAACAACTTTTCCACCACTTAAGGCCACAGTATCTCTTGCATGTGTCACACGGGATTCGAACCCACGACCAGAATGGTTCGGGATTCGAGACATGTGGTTTATCAAATTGCGCCACTCAGAGGACGTAACTTTCAAAGCTGCAGAGGATAGGCTTCAGTGTAAGAATAAGCACACAAAATCATGTTAACGAGATTAGCATGCTAAGCTAGCTTAATGCTAATGAAGCTAATGGTTATCCTGATAGCTGAAGAGCCACATTAGAAAGAATGGCATCTGGTTAGCATGCTAACCAATTATTATGCTAAGCTAACTAGCATAAGGCAACAAACACAGGCTAGGTCAACTTCGAAGATGAATATCTCGGGAACGGTAGCAAATATAAAAAATCTATTCAGTCATTTCTGTGCGTCTCAGTCCAAAGAACATCTGATCAAATTTTGGACAAAATTTAGCAAGATTTGAAGGAGAAGTAGTGAAAAAACTGTTTTTCATTTGTTCCAAAATGGCGGATAGTCACATTATTGGAAAATGACAAATGAGATATCGTCGGAATTGGCATAAGCCGAGGAACATAATGACATAAATCAATACAAATTTGAACAATGTTTTCAAAAGTTATAAGCGTTTTTGAAAAATACCTTATATCTCTGGAACACTAGGTGGCGCTGTGTTCATTGTTCTCATGTACCTTCAGGACATTGTGTCGATGATCCATACTAAATTTTGTGAAGATATGTCAAATAGTTTAAAAATGATTGCAAATTATGTCAAAATTCAAAATGGCGGACACGTGGTACCTCTCATCCTGACAAAATTGGCATCCTCGGATTCGGCATGACCCAAGGAATCCATAGATACCACATTCATGATTTTCTGACAAACTGTACAAAAGTTATTGGCCAAAATATCAATTTTTCATATATCATGACCTGTAGGTGGCGCTGTTCTCGAATTTGGCATGGACCCTGAGATCATGGTTCCGATGAAGCGTACCAATTTTCCTTTCGATTGATCAAACTTTGGCCGAGATAGAGCTTCTGAACCAATATTGGGTCGAGTTTGTTAAGTTTGCAACAGCATAACTTTTGATCAAAGATGAATTAAAAAAATCTGTTCTGTCATTTCTGTGCGGTTCAGTCCAAATATCATGTGAGCCAATTTTCGTAAGAATTGAACAAAGTTTGAATGAGTAGTAGCAAAAAAACGTAATACTGTACTTTTCAAAATGGCTACTACTGTAATGGGCGGAGTCTTAATGTACGATATTGATTGCAATCACCATAATGAGTGGATTCAGGTGTACTAAGATTAATTTTCCTAGATCAAAGGGTTCAAAAGTTATAACTATTTAAATGTTCAATTTTTGAACTGGTGGTGGCGCTATAGAGTTTGACTTAGAGTCTCAAAAATTGGTCCAATTACTATTCATGGTCATATCTATAACTGTGCCAAATTTCATCATTTTCCTATGTACGGTTCATAGGGCTGCCATAGACTTACAGAGGAGGAAGAATAATAATAATAATAATAATAATAATAATAAGAAGAAAACTAACGGATACAATAGGTGCCTTGCCCTACGGGCTTGGCCCCTAATAAGAAAACTAACGGATACAATAGGGTCTATCCCCTTCGGGGCTTGGCCCCTAATAATAATAAGAAAACTAACGGATACAATAGGTGCCTTGCCCTACGGGCTTGGCCCCTAAATAGCTGCAAGCAGCAACACGGGGCCAAGCCCAGAAAGGGCTGTAGCGCAATGCAGAGCCAGAAGAGATAAAAGAGCAGAAATAGAATATACATGAAGAACAGATATCTTCAGAAGTACAGATAGGATGAAATGAAAAATGAACAGAAGTTCTGATGAGAACAAACACAGAATGAAGAGGAAAAAACACTTATTTCCAATCCAAGAGTAAGAAAGAAATGGGCTGCAGCGCAATGCAGAGCCAGAAGGGCAAAAAGAGCAGAAATAGAATGTACATGAAGAACAGATATCTTCAGAAGTACAGATAGGATGAAATCAAAATGAACAGACGTTCTGATGAGAACGAACACAGAATGAAGAAAAAAAACACTTATTTCCAATCCTACAAAAGATTAGTATTGCTCTTATCTGGATAATAAAGGAATTATTCATACACATTTTGAAAGTTGTCCCACACGGACTTGAACCCACTATCTATGGGTCAGGTGCCTGTCCCTCATCTTGTTGTGCTTCTTGGCAATCATGCATTTACACAGCTGGCAAAATTCAACAGTTCAAGTGAGTATCAACTAAAAATTAAGAATTTGTATAAAGATGTACTGCATGTTATATTGAAGTTGTCAGAAAGACACAATATCTTGAATAGAAGCAACTTTTGCACCACTTCTGGCCACAGTATCTCTTGCATGTGTCACACGGGATTCGAACCCACGACCAGAATGGTTCGGGATTCGCGACACGTGGTTTATCAAATTGCGCCACTCAGAGGACGTAACTTTCAAAGCTGCAGAGGATAGGCTTCAGTGTAAGAATAAGCACACAAAATCATGTTAACGAGATTAGCATGCTAAGCTAGCTTAATGCTAATGAAGCTAATGGTTATCCTGATAGCTGAAGAGCCACATTAGAAAGAATGGCATCTGGTTAGCATGCTAACCAATTATTATGCTAAGCTAACTAGCATAAGGCAACAAACACAGGCTAGGTCAACTTCGAAGATGAATATCTCGGGAACGGTAGCAAATATAAAAAATCTATTCAGTCATTTCTGTGCGTCTCAGTCCAAAGAACATCTGATCAAATTTTGGACAAAATTTAGCAAGATTTGAAGGAGAAGTAGTGAAAAAACTGTTTTTCATTTGTTCCAAAATGGCGGATAGTCACATTATTGGAAAATGACAAATGAGATATCGTCGGAATTGGCATAAGCCGAGGAACATAATGACATAAATCAATACAAATTTGAACAATGTTTTCAAAAGTTATAAGCGTTTTTGAAAAATACCTTATATCTCTGGAACACTAGGTGGCGCTGTGTTCATTGTTCTCATGTACCTTCAGGACATTGTGTCGATGATCCATACTAAATTTTGTGAAGATATGTCAAATAGTTTAAAAATTATTGCAAATTATGTCAAAATTCAAAATGGCGGACACGTGGTACCTCCCATCCTGACAAAATTGGTATCCCCGGATTCGGCATGACCCAAGGAATCCATAGATACCACATTTATGATTTTCTGACAAACTGTACAAAAGTTATTGGCCAAAATATCAATTTTTCATATCTCATGACCTGTAGGTGGCGCTGTTCTCGAATTTGGCATGGACCCTGAGATTATGGTTCCGATGAAGCGTACCAATTTTCCTTTCGATTGATCAAACTTTGGCCGAGATAGAGCTTCTGAACCAATATTGGGTCGACCTTGTTAAGTTTGCAACACCATAACTTTTGTTCAAAGATGAATTAAAAAAATCTGTTCAGTCATTTCTGTGCGGTTCAGTCCAAAGATCATGTGAGCCAATTTTCGTAAGAATTGAACAAAGTTTGAATGAGTAGTAGCAAAAAAACTTAATACTGTACTTTTCAAAATGGCTACTACTGTAATGGGCGGAGTCTTAATGTACGATATTGATTTTAATCACCATGATGAGTGGATTCAGGTGTACTAAGATTCATTTTTCTAGATCAAAGGGTTCAAAAGTTATAACTATTTATATGTTTAATTTTTGAACTGGTGGTGGCGCTATAGAGTTTGACTTAGAGTCTCAAAAATTGGTCCAATTACTATTCATTAGCATCACTAGAAGTGTACCAAATTTCATCATTTTCCTACTTACGGTTCATAGGGCTGTCATAGACTTACAGAGGAGGAAGAAGAATAATAATAATAAATATAGCTGCAAGCAGCAACACGGGGCCAAGCCCAGAAAGGGCTGTAGCGCAATGCAGAGCCAGAAGAGATAAAAGAGCAGAAATAGAATATACATGAAGAACAGATATCTTCAGAAGTACAGATAGGATGAAATGAAAAATGAACAGAAGTTCTGATGAGAACAAACACAGAATGAAGAGGAAAAAACACTTATTTCCTTATTAGGAATATTTTGAACATTCCACAATTCACATGGTTTAATGCTTTGCTACACATCGGATTTGATTAAACAATCTTCAAAGTTATAGCCTTTTGCTTTACTCAGCATTTGCTTTATACTCATACACTGTGGTTTGCTTAATTTTACAGAGAGTTATGAAAATGTACTCAAAATGAAGATTTTTTATATAAATTTGCTGCATGTTATTTTCATGGAGATCCTTTCTCAGATACACATCATGTGCAGAACTGAAACAACTTTTCCACCACTTAAGGCCACAGTATCTCTTGCATGTGTCACACGGGATTCGAACCCACGACCAGAATGGTTCGGGATTCGAGACACGTGGTTTATCAAATTGCGCCACTCAGAGGACGTAACTTTCAAAGCTGCAGAGGATAGGCTTCAGTGTAAGAATAAGCACACAAAATCATGTTAACGAGATTAGCATGCTAAGCTAGCTTAATGCTAATGAAGCTAATGGTTATCCTGATAGCTGAAGAGCCACATTAGAAAGAATGGCATCTGGTTAGCATGCTAACCAATTATTATGCTAAGCTAACTAGCATAAGGCAACAAACACAGGCTAGGTCAACTTCGAAGATGAATATCTCGGGAACGGTAGCAAATATAAAAAATCTATTCAGTCATTTCTGTGCGTCTCAGTCCAAAGAACATCTGATCAAATTTTGGACAAAATTTAGCAAGATTTGAAGGAGAAGTAGTGAAAAAACTGTTTTTCATTTGTTCCAAAATGGCGGATAGTCACATTATTGGAAAATGACAAATGAGATATCGTCGGAATTGGCATAAGCCGAGGAACATAATGACATAAATCAATACAAATTTGAACAATGTTTTCAAAAGTTATAAGCGTTTTTGAAAAATACCTTATATCTCTGGAACACTAGGTGGCGCTGTGTTCATTGTTCTCATGTACCTTCAGGACATTGTGTCGATGATCCATACTAAATTTTGTGAAGATATGTCAAATAGTTTAAAAATGATTGCAAATTATGTCAAAATTCAAAATGGCGGACACGTGGTACCTCCCATCCTGACAAAATTGGCATCCTCGGATTCGGCATGACCCAAGGAATCCATAGATACCACATTCATGATTTTCTGACAAACTGTACAAAAGTTATTGGCCAAAATATCAATTTTTCATATCTCATGACCTGTAGGTGGCGCTGTTCTCGAATTTGGCATGGACCCTGAGATCATGGTTCCGATGAAGCGTACCAATTTTCCTTTCGATTGATCAAACTTTGGCCGAGATAGAGCTTCTGAACCAATATTGGGTCGAGTTTGTTAAGTTTGCAACAGCATAACTTTTGATCAAAGATGAATTAAAAAAATCTGTTCAGTCATTTCTGTGTGGTTCAGTCCAAATATCATGTGAGCCAATTTTCGTAAGAATTGAACAAAGTTTGAATGAGTAGTAGCAAAAAAACTTAATACTGTACTTTTCAAAATGGCTACTACTGTAATGGGCGGAGTCTTAATGTACGATATTGATTGCAATCACCATAATGAGTGGATTCAGGTGTACTAAGATACATTTTTCTAGATCAAAGGGTTCAAAAGTTATAACTATTTAAATGTTCAATTTTTGAACTGGTGGTGGCGCTATAGAGTTTGACTTAGAGTCTCAAAAATTGGTCCAATTACTATTCATTAGCATCACTAGAAGTGTACCAAATTTCATCATTTTCCTATGTACGGTTCATAGGGCTGTCATAGACTTACAGAGGAGGAAGAAGAATAATAATAATAAATATAGCTGCAAGCAGCAACACGGGGCCAAGCCCAGAAAGGGCTGTAGCGCAATGCAGAGCCAGAAGAGATAAAAGAGCAGAAATAGAATATACATGAAGAACAGATATCTTCAGAAGTACAGATAGGATGAAATGAAAAATGAACAGAAGTTCTGATGAGAACAAACACAGAATGAAGAGGAAAAAACACTTATTTCCAATCCAAGAGTAAGAAAGAAATGGGCTGCAGCGCAATGCAGAGCCAGAAGGGCAAAAAGAGCAGAAATAGAATGTACATGAAGAACAGATATCTTCAGAAGTACAGATAGGATGAAATCAAAATGAACAGACGTTCTGATGAGAACGAACACAGAATGAAGAAAAAAAACACTTATTTCCAATCCTACAAAAGATTAGTATTGCTCTTATCTGGATAATAAAGGAATTATTCATACACATTTTGAAAGTTGTCCCACACGGACTTGAACCCACTATCTATGGGTCAGGTGCCTGTCCCTCATCTTGTTGTGCTTCTTGGCAATCATGCATTTACACAGCTGGCAAAATTCAACAGTTCAAGTGAGTATCAACTAAAAATTAAGAATTTGTATAAAGATGTACTGCATGTTATATTGAAGTTGTCAGAAAGACACAATATCTTGAATAGAAGCAACTTTTGCACCACTTCTGGCCACAGTATCTCTTGCATGTGTCACACGGGATTCGAACCCACGACCAGAATGGTTCGGGATTCGAGACACGTGGTTTATCAAATTGCGCCACTCAGAGGACGTAACTTTCAAAGCTGCAGAGGATAGGCTTCAGTGTAAGAATAAGCACACAAAATCATGTTAACGAGATTAGCATGCTAAGCTAGCTTAATGCTAATGAAGCTAATGGTTATCCTGATAGCTGAAGAGCCACATTAGAAAGAATGGCATCTGGTTAGCATGCTAACCAATTATTATGCTAAGCTAACTAGCATAAGGCAACAAACACAGGCTAGGTCAACTTCGAAGATGAATATCTCGGGAACGGTAGCAAATATAAAAAATCTATTCAGTCATTTCTGTGCGTCTCAGTCCAAAGAACATCTGATCAAATTTTGGACAAAATTTAGCAAGATTTGAAGGAGAAGTAGTGAAAAAACTGTTTTTCATTTGTTCCAAAATGGCGGATAGTCACATTATTGGAAAATGACAAATGAGATATCGTCGGAATTGGCATAAGCCGAGGAACATAATGACATTAATCAATACAAATTTGAACAATGTTTTCAAAAGTTATAAGCGTTTTTGAAAAATACCTTATATCTCTGGAACACTAGGTGGCGCTGTGTTCATTGTTCTCATGTACCTTCAGGACATTGTGTCGATGATCCATACTAAATTTTGTGAAGATATGTCAAATAGTTTAAAAATGATTGCAAATTATGTCAAAATTCAAAATGGCGGACACGTGGTACCTCCCATCCTGACAAAATTGGCATCCTCGGATTCGGCATGACCCAAGGAATCCATAGATACCACATTCATGATTTTCTGACAAACTGTACAAAAGTTATTGGCCAAAATATCAATTTTTCATATCTCATGACCTGTAGGTGGCGCTGTTCTCGAATTTGGCATGGACCCTGAGATCATGGTTCCGATGAAGCGTACCAATTTTCCTTTCGATTGATCAAACTTTGGCCGAGATAGAGCTTCTGAACCAATATTGGGTCGAGTTTGTTAAGTTTGCAACAGCATAACTTTTGATCAAAGATGAATTAAAAAAATCTGTTCAGTCATTTCTGTGCGGTTCAGTCCAAATATCATGTGAGCCAATTTTCGTAAGAATTGAACAAAGTTTGAATGAGTAGTAGAAAAAAACTTAATACTGTACTTTTCAAAATGGCTACTACTGTAATGGGCGGAGTCTTAATGTACGATATTGATTGCAATCACCATAATGAGTGGATTCAGGTGTACTAAGATTAATTTTCCTAGATCAAAGGGTTCAAAAGTTATAACTATTTAAATGTTCAATTTTTGAACTGGTGGTGGCGCTATAGAGTTTGACTTAGAGTCTCAAAAATTGGTCCAATTACTATTCATGGTCATATCTATAACTGTGCCAAATTTCATCATTTTCCTATGTACGGTTCATAGGGCTGCCATAGACTTACAGAGGAGGAAGAATAATAATAATAATAATTAAAGCTGCAAGCAGCCTTTCCGGGGCCAAGCCCTTTCTGATGTTTGGCTGGTTTGGATAGGCTACATGATTTTTTATTTCTTTTTTAACAGGAATCTTTTGAACATTCCACAATTCACATGGTTTAATGCTTTGCTACACATCGGATTTGATTAAACAATCTTCAAAGTTATAGCTTTTTGCTTTACTCAGCATTTGCTTTATACTCATACACTGTGGTTTGCTTAATTTTACAGAGAGTTATGAAAATGTACTCAAAATGAAGATTTTTTATATAAATTTGCTGCATGTTATTTTTTTGGAGATCCTTTCTCAGATACACATCATGTGCAGAACTGAAACAACTTTTCCACCACTTAAGGCCACAGTATGTCTTGCATGTGTCACACGGGATTCGAACCCACGACCAGAATGGTTCGAGATTCGAGACACGTGGTTTATCAAATTGCGCCACTCAGAGGACGTAACTTTCAAAGCTGCAGAGGATAGGCTTCAGTGTAAGAATAAGCACACAAAATCATGTTAACGAGATTAGCATGCTAAGCTAGCTTAATGCTAATGAAGCTTATGGTTATCCTGATAGCTGAAGAGCCACATTAGAAAGAATGGCATCTGGTTAGCATGCTAACCAATTATTATGCTAAGCTAACTAGCATAAGGCAACAAACACAGGCTAGGTCAACTTCGAAGATGAATATCTCGGGAACGGTAGCGAATATAAAAAATCTAGTCAGTCATTTCTGTGCGTCTCAGTCCAAAGAACATCTGATCAAATTTTGGACAAAATTTAGCAAGATTTGAAGGAGAAGTAGTGAAAAAACTGTTTTTCATTTGTTCCAAAATGGCAGATAGTCACTTTATTGGAAAATGACAAATGAGATATCACCGGAATCAGCATACGCCAGGAAACACAATGACGTAAAGAAATCAAAATTTGAACAATGTTTTCAAAAGTTATAAGCGTTTTTGAAAAATACCTTATATCTCTGGAACACTAGGTGGCGCTGTGTTCATTGTTCTCATGTACCTTCAGGACATTGTGTCGATGATCCAAACTAAATTTTGTTAAGATATGTCAAATAGTTTAAAAATTATTGCAAATTATGTCAAAACTCAAAATGGCGGACACGTGGTACCTCCCATCCTGACAAAATTGGCATCCTCGGATTCGGCATGACCCAAGGAATCCATAGATACTATATTTATGATTTTCTGACAAACTGTACAAAAGTTATTGGCCAAAATATCAATTTTTCATATCTCATGACCTGTAGGTGGCGCTGTTCTCGAATTTGGCATGGACCCTGAGATCATGGTTCCGATGAAGCGTACCAATTTTCCTTTCGATTGATCAAACTTTGGCCGAGATAGAGCTTCTGAACCAATATTGGGTCGACCTTGTTAAGTTTGCAACACCATAACTTTTGTTCAAAGATGAATTAAAAAAATCTGTTCAGTCATTTCTGTGCGGTTCAGTCCAAAGATCATGTGAGCCAATTTTCGTAAGAATTGAACAAAGTTTGAATGAGTAGTAGCAAAAAAACTTAATACTGTACTTTTCAAAATGGCTACTACTGTAATGGGCGGAGTCTTAAAGTACGATATTGATTGCAATCACCATAATGAGTGGATTCAGGTGTACTAAGATTCATTTTTCTAGATCAAAGGGTTCAAAAGTTATAACTATTTAAATGTTAAATTTTTGAACTGGTGGTGGCGCTATAGAGTTTGTCCTAGAGGCTCAAAAATTGGTCCAATTACTATTCATTAGCATCACTAGAAGTGTACCAAATTTCATCATTTTCCTATGTACGGTTCATAGGGCTGTCATAGACTTACAGAGGAGGAAGAAGAATAATAATAATAAATATAGCTGCAAGCAGCAACACGGGGCCAAGCCCAGAAAGGGCTGTAGCGCAATGCAGAGCCAGAAGAGATAAAAGAGCAGAAATAGAATATACATGAAGAACAGATATCTTCAGAAGTACAGATAGGATGAAATGAAAAATGAACAGAAGTTCTGATGAGAACAAACACAGAATGAAGAGGAAAAAACACTTATTTCCTTATTAGGAATCTTTTGAACATTCCACAATTCACATGGTTTAATGCTTTGCTACACATCGGATTTGATTAAACAATCTTCAAAGTTATAGCCTTTTGCTTTACTCAGCATTTGCTTTATACTCATACACTGTGGTTTGCTTAATTTTACAGAGAGTTATGAAAATGTACTCAAAATGAAGATTTTTTATATAAATTTGCTGCATGTTATTTTTATGGAGATCCTTTCTCAGATACACATCATGTGCAGAACTGAAACAACTTTTCCACCACTTAAGGCCACAGTATCTCTTGCATGTGTCACACGGGATTCGAACCCACGACCAGAATGGTTCGAGATTCGAGACATGTGGTTTATCAAATTGCGCCACTCAGAGGACGTAACTTTCAAAGCTGCAGAGGATAGGCTTCAGTGTAAGAATAAGCACACAAAATCATGTTAACGAGATTAGCATGCTAAGCTAGCTTAATGCTAATGAAGCTAATGGTTATCCTGATAGCTGAAGAGCCACATTAGAAAGAATGGCATCTGGTTAGCATGCTAACCAATTATTATGCTAAGCTAACTAGCATAAGGCAACAAACACAGGCTAGGTCAACTTCGAAGATGAATATCTCGGGAACGGTAGCAAATATAAAAAATCTATTCAGTCATTTCTGTGCGTCTCAGTCCAAAGAACATCTGATCAAATTTTGGACAAAATTTAGCAAGATTTGAAGGAGAAGTAGTGAAAAAACTGTTTTTCATTTGTTCCAAAATGGCGGATAGTCACATTATTGGAAAATGACAAATGAGATATCGTCGGAATTGGCATAAGCCGAGGAACATAATGACATAAATCAATACAAATTTGAACAATGTTTTCAAAAGTTATAAGCGTTTTTGAAAAATACCTTATATCTCTGGAACACTAGGTGGCGCTGTGTTCATTGTTCTCATGTACCTTCAGGACATTGTGTCGATGATCCATACTAAATTTTGTGAAGATATGTCAAATAGTTTAAAAATGATTGCAAATTATGTCAAAATTCAAAATGGCGGACACGTGGTACCTCTCATCCTGACAAAATTGGCATCCTCGGATTCGGCATGACCCAAGGAATCCATAGATACCACATTCATGATTTTCTGACAAACTGTACAAAAGTTATTGGCCAAAATATCAATTTTTCATATATCATGACCTGTAGGTGGCGCTGTTCTCGAATTTGGCATGGACCCTGAGATCATGGTTCCGATGAAGCGTACCAATTTTCCTTTCGATTGATCAAACTTTGGCCGAGATAGAGCTTCTGAACCAATATTGGGTCGAGTTTGTTAAGTTTGCAACAGCATAACTTTTGATCAAAGATGAATTAAAAAAATCTGTTCTGTCATTTCTGTGCGGTTCAGTCCAAATATCATGTGAGCCAATTTTCGTAAGAATTGAACAAAGTTTGAATGAGTAGTAGCAAAAAAACGTAATACTGTACTTTTCAAAATGGCTACTACTGTAATGGGCGGAGTCTTAATGTACGATATTGATTGCAATCACCATAATGAGTGGATTCAGGTGTACTAAGATTAATTTTCCTAGATCAAAGGGTTCAAAAGTTATAACTATTTAAATGTTCAATTTTTGAACTGGTGGTGGCGCTATAGAGTTTGACTTAGAGTCTCAAAAATTGGTCCAATTACTATTCATGGTCATATCTATAACTGTGCCAAATTTCATCATTTTCCTATGTACGGTTCATAGGGCTGCCATAGACTTACAGAGGAGGAAGAATAATAATAATAATAATAATAATAAGAAAACTAACGGATACAATAGGTGCCTTGCCCTACGGGCTTGGCCCCTAATAATAAATATAGCTGCAAGCAGCAACACGGGGCCAAGCCCAGAAAGGGCTGTAGCGCAATGCAGAGCCAGAAGAGATAAAAGAGCAGAAATAGAATATACATGAAGAACAGATATCTTCAGAAGTACAGATAGGATGAAATGAAAAATGAACAGAAGTTCTGATGAGAACAAACACAGAATGAAGAGGAAAAAACACTTATTTCCAATCCAAGAGTAAGAAAGAAATGGGCTGCAGCGTAATGCAGAGCCAGAAGGGCAAAAAGAGCAGAAATAGAATGTACATGAAGAACAGATATCTTCAGAAGTACAGATAGGATGAAATCAAAATGAACAGACGTTCTGATGAGAACGAACACAGAATGAAGAAAAAAAACACTTATTTCCAATCCTACAAAAGATTAGTATTGCTCTTATCTGGATAATAAAGGAATTATTCATACACATTTTGAAAGTTGTCCCACACGGACTTGAACCCACTATCTATGGGTCAGGTGCCTGTCCCTCATCTTGTTGTGCTTCTTGGCAATCATGCATTTACACAGCTGGCAAAATTCAACAGTTCAAGTGAGTATCAACTAAAAATTAAGAATTTGTATAAAGATGTACTGCATGTTATATTGAAGTTGTCAGAAAGACACAATATCTTGAATAGAAGCAACTTTTGCACCACTTCTGGCCACAGTATCTCTTGCATGTGTCACACGGGATTCGAACCCACGACCAGAATGGTTCGGGATTCGAGACACGTGGTTTATCAAATTGCGCCACTCAGAGGACGTAACTTTCAAAGCTGCAGAGGATAGGCTTCAGTGTAAGAATAAGCACACAAAATCATGTTAACGAGATTAGCATGCTAAGCTAGCTTAATGCTAATGAAGCTAATGGTTATCCTGATAGCTGAAGAGCCACATTAGAAAGAATGGCATCTGGTTAGCATGCTAACCAATTATTATGCTAAGCTAACTAGCATAAGGCAACAAACACAGGCTAGGTCAACTTCGAAGATGAATATCTCGGGAACGGTAGCAAATATAAAAAATCTATTCAGTCATTTCTGTGCGTCTCAGTCCAAAGAACATCTGATCAAATTTTGGACAAAATTTAGCAAGATTTGAAGGAGAAGTAGTGAAAAAACTGTTTTTCATTTGTTCCAAAATGGCGGATAGTCACATTATTGGAAAATGACAAATGAGATATCGTCGGAATTGGCATAAGCCGAGGAACATAATGACATAAATCAATACAAATTTGAACAATGTTTTCAAAAGTTATAAGTGTTTTTGAAAAATACCTTATATCTCTGGAACACTAGGTGGCGCTGTGTTCATTGTTCTCATGTACCTTCAGGACATTGTGTCGATGATCCATACTAAATTTTGTGAAGATATGTCAAATAGTTTAAAAATTATTGCAAATTATGTCAAAATTCAAAATGGCGGACACGTGGTACCTCCCATCCTGACAAAATTGGCATCCTCGGATTCGGCATGACCCAAGGAATCCATAGATACCACATTCATGATTTTCTGACAAACTGTAAAAAGTTATTGGCCAAAATATCAATTTTTCATATCTCATGACCTGTAGGTGGCGCTGTTCTCGAATTTGGCATGGACCCTGAGATCATGGTTCCGATGAAGCGTACTAATTTTCCTTTCGATTGATCAAACTTTGGCCGAGATAGAGCTTCCGAACCAATATTGGGTCGAGTTTGTTAAGTTTGCAACAGCATAACTTTTGATCAAAGATGAATTAAAAAAATCTGTTCAGTCATTTCTGTGCGGTTTAGTCCAAATATCATGTGAGCCAATTTTCGTAAGAATTGAACAAAGTTTGAATGAGTAGTAGCAAAAAAACTTAATACTGTACTTTTCAAAATGGCTACTACTGTAATGGGCGGAGTCTTAATGTACGATATTGATTGCAATCACCATAATGAGTGGATTCAGGTGTACTAAGATTAATTTTCCTAGATCAAATGGTTCAAAAGTTATAACTATTTAAATGTTCAATTTTTGAACTGGTGGTGGCGCTATAGAGTTTGACTTAGAGTCTCAAAAATTGGTCCAATTACTATTCATGGTCATATCTATAACTGTGCCAAATTTCATCATTTTCCTATGTACGGTTCATGGGGCTGCCATAGACTTACAGAGGAGGAAGAATAATAATAATAATAAATATAGCTGCAAGCAGCAACACGGGGCCAAGCCCAGAAAGGGCTGTAGCGCAATGCAGAGCCAGAAGAGATAAAAGAGCAGAAATAGAATATACATGAAGAACAGATATCTTCAGAAGTACAGATAGGATGAAATTAAAAATGAACAGAAGTTCTGATGAGAACAAACACAGAATGAAGAGGAAAAAACACTTATTTCCAATCCAAGAGTAAGAAAGAAATGGGCTGCAGCGCAATGCAGAGCCAGAAGGGCAAAAAGAGCAGAAATAGAATGTACATGAAGAACAGATATCTTCAGAAGTACAGATAGGATGAAATCAAAATGAACAGACGTTCTGATGAGAACGAACACAGAATGAAGAAAAAAAACACTTATTTCCAATCCTACAAAAGATTAGTATTGCTCTTATCTGGATAATAAAGGAATTATTCATACACATTTTGAAAGTTGTCCCACACGGACTTGAACCCACTATCTATGGGTCAGGTGCCTGTCCCTCATCTTGTTGTGCTTCTTGGCAATCATGCATTTACACAGCTGGCAAAATTCAACAGTTCAAGTGAGTATCAACTAAAAATTAAGAATTTGTATAAAGATGTACTGCATGTTATATTGAAGTTGTCAGAAAGACACAATATCTTGAATAGAAACAACTTTTGCACCACTTCTGGCCACAGTATCTCTTGCATGTGTCACACGGGATTCGAACCCACGACCAGAATGGTTCGGGATTCGAGACAGGTGGTTTATCAAATTGCGCCACTCAGAGGACGTAACTTTCAAAGCTGCAGAGGATAGGCTTCAGTGTAAGAATAAGCACACAAAATCATGTTAACGAGATTAGCATGCTAAGCTAGCTTAATGCTAATGAAGCTAATGGTTATCCTGATAGCTGAAGAGCCACATTAGAAAGAATGGCATCTGGTTAGCATGCTAACCAATTATTATGCTAAGCTAACTAGCATAAGGCAACAAACACAGGCTAGGTCAACTTCGAAGATGAATATCTCGGGAACGGTAGCAAATATAAAAAATCTATTCAGTCATTTCTGTGCGTCTCAGTCCAAAGAACATCTGATCAAATTTTGGACAAAATTTAGCAAGATTTGAAGGAGAAGTAGTGAAAAAACTGTTTTTCATTTGTTCCAAAATGGCGGATAGTCACATTATTGGAAAATGACAAATGAGATATCGTCGGAATTGGCATAAGCCGAGGAACATAATGACATAAATCAATACAAATTTGAACAATGTTTTCAAAAGTTATAAGCGTTTTTGAAAAATACCTTATATCTCTGGAACACTAGGTGGCGCTGTGTTCATTGTTCTCATGTACCTTCAGGACATTGTGTCGATGATCCATACTAAATTTTGTGAAGATATGTCAAATAGTTTAAAAATGATTGCAAATTATGTCAAAATTCAAAATGGCGGACACGTGGTACCTCCCATCCTGACAAAATTGGCATCCTCGGATTCGGCATGACCCAAGGAATCCATAGATACCACATTCATGATTTTCTGACAAACTGTACAAAAGTTATTGGCCAAAATATCAATTTTTCATATCTCATGACCTGTAGGTGGCGCTGTTCTCGAATTTGGCATGGACCCTGAGATCATGGTTCCGATGAAGCGTACCAATTTTCCTTTCGATTGATCAAACTTTGGCCGAGATAGAGCTTCTGAACCAATATTGGGTCGAGTTTGTTAAGTTTGCAACAGCATAACTTTTGATCAAAGATGAATTAAAAAAATCTGTTCAGTCATTTCTGTGCGGTTCAGTCCAAATATCATGTGAGCCAATTTTCGTAAGAATTGAACAAAGTTTGAATGAGTAGTAGCAAAAAAACTTAATACTGTACTTTTCAAAATGGCTACTACTGTAATGGGCGGAGTCTTAATGTACGATATTGATTGCAATCACCATAATGAGTGGATTCAGGTGTACTAAGATTAATTTTCCTAGATCAAAGGGTTCTATTCTATAACTATTTAAATGTTCAATTTTTGAACTGGTGGTGGCGCTATAGAGTTTGACTTAGAGTCTCAAAAATTGGTCCAATTACTATTCATGGTCATATCTATAACTGTGCCAAATTTCATCATTTTCCTATGTACGGTTCATAGGGCTGCCATAGACTTACAGAGGAGGAAGAATAATAATAATAAGAAAACTAACGGATACAATAGGTGCCTTGCCCTACGGGCTTGGCCCCTAATAATAATAATAAATATAGCTGCAAGCAGCAACACGGGGCCAAGCCCAGAAAGGGCTGTAGCGCAATGCAGAGCCAGAAGAGATAAAAGAGCAGAAATAGAATATACATGAAGAACAGATATCTTCAGAAGTACAGATAGGATGAAATGAAAAATGAACAGAAGTTCTGATGAGAACAAACACAGAATGAAGAGGAAAAAACACTTATTTCCAATCCAAGAGTAAGAAAGAAATGGGCTGCAGCGCAATGCAGAGCCAGAAGGGCAAAAAGAGCAGAAATAGAATGTACATGAAGAACAGATATCTTCAGAAGTACAGATAGGATGAAATCAAAATGAACAGACGTTCTGATGAGAACGAACACAGAATGAAGAAAAAAACACTTATTTCCAATCCTACAAAAGATTAGTATTGCTCTTATCTGGATAATAAAGGAATTATTCATACACATTTTGAAAGTTGTCCCACACGGACTTGAACCCACTATCTATGGGTCAGGTGCCTGTCCCTCATCTTGTTGTGCTTCTTGGCAATCATGCATTTACACAGCTGGCAAAATTCAACAGTTCAAGTGAGTATCAACTAAAAATTAAGAATTTGTATAAAGATGTACTGCATGTTATATTGAAGTTGTCAGAAAGACACAATATCTTGAATAGAAGCAACTTTTGCACCACTTCTGGCCACAGTATCTCTTGCATGTGTCACACGGGATTCGAACCCACGACCAGAATGGTTCGGGATTCGAGACACGTGGTTTATCAAATTGCGCCACTCAGAGGACGTAACTTTCAAAGCTGCAGAGGATAGGCTTCAGTGTAAGAATAAGCACACAAAATCATGTTAACGAGATTAGCATGCTAAGCTAGCTTAATGCTAATGAAGCTAATGGTTATCCTGATAGCTGAAGAGCCACATTAGAAAGAATGGCATCTGGTTAGCATGCTAACCAATTATTATGCTAAGCTAACTAGCATAAGGCAACAAACACAGGCTAGGTCAACTTCGAAGATGAATATCTCGGGAACGGTAGCAAATATAAAAAATCTATTCAGTCATTTCTGTGCGTCTCAGTCCAAAGAACATCTGATCAAATTTTGGACAAAATTTAGCAAGATTTGAAGGAGAAGTAGTGAAAAAACTGTTTTTCATTTGTTCCAAAATGGCGGATAGTCACATTATTGGAAAATGACAAATGAGATATCGTCGGAATTGGCATAAGCCGAGGAACATAATGACATAAATCAATACAAATTTGAACAATGTTTTCAAAAGTTATAAGCGTTTTTGAAAAATACCTTATATCTCTGGAACACTAGGTGGCGCTGTGTTCATTGTTCTCATGTACCTTCAGGACATTGTGTCGATGATCCATACTAAATTTTGTGAAGATATGTCAAATAGTTTAAAAATGATTGCAAATTATGTCAAAATTCAAAATGGCGGACACGTGGTACCTCCCATCCTGACAAAATTGGCATCCTCGGATTCGGCATGACCCAAGGAATCCATAGATACCACATTCATGATTTTCTGACAAACCGTACAAAAGTTATTGGCCAAAATATCAATTTTTCATATCTCATGACCTGTAGGTGGCGCTGTTCTCGAATTTGGCATGGACCCTGAGATCATGGTTCCGATGAAGCGTACCAATTTTCCTTTTGATTGATCAAACTTTGGCCGAGATAGAGCTTCTGAACCAATATTGGGTCGAGTTTGTTAAGTTTGCAACAGCATAACTTTTGATCAAAGATGAATTAAAAAAATCTGTTCAGTCATTTCTGTGCGGTTCAGTCCAAATATCATGTGAGCCAATTTTCGTAAGAATTGAACAAAGTTTGAATGAGTAGTAGCAAAAAAACTTAATACTGTACTTTTCAAAATGGCTACTACTGTAATGGGCGGAGTCTTAATGTACGATATTGATTGCAATCACCATAATGAGTGGATTC
The DNA here is from genome assembly GCF_949152265.1 of Phoxinus phoxinus. Lineage (NCBI taxonomy): Eukaryota > Metazoa > Chordata > Actinopteri > Cypriniformes > Leuciscidae > Phoxinus > Phoxinus phoxinus. The sequence continues at coordinate 12,997,385 of NC_136890.1, forward strand.
AGGTGTACTAAGATACATTTTTCTAGATCAAAGGGTTCAAAAGTTATAACTATTTAAATGTTCAATTTTTGAACTGGTGGTGGCGCTATAGAGTTTGACTTAGAGTCTCAAAAATTGGTCCAATTACTATTCATTAGCATCACTAGAAGTGTACCAAATTTCATCATTTTCCTATGTACGGTTCATAGGGCTGTCATAGACTTACAGAGGAGGAAGAAGAATAATAATAATAATTAAAGCTGCAAGCAGCCTTTCCGGGGCCAAGCCCTTTCTGATGTTTGGCTGGTTTGGACAGGCTACATGATTTTTTTTTATTTCTTTTTTACTAGGAATCTTTTGAACATTCCACAATTCACATGGTTTAATGCTTTGCTACACATCGGATTTGATTAAACAATCTTCAAAGTTATAGCCTTTTGCTTTACTCAGCATTTGCTTTATACTCATACACTGTGGTTTGCTTAATTTTACAGAGAGTTATGAAAATGTACTCAAAATGAAGATTTTTTATATAAATTTGCTGCATTTTATATTTATGGAGATCCTCTCTCAGATGCACATCATGTGCAGAACTGAAACATCTTTTCCACCACTTAAGGCCACTGTACCTCTTGCAGTCTGGGCATGTGTCACACAGGATTCGAACCCACGACCAGAATGGTTCGGGATTCAAGACACGTGGTTTATCAAATTGCGCCACTCAGAGGACGTAAATTTCAAAGCTGCAGAGGAGAGGCTTCAGTGTAAGAATAAGCACACAAAATCATGTTAACGAGATTAGCATGCTAAGCTAGCTTAATGCTAATGAAGCTTATGGTTATCCTGATAGCTGAAGAGCCACATTAGAAAGAATGGCATCTGGTTAGCATGCTAACCAATTATTATGCTAAGCTAACTAGCATAAGGCAACAAATACAGGCTAGGTCAACTTCAAAGATGAATATCTCGGGAACGGTAGCGAATATAAAAATCTATTCAGTCATTTATGCGCGTCTCAGTCCAAAGAACATGTGATCTAATTTTGGACAAAATTGAGCAAGATTTGAAGGAGGAGTAGCGAAAAAACTGTTTTTCATTTGTTCCAATATGGCGGATAGTCACATTATTGGAAAATGACAAATGAGATATCAACGGAATCAGCATAAGCCAAGGAACATAATGACATAAATAATTCAAAATTTGAACAATGTTTTCAAAAGTTATAAGCGTTTTTGCAAAAGACCTTATATCTCTTGAACACTTGGTGGCGCTGTGTTCAGTCTTCTCATGTACCTTCAAGACATTGTGTCGATGATCCATACTAAATTTTGTGAAGATATGTCAAATAGTTTAAAAGTTATTGCAAATTATGACAAAATTCAAAATGGCGGACACGTGGTACCTCCCATCCTGACAAAATTGGTATCCTCGGATTCGACATGACCCAAGGAATCCATAGATACCGCATTTATGATTTTCTGACAAACTGTACAAAAGTTATTGGCCAAAATATCAATTTTTCATATCTCATGACCTGTAGGTGGCGCTGTTCTCGAATTTGGCATGGACCCTGAGATCATGGTTCCGATGAAGCGTACCAATTTTTCTTTTGATTGATCAAACTTTGGCCGAGATACAGCCTCTGAACCAATATTGGGTCGACCTTGTTAAGTTTGCAACACCATAACTTTTGATCAAAGATTAATTAAAAAAATCTGTTCAATCATTTCTGTGCGGTTCAGTCCAAAGATCATGTGAGCCAATTTTCGTAAGAATTGAACAAAGTTTGAATGAGTAGTAGCAAAAAAACTTAATACTGTACTTTTCAAAATGGCTACTACTGTAATGGGCGGAGTCTTAATGTACGATATTGATTGCAATCACCATAATGAGTGGATTCATGTGTACTAAGATTAATTTTTCTAGATCAAAGGGTTCAAAAGTTATAACTATTTAAATGTTCAATTTTTGAACTGGTGGTGGCGCTATAGAGTTTGTCCTAGAGGCTCAAAAATTGGTCCAATTACTATTCATTAGCATCACTAGAAGTGTACCAAATTTCATCATTTTCCTATGTACGGTTCATAGGGCTGTCATAGACTTACAGAGGAGGAAGAATAATAATAATAATAATAATAATAATAATAAGAAGAAAACTAACGGATACAATAGGGTCTATCCCCTTCGGGGCTTGGCCCCTAATAATAAGAAAACTAACGGATACAATAGGTGCCTTGCCCTACGGGCTTGGCCCCTAATAAGAAAACTAACGGATACAATAGGGTCTATCCCCTTCGGGGCTTGGCCCCTAATAAGAATATAGCTGCAAGCAGCAACACGGGGCCAAGCCCAGAAAGGGCTGTAGCGCAATGCAGAGCCAGAAGAGATAAAAGAGCAGAAATAGAATATACATGAAGAACAGATATCTTCAGAAGTACAGATAGGATGAAATGAAAAATGAACAGAAGTTCTGATGAGAACAAACACAGAATGAAGAGGAAAAAACACTTATTTCCAATCCAAGAGTAAGAAAGAAATGGGCTGCAGCGCAATGCAGAGCCAGAAGGGCAAAAAGAGCAGAAATAGAATGTACATGAAGAACAGATATCTTCAGAAGTACAGATAGGATGAAATCAAAATGAACAGACGTTCTGATGAGAACGAACACAGAATGAAGAAAAAAAACACTTATTTCCAATCCTACAAAAGATTAGTATTGCTCTTATCTGGATAATAAAGGAATTATTCATACACATTTTGAAAGTTGTCCCACACGGACTTGAACCCACTATCTATGGGTCAGGTGCCTGTCCCTCATCTTGTTGTGCTTCTTGGCAATCATGCATTTACACAGCTGGCAAAATTCAACAGTTCAAGTGAGTATCAACTAAAAATTAAGAATTTGTATAAAGATGTACTGCATGTTATATTGAAGTTGTCAGAAAGACACAATATCTTGAATAGAAGCAACTTTTGCACCACTTCTGGCCACAGTATCTCTTGCATGTGTCACACGGGATTCGAACCCACGACCAGAATGGTTCGGGATTCGAGACACGTGGTTTATCAAATTGCGCCACTCAGAGGACGTAACTTTCAAAGCTGCAGAGGATAGGCTTCAGTGTAAGAATAAGCACACAAAATCATGTTAACGAGATTAGCATGCTAAGCTAGCTTAATGCTAATGAAGCTAATGGTTATCCTGATAGCTGAAGAGCCACATTAGAAAGAATGGCATCTGGTTAGCATGCTAACCAATTATTATGCTAAGCTAACTAGCATAAGGCAACAAACACAGGCTAGGTCAACTTCGAAGATGAATATCTCGGGAACGGTAGCAAATATAAAAAATCTATTCAGTCATTTCTGTGCGTCTCAGTCCAAAGAACATCTGATCAAATTTTGGACAAAATTTAGCAAGATTTGAAGGAGAAGTAGTGAAAAAACTGTTTTTCATTTGTTCCAAAATGGCGGATAGTCACATTATTGGAAAATGACAAATGAGATATCGTCGGAATTGGCATAAGCCGAGGAACATAATGACATAAATCAATACAAATTTGAACAATGTTTTCAAAAGTTATAAGCGTTTTTGAAAAATACCTTATATCTCTGGAACACTAGGTGGCGCTGTGTTCATTGTTCTCATGTACCTTCAGGACATTGTGTCGATGATCCATACTAAATTTTGTGAAGATATGACAAATAGTTTAAAAATGATTGCAAATTATGTCAAAATTCAAAATGGCGGACACGTGGTACCTCCCATCCTGACAAAATTGGCATCCTCGGATTCGGCATGACCCAAGGAATCCATAGATACCACATTCATGATTTTCTGACAAACTGTACAAAAGTTATTGGCCAAAATATCAATTTTTCATATCTCATGACCTGTAGGTGGCGCTGTTCTCGAATTTGGCATGGACCCTGAGATCATGGTTCCGATGAAGCGTACCAATTTTCCTTTCGATTGATCAAACTTTGGCCGAGATAGAGCTTCTGAACCAATATTGGGTCGAGTTTGTTAAGTTTGCAACAGCATAACTTTTGATCAAAGATGAATTAAAAAAATCTGTTGAGTCATTTCTGTGCGGTTCAGTCCAAATATCATGTGAGCCAATTTTCGTAAGAATTGAACAAAGTTTGAATGAGTAGTAGCAAAAAAACTTAATACTGTACTTTTCAAAATGGCTACTACTGTAATGGGCGGAGTCTTAATGTACGATATTGATTTTAATCACCATGATGAGTGGATTCAGGTGTACTAAGATTCATTTTTCTAGATCAAAGGGTTCAAAAGTTATAACTATTTATATGTTTAATTTTTGAACTGGTGGTGGCGCTATAGAGTTTGACTTAGAGTCTCAAAAATTGGTCCAATTACTATTCATTAGCATCACTAGAAGTGTACCAAATTTCATCATTTTCCTACTTACGGTTCATAGGGCTGTCATAGACTTACAGAGGAGGAAGAAGAATAATAATAATAAATATAGCTGCAAGCAGCAACACGGGGCCAAGCCCAGAAAGGGCTGTAGCGCAATGCAGAGCCAGAAGAGATAAAAGAGCAGAAATAGAATATACATGAAGAACAGATATCTTCAGAAGTACAGATAGGATGAAATGAAAAATGAACAGAAGTTCTGATGAGAACAAACACAGAATGAAGAGGAAAAAACACTTATTTCCAATCCAAGAGTAAGAAAGAAATGGGCTGCAGCGTAATGCAGAGCCAGAAGGGCAAAAAGAGCAGAAATAGAATGTACATGAAGAACAGATATCTTCAGAAGTACAGATAGGATGAAATCAAAATGAACAGACGTTCTGATGAGAACGAACACAGAATGAAGAAAAAAAACACTTATTTCCAATCCTACAAAAGATTAGTATTGCTCTTATCTGGATAATAAAGGAATTATTCATACACATTTTGAAAGTTGTCCCACACGGACTTGAACCCACTATCTATGGGTCAGGTGCCTGTCCCTCATCTTGTTGTGCTTCTTGGCAATCATGCATTTACACAGCTGGCAAAATTCAACAGTTCAAGTGAGTATCACCTAAAAATTAAGAATTTGTATAAAGATGTACTGCATGTTATATTGAAGTTGTCAGAAAGACACAATATCTTGAATAGAAGCAACTTTTGCACCACTTCTGGCCACAGTATCTCTAGCATGTGTCACACGGGATTCGAACCCACGACCAGAATGGTTCGGGATTCGAGACACGTGGTTTATCAAATTGCGCCACTCAGAGGACGTAACTTTCAAAGCTGCAGAGGATAGGCTTCAGTGTAAGAATAAGCACACAAAATCATGTTAACGAGATTAGCATGCTAAGCTAGCTTAATGCTAATGAAGCTAATGGTTATCCTGATAGCTGAAGAGCCACATTAGAAAGAATGGCATCTGGTTAGCATGCTAACCAATTATTATGCTAAGCTAACTAGCATAAGGCAACAAACACAGGCTAGGTCAACTTCGAAGATGAATATCTCGGGAACGGTAGCAAATATAAAAAATCTATTCAGTCATTTCTGTGCGTCTCAGTCCAAAGAACATCTGATCAAATTTTGGACAAAATTTAGCAAGATTTGAAGGAGAAGTAGTGAAAAAACTGTTTTTCATTTGTTCCAAAATGGCGGATAGTCACATTATTGGAAAATGACAAATGAGATATCGTCGGAATTGGCATAAGCCGAGGAACATAATGACATAAATCAATACAAATTTGAACAATGTTTTCAAAAGTTATAAGCGTTTTTGAAAAATACCTTATATCTCTGGAACACTAGGTGGCGCTGTGTTCATTGTTCTCATGTACCTTCAGGACATTGTGTCGATGATCCATACTAAATTTTGTGAAGATATGTCAAATAGTTTAAAAATGATTGCAAATTATGTCAAAATTCAAAATGGCGGACACGTGGTACCTCCCATCCTGACAAAATTGGCATCCTCGGATTCGGCATGACCCAAGGAATCCATAGATACCACATTCATGATTTTCTGACAAACTGTACAAAAGTTATTGGCCAAAATATCAATTTTTCATATCTCATGACCTGTAGGTGGCGCTGTTCTCGAATTTGGCATGGACCCTGAGATCATGGTTCCGATGAAGCGTACCAATTTTACCTTCGATTGATCAAACTTTGGCCGAGATAGAGCTTCTGAACCAATATTGGGTCGAGTTTGTTAAGTTTGCAACAGCATAACTTTTGATCAAAGATGAATTAAAAAAATCTGTTCAGTCATTTCTGTGCGGTTCAGTCCAAATATCATGTGAGCCAATTTTCGTAAGAATTGAACAAAGTTTGAATGAGTAGTAGCAAAAAAACTTAATACTGTACTTTTCAAAATAGCTACTACTGTAATGGGCGGAGTCTTAATGTACGATATTGATTGCAATCACCATAATGAGTGGATTCAGGTGTACTAAGATTAATTTTCCTAGATCAAAGGGTTCAAAAGTTATAACTATTTAAATGTTCAATTTTTGAACTGGTGGTGGCGCTATAGAGTTTGACTTAGAGTCTCAAAAATTGGTCCAATTACTATTCATGGTCATATCTATAACTGTGCCAAATTTCATAATTTTCCTATGTACGGTTCATGGGGCTGCCATAGACTTACAGAGGAGGAAGAATAATAATAATAAATATAGCTGCAAGCAGCAACACGGGGCCAAGCCCAGAAAGGGCTGTAGCGCAATGCAGAGCCAGAAGAGATAAAAGAGCAGAAATAGAATATACATGAAGAACAGATATCTTCAGAAGTACAGATAGGATGAAATGAAAAATGAACAGAAGTTCTGATGAGAACAAACACAGAATGAAGAGGAAAAAACACTTATTTCCAATCCAAGAGTAAGAAAGAAATGGGCTGCAGCGCAATGCAGAGCCAGAAGGGCAAAAAGAGCAGAAATAGAATGTACATGAAGAACAGATATCTTCAGAAGTACAGATAGGATGAAATCAAAATGAACAGACGTTCTGATGAGAACGAACACAGAATGAAGAAAAAAAACACTTATTTCCAATCCTACAAAAGATTAGTATTGCTCTTATCTGGATAATAAAGGAATTATTCATACACATTTTGAAAGTTGTCCCACACGGACTTGAACCCACTATCTATGGGTCAGGTGCCTGTCCCTGATCTTGTTGTGCTTCTTGGCAATCATGCATTTACACAGCTGGCAAAATTCAACAGTTCAAGTGAGTATCAACTAAAAATTAAGAATTTGTATAAAGATGTACTGCATGTTATATTGAAGTTGTCAGAAAGACACAATATCTTGAATAGAAGCAACTTTTGCACCACTTCTGGCCACAGTATCTCTTGCATGTGTCACACGGGATTCGAACCCACGACCAGAATGGTTCGGGATTCGAGACACGTGGTTTATCAAATTGCGCCACTCAGAGGACGTAACTTTCAAAGCTGCAGAGGATAGGCTTCAGTGTAAGAATAAGCACACAAAATCATGTTAACGAGATTAGCATGCTAAGCTAGCTTAATGCTAATGAAGCTAATGGTTATCCTGATAGCTGAAGAGCCACATTAGAAAGAATGGCATCTGGTTAGCATGCTAACCAATTATTATGCTAAGCTAACTAGCATAAGGCAACAAACACAGGCTAGGTCAACTTCGAAGATGAATATCTCGGGAACGGTAGCAAATATAAAAAATCTATTCAGTCATTTCTGTGCGTCTCAGTCCAAAGAACATCTGATCAAATTTTGGACAAAATTTAGCAAGATTTGAAGGAGAAGTAGTGAAAAAACTGTTTTTCATTTGTTCCAAAATGGCGGATAGTCACATTATTGGAAAATGACAAATGAGATATCGTCGGAATTGGCATAAGCCGAGGAACATAATGACATAAATCAATACAAATTTGAACAATGTTTTCAAAAGTTATAAGCGTTTTTGAAAAATACCTTATATCTCTGGAACACTAGGTGGCGCTGTGTTCATTGTTCTCATGTACCTTCAGGACATTGTGTCGATGATCCATACTAAATTTTGTGAAGATATGTCAAATAGTTTAAAAATGATTGCAAATTATGTCAAAATTCAAAATGGCGGACACGTGGTACCTCCCATCCTGACAAAATTGGCATCCTCGGATTCGGCATGACCCAAGGAATCCATAGATACCACATTCATGATTTTCTGACAAACTGTACAAAAGTTATTGGCCAAAATATCAATTTTTCATATCTCATGACCTGTAGGTGGCGCTGTTCTCGAATTTGGCATGGACCCTGAGATCATGGTTCCGATGAAGCGTACCAATTTTCCTTTCGATTGATCAAACTTTGGCCGAGATAGAGCTTCTGAACCAATATTGGGTCAAGTTTGTTAAGTTTGCAACAGCATAACTTTTGATCAAAGATGAATTAAAAAAATCTGTTCAGTCATTTCTGTGCGGTTCAGTCCAAATATCATGTGAGCCAATTTTCGTAAGAATTGAACAAAGTTTGAATGAGTAGTAGCAAAAAAACATAATACTGTACTTTTCAAAATGGCTACTACTGTAATGGGCGGAGTCTTAATGTACGATATTGATTGCAATCACCATAATGAGTGGATTCAGGTGTACTAAGATTAATTTTCCTAGATCAAAGGGTTCAAAAGTTATAACTATTTAAATGTTCAATTTTTGAACTGGTGGTGGCGCTATAGAGTTTGACTTAGAGTCTCAAAAATTGGTCCAATTACTATTCATGGTCATATCTATAACTGTGCCAAATTTCATCATTTTCCTATGTACGGTTCATAGGGCTGTCATAGACTTACAGAGGAGGAAGAAGAATAATAATAATAAATATAGCTGCAAGCAGCAACACGGGGCCAAGCCCAGAAAGGGCTGTAGCGCAATGCAGAGCCAGAAGAGATAAAAGAGCAGAAATAGAATATACATGAAGAACAGATATCTTCAGAAGTACAGATAGGATGAAATGAAAAATGAACAGAAGTTCTGATGAGAACAAACACAGAATGAAGAGGAAAAAACACTTATTTCCAATCCAAGAGTAAGAAAGAAATGGGCTGCAGCGTAATGCAGAGCCAGAAGGGCAAAAAGAGCAGAAATAGAATGTACATGAAGAACAGATATCTTCAGAAGTACAGATAGGATGAAATCAAAATGAACAGACGTTCTGATGAGAACGAACACAGAATGAAGAAAAAAAACACTTATTTCCAATCCTACAAAAGATTAGTATTGCTCTTATCTGGATAATAAAGGAATTATTCATACACATTTTGAAAGTTGTCCCACACGGACTTGAACCCACTATCTATGGGTCAGGTGCCTGTCCCTCATCTTGTTGTGCTTCTTGGCAATCATGCATTTACACAGCTGGCAAAATTCAACAGTTCAAGTGAGTATCAACTAAAAATTAAGAATTTGTATAAAGATGTACTGCATGTTATATTGAAGTTGTCAGAAAGACACAATATCTTGAATAGAAGCAACTTTTGCACCACTTCTGGCCACAGTATCTCTTGCATGTGTCACACGGGATTCGAACCCACGACCAGAATGGTTCGGGATTCGAGACACGTGGTTTATCAAATTGCGCCACTCAGAGGACGTAACTTTCAAAGCTGCAGAGGATAGGCTTCAGTGTAAGAATAAGCACACAAAATCATGTTAACGAGATTAGCATGCTAAGCTAGCTTAATGCTAATGAAGCTAATGGTTATCCTGATAGCTGAAGAGCCACATTAGAAAGAATGGCATCTGGTTAGCATGCTAACCAATTATTATGCTAAGCTAACTAGCATAAGGCAACAAACACAGGCTAGGTCAACTTCGAAGATGAATATCTCGGGAACGGTAGCAAATATAAAAAATCTATTCAGTCATTTCTGTGCGTCTCAGTCCAAAGAACATCTGATCAAATTTTGGACAAAATTTAGCAAGATTTGAAGGAGAAGTAGTGAAAAAACTGTTTTTCATTTGTTCCAAAATGGCGGATAGTCACATTATTGGAAAATGACAAATGAGATATCGTCGGAATTGGCATAAGCCGAGGAACATAATGACATAAATCAATACAAATTTGAACAATGTTTTCAAAAGTTATAAGCGTTTTTGAAAAATACCTTATATCTCTGGAACACTAGGTGGCGCTGTGTTCATTGTTCTCATGTACCTTCAGGACATTGTGTCGATGATCCATACTAAATTTTGTGAAGATATGTCAAATAGTTTAAAAATGATTGCAAATTATGTCAAAATTCAAAATGGCGGACACGTGGTACCTCCCATCCTGACAAAATTGGCATCCTCGGATTCGGCATGACCCAAGGAATCCATAGATACCACATTCATGATTTTCTGACAAACTGTACAAAAGTTATTGGCCAAAATATCAATTTTTCATATCTCATGACCTGTAGGTGGCGCTGTTCTCGAATTTGGCATGGACCCTGAGATCATGGTTCCGATGAAGCGTACCAATTTTCCTTTCGATTGATCAAACTTTGGCCGAGATAGAGCTTCCGAACCAATATTGGGTCGAGTTTGTTAAGTTTGCAACAGCATAACTTTTGATCAAAGATGAATTAAAAAAATCTGTTCAGTCATTTCTGTGCGGTTCAGTCCAAATATCATGTGAGCCAATTTTCGTAAGAATTGAACAAAGTTTGAATGAGTAGTAGCAAAAAAACTTAATACTGTACTTTTCAAAATGGCTACTACTGTAATGGGCGGAGTCTTAATGTACGATATTGATTGCAATCACCATAATGAGTGGATTCAGGTGTACTAAGATTAATTTTCCTAGATCAAAGGGTTCAAAAGTTATAACTATTTAAATGTTCAATTTTTGAACTGGTGGTGGCGCTATAGAGTTTGACTTAGAGTCTCAAAAATTGGTCCAATTACTATTCATGGTCATATCTATAACTGTGCCAAATTTCATCATTTTCCTATGTACGGTTCATAGGGCTGCCATAGACTTACAGAGGAGGAAGAATAATAATAATAATAATAATAATAATAATAATAAGAAAACTAACGGATACAATAGGTGCCTTGCCCTACGGGCTTGGCCCCTAATAATAATAATAAATATAGCTGCAAGCAGCAACACGGGGCCAAGCCCAGAAAGGGCTGTAGCGCAATGCAGAGCCAGAAGAGATAAAAGAGCAGAAATAGAATATACATGAAGAACAGATATCTTCAGAAGTACAGATAGGATGAAATGAAAAATGAACAGAAGTTCTGATGAGAACAAACACAGAATGAAGAGGAAAAAACACTTATTTCCTTATTAGGAATCTTTTGAACATTCCACAATTCACATGGTTTAATGCTTTGCTACACATCGGATTTGATTAAACAATCTTCAAAGTTATAGCCTTTTGCTTTACTCAGCATTTGCTTTATACTCATACACTGTGGTTTGCTTAATTTTACAGAGAGTTATGAAAATGTACTCAAAATGAAGATTTTTTATATAAATTTGCTGCATGTTATTTTTATGGAGATCCTTTCTCAGATACACATCATGTGCAGAACTGAAACAACTTTTCCACCACTTAAGGCCACAGTATCTCTTGCATGTGTCACACGGGATTCGAACCCACGACCAGAATGGTTCGGGATTCGAGACATGTGGTTTATCAAATTGCGCCACTCAGAGGACGTAACTTTCAAAGCTGCAGAGGATAGGCTTCAGTGTAAGAATAAGCACACAAAATCATGTTAACGAGATTAGCATGCTAAGCTAGCTTAATGCTAATGAAGCTAATGGTTATCCTGATAGCTGAAGAGCCACATTAGAAAGAATGGCATCTGGTTAGCATGCTAACCAATTATTATGCTAAGCTAACTAGCATAAGGCAACAAACACAGGCTAGGTCAACTTCGAAGATGAATATCTCGGGAACGGTAGCAAATATAAAAAATCTATTCAGTCATTTCTGTGCGTCTCAGTCCAAAGAACATCTGATCAAATTTTGGACAAAATTTAGCAAGATTTGAAGGAGAAGTAGTGAAAAAACTGTTTTTCATTTGTTCCAAAATGGCGGATAGTCACATTATTGGAAAATGACAAATGAGATATCGTCGGAATTGGCATAAGCCGAGGAACATAATGACATAAATCAATACAAATTTGAACAATGTTTTCAAAAGTTATAAGCGTTTTTGAAAAATACCTTATATCTCTGGAACACTAGGTGGCGCTGTGTTCATTGTTCTCATGTACCTTCAGGACATTGTGTCGATGATCCATACTAAATTTTGTGAAGATATGTCAAATAGTTTAAAAATGATTGCAAATTATGTCAAAATTCAAAATGGCGGACACGTGGTACCTCTCATCCTGACAAAATTGGCATCCTCGGATTCGGCATGACCCAAGGAATCCATAGATACCACATTCATGATTTTCTGACAAACTGTACAAAAGTTATTGGCCAAAATATCAATTTTTCATATATCATGACCTGTAGGTGGCGCTGTTCTCGAATTTGGCATGGACCCTGAGATCATGGTTCCGATGAAGCGTACCAATTTTCCTTTCGATTGATCAAACTTTGGCCGAGATAGAGCTTCTGAACCAATATTGGGTCGAGTTTGTTAAGTTTGCAACAGCATAACTTTTGATCAAAGATGAATTAAAAAAATCTGTTCTGTCATTTCTGTGCGGTTCAGTCCAAATATCATGTGAGCCAATTTTCGTAAGAATTGAACAAAGTTTGAATGAGTAGTAGCAAAAAAACGTAATACTGTACTTTTCAAAATGGCTACTACTGTAATGGGCGGAGTCTTAATGTACGATATTGATTGCAATCACCATAATGAGTGGATTCAGGTGTACTAAGATTAATTTTCCTAGATCAAAGGGTTCAAAAGTTATAACTATTTAAATGTTCAATTTTTGAACTGGTGGTGGCGCTATAGAGTTTGACTTAGAGTCTCAAAAATTGGTCCAATTACTATTCATGGTCATATCTATAACTGTGCCAAATTTCATCATTTTCCTATGTACGGTTCATAGGGCTGCCATAGACTTACAGAGGAGGAAGAATAATAATAATAATAATAATAATAATAATAAGAAGAAAACTAACGGATACAATAGGTGCCTTGCCCTACGGGCTTGGCCCCTAATAAGAAAACTAACGGATACAATAGGTGCCTTGCCCTACGGGCTTGGCCCCTAATAAGAAAACTAACGGATACAATAGGGTCTATCCCCTTCGGGGCTTGGCCCCTAATAAGAAGAAAACTAACGGATACAATAGGTGCCTTGCCCTACGGGCTTGGCCCCTAATAAAGTAGAAGTAGACATTAGACTACCTATTAAGCCTTTCAGTACAGTAAAGTAAAAAAAAAGATTAGATTTTGGCACCATAAAATAATCCCCCAAACAGCTATCAAACAAAAAATGTATATTTAATTTTAAGTTTTTTTAAAAAAAATCAATGTATATAATCTACATTGGCACAATCATCATAGATGAACCAGTCAAAAGTTTCTAACAATTGCATTCCTTATGTATATTTTGTTTGTTTTTGTTGTGAGTCACGCGAGGGGAAACTCTAAAGAATAAATATATGAGATGGGAGGAAAATTGTATTTGAATGTTTTAGTGTTATCTCGCAAATGTTTTGCATTCGGAAACTTTGCATTCACTCTCAAAACTTTCGCAAGAGAATGCAAAACCATTCAAATACTGTATATAATTTTACTCCCACATGACCCCATTGACTCTTCTAACTGTTGTTCTTTACATACTGTAGCAGCCTACATTGTGAAATCTAACCCCATTTAGAGCACTGCTAATCCAGATTTGGTATAAATCATAAAATAAATGTATCTGATAAAGTGTGTATCTGGATCAGGGCTATCCAATCCTATTTTGCTCTGAAAAAGTGGCACAAAGTAAGATGGATTACCTGATCCTGGATAGCAAAAGATGGGATTTCCGAATCTAGATAATTCTGATCCAGATTAAACTTGTTGAACAACTGAGCCCAGTATATTGCAGAAATACAAAAAAAGAGTAATTGGCCATATGCCAAAATGCCAGGCGCTCTTCTAAAAACAACCAGCTGGGATCGTCGAGAGTGCCTTGTTGAAACGTTTTCCAGCTGAAACGCTTTGGTGGATAGGGTATGGAACATCCCTGGCAGAATTATTTTAAAGTATATGATTTTGCAGATAGTATAGTATGTTTTATAAACAATTACTGAATATAAAAATAATAATAATACCCACAATATTATCAATTTTTAGTGACTGTACAATTAGGATGTGATGGTTTAAATATGATTAGGGTACGTAGTGTTATAAAAAAATTAGTGTCATCAGTTTACATAAAAACTCACAAAACATTTGGATATTTTTCAACAGCAGTTTCTGACAGATGTTCAAAAAATATAGTCAGCTCTGCCCTCTCTTATATGAGTCAGTGCTTTCAGACCAGTCCAGTTTACCATCAAGCAGAAGTCCCAGGTATTTATAGGTACTACTCAATATCGACCCCCATCATGGAGATTGGTTGCGAGTGTGGACTAGGCCTCCGGAAGTCCACCACCATCTCTTTGGTCTTGGAGGTGTTCAGATATCATTGAATTGTTCAGATGGTTAGCCATGCACCAAGTCACAAAGCCCTCCACCAAGATCTTGTACTCCCCCTCCTGACTATTCCTAATAGACACCACAACTGCAGTATCATATGATCATTTAAAAAAGAAGATCCTCCAGGTATTCCATGCATACAAAAAAAAATAGTGTATACTATGTAAATAGAATACTCACATACATTGTAAATTATAGCCTACATATTGTGCTTATCGGAGTAACTTGTACGGAAGAGGATTAGGGCCAGGCAATAATAAAAAAAATAAAACCATCTCGAGATTAAAGTCATTATAATGCGAGATTAAACTCGTTAAATTTCGAGAAAAAAAGTCGAAATACAATCTTGAGAATAAACTCATTAAATATCGAGAATAAAGTCGTTGTGTTTCGAGAAAAAACTTGTTAAATTTCGAGAAAAAAAGTCGAAATACAATCTCGAGAATAAACTCATTAAATATCGAGAATTAAGTCGTTGTGTTTCAAGAAAAAACTCGTTAAATTTCGAGAAAAAACTCGAAATACAATCTTGAGAATAAAGTCATTAACTTTCGAGAATAAAGTCATTGTGTTTCGAGAAAAAAAGTCGAAATGAAATGTAGAGAATAACGCATTCAATCAGTGTTCATTGCATACTGATATCAACCTCATCGAGGTTTCCCAGGATACCATAAGACGCATTATTAATCGTTGTTGGTTGTGTACCTCCATCCACAGAATGTAACGACTGTAACCATATACAGCTAATAGCAATGCTGTACGGTTTTAATTTATCATAGGACCATATGCCAGAGTGCATTTGGGCCAGCGCAAGTGGCGTCTTCTCAAGCGTCTCCGTCGTAATTCCACACCTTGACCATCAACAAATAATGCGTCTTATGGTATCCTGGGAAACCACGAAACCTCGATGAATTTCATGTTGGACAAAAAGCGAGTACATCGCGCAAATTGGACTGATTTTTTCTTCTAAAAACACCTAGCCGACCTAGACCATGTTCTATTCTTTGTTACTGCAAGAAAGTCAAAAATATAGATTGACTAAGTGATCTAACTCTGCCATGTCCTCTATCAGAGTTTATTCTCACAATTACTTTGACTTTTTTTCTCGAAATTTAACGAGTTTTTTTTCTAGAAACACAACGACTTTATTCTCGATATTTAATGAGTTTATTCTCAAGATTGTATTTCGACTTTTTTCTCGAAATTTAACGACTTTATTCTCGATATTTAATGAGTTTATTCTCGAGATTGTATTTCGACTTTTTTCTCGAAATTTAACGAGTTTTTTTCTCGAAACACAACGACTTTATTCTCGATATTTAATGAGTTTATTCTCAAGATTGTATTTCGACTTTTTTCTCGAAATTTAACGACTTTATTCTCGATATTTAATGAGTTTATTCTCAAGATTGTATTTTGACTTTTTTTCTCGAAATTTAACGAGTTTAATCTCGCATTATAATGACTTTAATCTCGAGATGGTTTTATTTTTTTATTATTGCCTGGCCCTAATCCTCTTCCGTAAACTTGTAACTGAAAAAGTTTTTTTTTTTTTTTACAATTGTCAGTGTGTCACCTAGTGTCAACGTTAAATAATAGACTCAGGTCCCAGCCACAGAAACCCAACAGACAGTCAAGGTTGAATACAAATAAAAAAATATATATATTAATGGGCCAGCAAGCACTAAATAGGAAATACTGATATAAGGGGAAATAGTTCACTAAAATCAAGTCTCTGAAACTCTTCAGAGAGAGGTTAAGATTCAGTGATTGGGTGGCTTCTCGGTAGTTCGCTCCAGCTGTCCTCCCTCAAAGCAGTCGAACGGACACGTCCAGAGGATCACGGTAGTCGTCAGACCCACAGGAAAAAGTTACGGTACTCTAGACAGCAAGCGTTCAGGGAGATTCTGGTGTAACCAAGGCAGTCACGCACAGTGAATAATCACTACAAATCAGAGTGCAAGTATGTTCACGCACACAGTAAACACCATCACACATGATATACCGCACACAGTAAGGCCCTAATGTCTCTACTAATTAGGAAAATAAAAAAAAGAACAAGGACTAGGTCAGCCTGTGACAAGTGCAATGTTAAGCAATATTGTTTTTACTTTTAGTTAATCATGACTAAAAATTCTTTTTTTATGAGTTTAATCTTTTTAGTCTTTTTTTTTTTTTTGCAGTTCAACAACAGTTTTAAAAGAGGAAAAAATTAAAGCTTTAGCATAAGTTCTGCCGAGAAGACTTCCTTCTCATTTATCCAATCGTGTTCTAATACTTGTAGTATAAAAGATCGGTACTTACCACCAGGATGGTACTTATATTCTTCCTAGATACAGCGATGTCACTGTGCAAGTCAAACTCTGAGTGGATGATGCAAAAGCTCTAACAAAGGAAAAAATACCTGCTTGTTTCACCTCAGTTAAAAATGTATCTGATGACAGTTCAACTCTCATCTATCAAGATGGAGGTGTATATAATCATTCTCATCCTAACCATTGTACTTTCAACTAGTGCTGAATGTAAGTTTTAAGTTTTTAAATTGCTTAGGTACTATATTCATAAGTGGTAAAATAGCACACTTGAAACTAATAATTTGTAATACCTATAGTCATTCATTCAAAACCTGCGTCTGTGCTTTCATTGGGGTTGAATGCTTGAATAAATGTTTCTGTTACACAGCCATTGTCCACATATTGTGTAAAGAAATCAAAATATTTAGTTTATATGTTTTCATTGCTTTGGAATTATCAACAATTAGTAATTTTCAAAAATTAGTACAAAATGTCTGAGAACTATGTAATGAGAACATTTGACTTAATAAGCAAAACATAATTTACAACAATCCAAATGAATTAAAAAGCAATGCAGTAAAAATGCAACGTGTTTATATATGCTTTAGAGCTGCTAATAAGTAATTTTAACAGTACAATTAACAATTAACACAACCTTCTGAATTCATCATAATTTTAAATCATGGACTGTAAATTATGGATAAACTATGGATTTTAAATGAATGATTTTACATAAATAATTATTATTTGAACTTATAACAGAATCATTTTGAATGTGCTTCCTTTGATGATGTATCTAGCCAGGTTATATATACAGTAGCATGTTATTTATAGTCCACATTTTCTGTAGTGTTTGGTTGTGGTGTCAACAATGAAAGATTTATCAAATAAATTGATTTTTTTTTTACAATTCACTATTACTCTGTTGGAGAGAGAGTCAACCTAGTTTTTTTTTTAGACGATTGAGGTAAAACTGTAAAATAAATAAGATCAGCTAGCACTCACAAAAGAAAATATTAATGTGAATGACATTATTTGAATTGCAAGGCTATATTCAGGGCCAAAGTGGGGCCCTGTCAAGAAGTCAAGATGCTTAGGACCCTATCACACACCCGATGAAATGCAGCGCCAGGCGAGACGCAAGTGTTTTTTGCTCGTTTCAGCCCGATATTTTCACGTTCTGTGCCAACGTTGTTTAAATAGAAAATGCATTTGTGCCCATGGGTGTGCTGCTTCGAAAATGAGCTGTGTTCAGGCACATTGTTGGCGCGTTGCTATTTTGAGGCAAATTAAATAGACTGCGCCGTTGACCAACTGAAACCTGGTCTAAAGTCAATGGCGCAATATTTTTTGGGGGGGTTATTTAAAGAGCGCGTGTTAATATGCGCCTATGGTAGTGTTAATTTTGACAGCAAATTTTGATTCCCTTTCGAGAGTACTCTAGTGTTGCGTAAGCAATCGGGAAAGCCCCTTTCTCGAGAAGATTGAAGCCTAAAATGATCCTTATAATTTGCTTTAATTTAAAACGCACTTGTTGCAGCAAGCAGACCCAAGCGAGACGGCTGGCGCGCTCATTGGCTGCTATGCAGCAATTGCTGCAACCTATGGGGAGACGCGGCTAGCATGGGAACCTATAGGGGAGCTTCGCGTCTCTCGCGTTACAGTCTCTCTCTTCCTTCTAAAAGAGCAAATTGCGGGCGTTGTTTCAAATGCCCCGCGATTCCTGTGCCTCGTGTCGGGTTCCCCTCACGGCTGGGGAACGCCACGTGATCTGCGTTTCCTGCCTGGGGATGGACCACGCCGAGTTCGCGCTCTCC
Organism: Phoxinus phoxinus; assembly: GCF_949152265.1. Lineage (NCBI taxonomy): Eukaryota > Metazoa > Chordata > Actinopteri > Cypriniformes > Leuciscidae > Phoxinus > Phoxinus phoxinus. Next base: position 13,016,095 of record NC_136890.1, read on the forward strand.
AAAGGCGGCTGCCCGGAGTGCGACGAGATGACTTTACCGACCCTGCGGGCTCGGTTAGCCTCCTTCGGCGAAGACACCACACTGCCACTCTCTCAAGGGCCGCGCCGTAAAAAGCGCCGCTCTCAGAGAGCTCCAGAGGCCTCAGCAGTCCGCGAGCTCACGCCGGCTAACTCCCCGCTAGCCTCGCTGTCTGAGTCGCCTTCACCGATCGTCCCTGATGGTCAACGCACTCCCGCCGCTCCCCTCATCACCTTTGGTGCGCCTGAGGATGAGGAAGTCGATAAGGACAGCTGTTCGCTCGCCGCTTCGGGAAGCGAGGATTGGTCAGTCAACCTCAACCCAAGCCAGCGCCAGTGGAGCTAGAGCCAGCGTGGACACGGAACTCGTCCGCCTGCTGACCAAGGCCGTTCGAGGACCTCGGCCTCGAGTGGTCTCCCCCCGAGGAGCCGACACGCAACAGGCTCGACGAGTGGTTTCTTCAGGGGCGCCGCCCAGCACCTCAGCAAAGACCCACTCCATTCCTCCCTGAGCTTCACGACGAGCTGACAAAATTTTGGAAGGCTCAGGGTTACCCAGCGCTGTGTCGAAGCACTGGAACCTTGGAAGGCAGCCGACTGGTACCAGTCATGGGAACTGTCTCGAAACTGAAAGTACTCTCGACAGATGCATCCAACCTCGGTTGGGGGGGCCCTGCACGAGGGCAGGCCAATCTCCGGTCTATGGACGGACCTAGAGAAACGCCTACACATAAACTGTCTAGAGATGAAAGCGGTCGAGCTAGCTCTGGAATTTTTTCTCCTGCGGTTGAAGGGTCACCACATCTTAGTCCGATCGGACAACATGCCTCTTTACAATGGCCAAACGCCTTCTCGTATGGGCTCAGCACAATCTGCGCTCGCAGAGAGCGGCGCATGTGCCAGGCATCCTGAACTTGGGTCCGGATATGTTATCCAGGGGCAACGTTCCCCCAGGGGAATGGTCTCTTCACTCCCAGGTGGTTCAGTTAATGTGGAGCATCTTCGGCAGGGCGGAGGTCGACCTCTTTGCCTCAGAAGACAATGCTCATTGCCCAGCATACTTTACAAAGAACAGGGACGCGTTGGCCCACGACTGGCCCAACCGCCCGCTCTATGCTTTCCCAACGATCGCGCTGTTACCACAGGTCATCACGCGAATCAGGGAGAACAGGTGCGCTGTGCTCCTAGTCGCCCCGCTCTCGATGAACCGGACATGGTTCCCGGAGCTGACGCAGCTAGGAGGGACAGCCCCTTGACCGGTCCCAGTGAGAAAAGATCTTCTCTCTCAGGCCAAAGGGACGCTCTGGCATCCCCAACCCGAACTGTGGGCCCTGCACGCATGGGCCCTCAACGGGTACCCGTTAACCTTCCAGAGGGAGTGTTAAATACCATCACGGAGGCTAGAGCGCCGTCTACAAGGCGTCTTTACGCTTTAACATGGTCAGTGTTCTCGAGCTGGTGCTCAGCACGGAACAGTGATCCTAAAAACTGTGGAGTAACGGAGTTGCTCCCCTTCCTCCAAGAGCTGTTGGACGCGGCCAGGTCCCCCTCCACGCTCAAAGTATATGTGTCTGCCGTCGCAGCTTTTCTAACGCCAGCGTCCGGTCAGTCACTGGGGAAAAACGACCTAGTCGTCCGTTTTCTTAGAGGAGCAAGGAGGCTAAACCCTCCTCGACCTCCGTCGGTTCCAGTTTGGGACCTTTCCACGGTCCTAGAGGCCATGAAGGGTGATCCATTCGAACCAATGCTGTCGATAGACTTAAAATATCTCTCACTCAAAACCGCCATCCTGTTGGCCCTGGCCTCAGTTAAGCGTATGGGTGACCTACACGCGCTCTCAGTGAGCGCTACCTGTCTTGAATTTGGGCCCAATGACTGCAAAGTTATTCTCAAACCGAGACATGGTTACGTTCCTAAAGTGCTTGCCACTCCGTTCAGGACGCAAGTCATTTCACTGTCAGCCCCTCCCTGCATCTGACGGTGAGAGGAACGTGAATTTTCTCTGCCCTGTCAGGGCTTTGAGAAATTATGTGGAGCGCTTCGCTTTGTTCAGACAATCGGATCAGCTCTTTGTATCCTTTGGTGGCCGCACTAAGGGTTTGGCTACCTCAAAATAGAGCCTTTCACGCTGGATAGTCAATGCTATTTCATTGGCTTATGCTTCCAAAGGTCTCTGCTGCCCTCTGGGCGTTAAAGCTCACTCTACTAGAGGCATGGCCTCGTCGTGGGCATGGTCCAGTGGGATTTCACTTCAGGATATCTGTACGGCGGCAGGCTGGGCCTCTCCGTCTACATTTATCAGGTTCTATAACCTAGAGGTTCCCGCGCTACAAGCTAAACTGTTATCAGTCTAGTCGCGCTATAGCAGTTATACTGTCCAACTTAAGACTGCATACTGTGGTATAATGTGTCAAAGCATTCAGTCATGTAAGCAGTTGGGGTCTATTCACATTCGGCCCCATTCCTACATATTCCCGGTTCTGCCCCACTGTGGCCTGAACTTTAATTCTCGTCTATGAGCCCCGGGCACTCGCCCTGGGACGGTGATAGGGAATTTTTTTATGTGGGCACACACAGCGTTTTACACGGGGTTCCCGATGCGTATGCCAGCTTACGCAACACGAGAGTACTCTCGAAAGGGAACGTCTCGGTTACTAACGTAACCTTGGTTCCCTGAGATGAGGGAACAAGTGTTGCGTAACCTTGCCGTGTTGTGCTCCGTCTGTGTCGCTTCAGTCGATGAAAACAAGGCACCTATGGGCGACGCGCTAATTTATAGCATGAAGCCACGCCCATTTCGGCGGGCTTTGTCCCATAGAGGGCGCGAAGCTCCCCTATTGGTTCCCATGCTAGCTGCGTCTCCCCATAGGTTGCAGCAATTGCTGCAGAGCAGCCAATGAGCGCGCCAGCCGTCTCGCTTGGGTCTGCTTGCTGCAGCAAGTGCGTTTTAAATTAAAGCAAATTATAAGGAGAATTTTAGGCTTCAATCTTCTCGAGAAAGGGGCTTTCCCGATGCGTAAGCCAGCTTACGCAACAGTTGTTTCCTCATGTCAGGGAACCGAGGTTACGTTAGTAACCGAGACGTTTAGTTTTATTCATAGACTTTTGACTAAAATGCCATTTAGTTTTAGTCATATTTTAGTCATCTGAATTGTTTGTTTTAGTCTAGATTTAGTCGACGAAATATAATAATTTGTACCTTATGGGCATTTTTAAAATTGTTCCGCCATGAGGAATATCTTGGGTGTGTTCGACATCAGCTGCGGCCGGATGTAACCGATCGAGAGTTGCCGCATACAGGAGGGGAGGAGCTGAAAACTAAGACGTGAAGTTGGACACTTTCTGCTTCCCGTAGTGACGCTCGTGCTGCGTTTGCATACGACCCCATTTCCAGAAAATACATTTTGTAAAATGGAATAAAATTCACAATCTGTGATTTGTTCATTTTCTTGAACCATATTTGATCAGCTATCCAATCTAACTAAATTGTTAACCCTGAATTTAAGGTTATTGTGTTTATGTTTTATGATGCACAATCTTTTTCAGTTGAACATGAAGCTTTGGAATACGTTTTATGCTCTGATGAGGAACAAGAGTATTACATTGGATATGATGAAGAGGAGGTGGGGCATATCGACTTTAAACAGAAGAGAGGAGTAATGACATTACCTGATTTTTTGGGATCCGGAACATATCCCGGATTTTATGAAATCGGTGCTGATGCAATACAGGAATGCAAACGTGACTTAACAATATTTGCTAATGCTTTCAAGAGCCTACTATTAGAAATGGGTAAGACATGAGAATGTGTTATGAGCTTTTACATTTTTCCAGTTTTAAACATTATACTTTAAAGTCCCCTTTTTTAAGGGTTTATAAAGGGTTTCCTTAAATAAGTAATATCACATAGCAACCGTGTGTTATTGCTGTATCAGTGTTAAAAAAATCACAAAATTGTATGTGAAACTACATTCTTACACCACAGTTTCAGGATATTTTGATGTTATTTCGATAAAAGTGTCTAATTTGAAAATGCCATGTTAGAACCAGCAAGAATGGATTAGGTTGTTTCTGAGAAGTAACACAAAAGCAGAATGTGTGCATTTTGCATCAGATATATGACAAATTCAATACAATTGTACTGAAAACAGTACAAGACAATTGTTTCATTATACACCTTGTCAATTCAGTGTTTCTGTTCAATAACTGTCTAAAGTTCATCGATAATGAAATGAGTTCAATTCAGCTATACTAGCTGTTTAGAAAACAATAGTGTCGTTATTCACTTTAAGTCGATTCAAAACAGATTCATTTCAGTTTATAACATTTAAACTCACACAAAGTGTATACAAAAACGAGATAGTTCCTGATGTCCACATATGTTAGTGGAGGAAGTGCTTCCGAGGTCTGTTATCAATTATTGGGCTACCAAGTCATATGTTGTTTAGTCTTTAATGGTAACATTTGGAATAATGGTCCATCATTAATAAGTAAATATAAGTAATGCAGGAGTAATGAGTATTACTACAAATAACACTTCAGCTACTTCCATTAACTAATCTAGAAACAAGCTTAACTAATCAGGAAGTAATATCAAATTTAGGAGATAGTTCCTACTACAGGTAATCAATAATTACTTAATGAGATTAGCCTCATTAAATAGCTATTTACCAACTGACAAATTATAAAGAACATTATTGTGTGTCTGAGACGTACTCATAATTTTTTTCTCTGATTATAGTCATAACAGTGAAAAAAGTGAAAAAGGCATTTAAATTGCTACATCACAGCGAGGATACACATGATTTATGCGTGGTTTGTTTGGGAGCGAAGAATGCATAGTCAGGTTTCGAGGAGGCTGACTGTAGGCAATACGCGACATTACCTCTTCAAACACTCCGCTCCTGCCATCCACTCTTCAAGGAGGGTGATCAAGCTTGCGTTCCGGCCTCACGGCTACCGAGGCAACGCGGGGGTTGAGCACAAATGGATGTCGTTGAGGGGTTGGAGATGGGCTCTTCTCTGTGGTCTCGGAAGCCCGCACTGCGATTACGAAATATGTTCACACAGGGCATGTTCTGGAATTGATCCCGGAAATGTTACTAGGTCCCCATTCCTGGATCATTTCTGGAATCAATCCCGGGACATGTTTGCGTTCACACAGAAGGCACTCTGGCAATTTTATGGCAATTTTCCAGGATCAACGCGTTGTGTGAAAGGGGCTTAGCTCTGAGGAGGCAGATATACTGAGCATCGATTCAGGGAATTGAGGACTCGCCATCCTCATTCCCTGCGTACAAGAAGCATGCACGTTCAGCTCTCGAGGGGGCTGGCTGTATTCATTAATTCAATTTGCCAACGTGTTCAGAAATGCCTTATTGGGAGTTTTAGCTCCGACCCTGTTGACATATGTTCTCGAGGGAAGAAAGTCGCAATTCAATAAATGCAATAAAGAATCTTAGGCTCAGATCTCGCGTTTGCCGAGGCAACACACAGACCGTAGAGAGAAGTGTATTTTCAAGCTATGAATTTAAGATTTTTTTATTGTACATTGAAACTATTTATCCTTTCATCCAGACCGTGCTTAGTTGTTTGGTTGATTTTTGGCTGCATTTAATCTTCAAGGATTCAATGATAAATACTTATCTGAGTTTGAGCAGTTAGATTCATGTGTTAGTTCAGCCTTTCATCCAGACTGTGTTAATTGTCTGATTGATATTTGGCTGCATTTAATTTTCAGGAATTAAATGATAAATACTTATCTGACTTTGAGAAGTCAGATTCATGTTTTAGTTCAGCCTTTCATCCAGACCGTGTTATCTTGTCTGGTTGTTCTTTGGCTGCATCAAGTCACAATCACCTGCATATGAGGTTGTGGTTGTGGAGGTTTTAACTCAGGCCATGGCCAAGTTAAACATTGATTGGCTGGCTGAAAGACAGGGTGCTTAGCCAAAAAGCTAATTATACAAGCATTTCCTGTCGTTGAAATGACAACCTCATTGCCTGGGCCTTCCATCCTTTCCCAATCTCCACTATGAGATTTTGATATCATGGATTAACCCCTTTATAGATTGGGTCTCAGTCCCCAATTAAAAATATATGCAAATATAATTGTGCTTAAAGAGCATGGGTATGGGGCGATGCTGTAGGTAAAAAAGACACTTTCGATCTATGGATGCATTTGCACTGCCACAAAAAATCCGATCTTTTACTCACAGCTGACTCACAGCTGTAAATCCAATTTTTTCGCATCTGATCTGAACCACTTCCAAATGTGGTTTTAAATCAGATACTTATCCGATATCTGGACATCCGACCAACGTCTAAGCATGCATATCCGATTCCCCTTTGAATTCCAAGCCCTCATAAGGCGAGGACAACACGTTTATTCACAAAGATAGCTATTTAATGTTGTATTATGAGGCAGACGTGCCTGTATGCACTTGCTTTTAGCTTTTTATTGAGGAGGGAACTTGTATCTTTGTAAAGAAAAGAAATTGCGCAAACACACAAACTTTCCCGAGATGGTTTCAACCTCTGCTTGTGACTTTTATAAATAAAACGGCTTCACTACTGCATTATATTTCTCAGCAATGAGGTGATAACTTTGCTATAATTAAACCAACAAGCTTCACTATTAGGTTACTCTCTCTCTCTCTCTCTCTCTCTCTCTCTCTCTCTCTCTCTCTCTTTCTTTTGGGTGGGTATTAATGTAAACACAAATATCGAATACCAGTCCTGTCTAAAGTTAATATAAACAGGCGGGTCAAAAAATCGGATATGGTCAAAAGATCGAATCTGTGCATTAAGACTTGCAGTGTGAATGCAGCCTATCTGTCCCCTGGCATAGCGTCGTCCCTTAAGGCCCCAATATTACCCTCCAGGCCTTGCCGTTGGTGTAAGGCGTATACGGCAGCAGGCAGACCTGCTATGAGACCTGGAATATCTCCCTCTGCATCCTCTGAGGAGGACAATAGAGGAATCAGCTGGGTCGTTCCCTGCCAATTTTCTTCAGGGCACCAAGCTGACTACTCGAAGAACAACAGAGGTCCTGTCTCGAGAGGCTCTCCAGGCGACGAAGGTGACCGCATACTCCCTGGGGGATGTCCACAGCTGTGTCCAGAAGAGACACCTCTGGCTAAATCTGGCCGATATGCGAGAGGCTGAGCGGACTCGTTTCCTCAACTCTCCTATATCCCAGGCTGGCCTCTTTTTGGCGGCGCGGTCGAGGACTTCGCCCAACAGTTCTCAGCCGCCCCCAAAATAGACTGAGGCCGTAAAACATGTTCTGCCCCGGCGGCCAGCTGCTGCCTCCACCCAGCCGCCGGCTCAGAATCCTCAGTCTGCTCGCCGCCCCTCCTGCGGCTCCCGCCCCTCCCGCCTGGCCCTAGCAGCAGCCTTCACCCAGGCCACGCCGTGGAGGTGGCCGCAGGAAGGCGCAAATTCTGCAGACCCATTGCATTTCCATTGCCATTGGCTCATTTTGTAGAACTCGAAGGTGGTAGGCTTCTAAGCGAAACCCCCATTTCGTCCCCATAACGTCTCTGGAATTTACTCCTGGTATGGTAAAGGTTTTTTATGTTTTTTCTTCAACCTAAGACCAGGTTACGTTCCTTATATACAGTATATACTGTATACAGTTATACAGTTATTACAGTTATACAATTTTTTAAAAGACTACAAAAGATGTTTGAACTTTCAAACTGTATTTTTCTATTCATCAAAGAATCTTGAATAAAATGTATGAAAAAAAAATTAAAAAAATAAAGCAGCACAACTGTTTTCAACATTAATAATAAGACTCCAACAGGTCACCAACAGGAATATCACAGGAATTAATTATATTTAAAAATATATTCAAAGAGAAAAGTTATTTTAAATTGTAATAATATTCCACAATAATCAAGTGTAGTGTTAATGCTAGCAGATCACTTTAGTCAAGCTCACACCTGATAGTCAGCTGACCCATTTATCACAGCATCCATTCCCTATATAAGGCACCATTCAGTATTTTCATCAGCTTAATCGCATTGCACAGGAGCTAATTAGACAGCAAATTTATGCCGGCGAATCAATATATCTTAATAGGAATATGCTATTGGGGATATCCATGTGAGGGACTCATTCTGAATTTGCATTGGAAATTCATGAAGTTGTGCCTCAAAAGTTTATATAATGCATATTAAGATTGCTTACCTGACTGAACTAAAGAATGAATGAATAACGTTATCTGTGTTTAGATGCACCCCAGACTTCAATCTATCCAAAGGATGATGTGCAGCTGGGTGTTCAGAACACCATCATCTGTCATGTGACCGGATTCTATCCTCCATCTGTGAACATCACATGGACTAAGAATAATGTTAATGTATCAGAGGGCATACGTTTAAGTCAATACCGCCCAAGGACGGATGATACCTTCAACATATTTTCTACTCTTAAGTTTACACCTGCTGAAGGAGACTTTTACAGCTGCACAGTGAACCACAAAGCCCTTCAAGGTCAACCTCAGACCAAAACATGGGGTGAGTGTGATTTTCAAATAGAATGAAAATTAGGCAGTAGCCTACAGCTTTTTTTGGCTACAAAAATAACTTGTAAATCTTTTATCCTTTGGATGTATTTTTCAGATGTTGATGTTGCCCTCCCAAGTGTTGGTTCAGCAGTGTTATGTGGAGTGGGTCTGACTCTTGGACTGTTGGGAGTAGCTGTGGGAACGTTCTTCTTCATTAAAGGACACGTACTGACTAGAGCCATGGAAGCAAACTTTTGACTTTGAAATATCTATTAATTGTTTTATAACTGAGACTTTTTAAAACAATGCTAAAATTAACACATGAAATTAATATATGCAATTAAACATACATTTGAAAATAAAATTAGATATAAATTAATCACAGTGTAATTAGTGTAATTCTTTGCTGCTGTAAGGGGTAATCTGTGTTTTCAGTGGGTTTTGTTCATGTTTTAGGTCAGTTTCCTTGGTTTTCATCTGTTGGTTTTTCAATGTGGGGATTCATTTGCACACCTGCTGTTCATTGCATCGATTGGTTTGGTTTGTGTCAGGAAATAACTCCGATTGTTGTGGAAAAATTTGCAAGTTTCCTGTTATGCCCTTTTTGCAGAGGTGGAAAGTAACGGATTTTTACATTTAGGCTACTCGCGTTACTGTAATTGAGTAGTTTTTTTGTGTACTTCTACTTTTTAAGTAGTTTTTAAAATCTGTAATTTTACTTTGACTTATTTTGTTTGAAGTATTGTACTTCGCTCCATTTTCAAATCATATCCGTTACTTAGTAAAAAATAAATAAAATAATAATTTACAAGGGGGAAAAAAAAAATCGCACTCCGGAAACTACTGCATTGATTGAAGGGCGGGAGAACCGTCTATGGGGAGAACAAACGCGCAAAAAAGGTGATGCAGACCCAGCTGAAAGTGAAACGCCGTCGAATTCTAATGAAGTGAACCATGGCCAGTATGTGAATACTTTAGATGTAGGAAAAACGCGTGTTTGTCCTCGAGGATAGATATCCAATTTGCAAAAAATGTGGACGCAATGTGGCTGCAAAAGGAGGAAACCTAGAACACCATCCATTCCTGCAGACAAAGGTTTTCTGCCGTTTGCAGAGTGAATCCCGGAATCCAGTAATGCAAATTACATTTACATAACGCAGGTGCCACGTAAAACACGCAATGATGTAGGCTATGAATAAATTGAAAGTAGAGCTGTGCAATAAATCCAATCGCGACATGGTCTCTGAATATTAAAGCGCAAAAATACTGCTATGTAAATATGCTTGTTCTGCGTGCCTCTGTGAATGAGCTGCGTCGCTTCGTCTAGGCTACTACATACTCAAGTATGCCTGATGCTCATTGTGTTTTTAGCGTCTCACAAACAATATGAGGACATGAATACATGAATATTTAGAGAGCTGCTCTGAGAGAACGCCTAATGAGCATTTTCATCATTTTATTTAAGAAAAACGCAGTAGCAGTTTTAACATTAAGTGACATGGCATCTGACAGAAGCCAATGGCACATGTCTATGCGTACATCCGGCACATCCGGCACATCCGGCACATCCGGTCTTTATTGGCATGTGCCAGTGGATTGTGGCATGTTTTACTGACATTATTGGCATACAGTGGTGGATTGTTATATGTACACCTACTGGCGTGCGTCTGTGCAGTATCACGCAAAAATAAAGGTTTACAGTAACGGACGCGACTGTTAATACGTTATTCGTAGTGACCCATGATAGATTTATTTTGTCTTTCCTAGAATGGGCAGTTTGTGACTTTGCGAGATAAACAACATAAAGTAGCACTGGTATTACAAAACAAATACAGACGTGACACAAATAACAGCCTCTTAGCTCCTCTAAGGAAGCGGATGACCAGATCGTTCCTTCCAAGTGACTGGCCAAGCGTCGGTTTAGTAAATGCTGCTATAGCCGCCACATAAACCTTGAGCGTGGGTGGGGTTCTGCCCTTATCCAGTAGCTCTTGCAGGAAGGAGAGAACCTCCGTCACCCCACAGTTTGGGGGTGATATGCCACGAGCTGTGCACCAGCTAGAGAACACCGACCATTTCAAGGAATAGAGCCGTCTAGTAGACGGGGCCCTAGCCTGCGTGATCGTGTTTAACACTCCCACTGGGAGGTTAGCGGGTACCCGTTAATGGCCCACACATGTAGGGCCCAAAGCTCTGGCTTAGGATACCAGATCAAACCTTTGGCCTGAGAGAGGAGGTCCCTCCTCACTGATATTGGCCATGGGGCAGTGCTTGTCAGCTGCATCAGAACTGGAAACCACGCCTGGTTATTCCAGAACGGAGCCACAAGAAGCACTGAGCATCTGTTCTCCATGATTTGCTCTAATACCTGAGGCAGGAATGTGACAGGGGGGAAAGCATAGAGCGGGAAGCAGGGCCAGACGTAAGCCAGTGCATCCCTGCTCTTGGAGAAAAACTCCGGACAGTGAGAGTTTTCTTGAGATGCAAACAGGTCTACCTTCGCCCTGCCCAATGTCTTTCACAGCAGTATGACTGCCTGCGGGTGTAGAGACCATTCTCCTGCCGGAACATTGTTTCTGGACAGTCTCTCCGGTCCCACATTCAGGTGGCCCGGCACGTGTGCTGCTCTCAACGAGCGCAGATTGTGTTTAGCCCAGACCAGGAGGTGCTCCGTCAGCCTGTAAAGGTTTCGGGACCTGATACCTCCTTGGCGATTTATATAGGCCACCACCGACATGTTGTCCGAACGGACCAAGACGTGGAGTCCTTTTATCTGGGGACAAAAGCGCCTCAGCGCGTTGTCAACTGCCATCATCTCCAGGCAGTTTGTGTGTAGAAGCTTCTCTCGTTCTGACCACTGGCCGAAGAACGGTCTGCCCTCGAGCAGCGCTCCCCATCCCGAGGTGGAGGCATCCGTAGACACCACCTTCACACTCGAGGAAGTCCCCAGGCTTACACCTGACCGGTACCAATCGGTCGCTCTCCAAGATTTCAGAGCTGAGACGCATTTCTGATCGACCTTGAGGCGAAAAAGACCGGAGGTCCACGCTCGACCCGGTACCCGCGCTTTTAACCAGAACTGCAGTTGGCGCATGCGAAGCAGACCCAACTGGAGTACTGAGGATGTTGAGGCCATGAGACACAGCATTTTCAGAAACTTTCTGAGCGGGACTATAGTGCCGCAGCGGAAGGTTTTCGTCATGCGTTGAATATTCAGTGCGCTGTGGCTATAGTTGTGCTGTCATAGACAGCGAGTCCAGTTCTGTGCCCAGAAAATATATTCTCTGACTGGGAGACAGTGAACACTTTGCCCAATTGACTTTGAGACCTAGATTCTCGAGATGTTCGAGTAATATGGTCCTGTGTTCTATGAGCTCTGAGCGTGATCGAGCTAGAATTAGCCAATCGTCCAAGTAGTTCAAAACTCGCATACCCCGAAGTTTCAGGGGTGCAAGCACCGCGTCCATGCATTGTGAATGTACGGGGAGCTAAGGACAGGGCAAACGGCAGGACTGTGTATTGATATGCCTGGCCCTCGAAGGCGGATCTCAAAAATCGCTTGTGACGTGACGCTATTTGTATTTGGAAATACGCGTCCTTCAGATCTATTGACATAAACCAGTCCCCTTGGTGAATTTGCGTGAGGATTTTCCTGGTTGTGAGCATTCTGAACCGGCGTTTTGAAAGCACTTTGTTCAGCTGTCTTAGATCTAGAATGGGTCTGAGACCCCTGTCTTTTTTTGGTACCAGAAAATATCTGCTGTATAGACCTCCTTGCTCTGAGCTTGAGATAAAGGCTCTATGGCCCCTTTGCTCAATAGTTTCGCTATTTCGGCTAGAAGTAGATGTGCTACTTCCTTTTCTACCGTAGTTTCGATTCACGCCGCATAACAGCGGGGACTACGAGCAAACTGTAGCGAATAGCCTCTCTTTATAATGTTCACCCCGGGAAGCTTCGCCCATGCACCTGCATGAACAGCTAGGGGTTGAATGAGATCTGGGCTCTGGCCGCGACGTGGTGGCGACCGGAGAGCTTCGGTATGCTGTAACATAGACGCGTGCTTGCAGCATTCGAGGTGGGGGGCGCGCTGATCACAGCGGGCAGCCTGCCCGTGCTCGACTCTCCTATGGCTGTTTGCTGAGAGAGAGAGAGCGGGGCGAGCCCCGTGGGGCTTGTCATGCCTGTGAGTGAATGTGGGCGCGGGACAGCCGGCACATTTACTACACTGAAAACACTGTCGGCCTGAGCTGACTGTATGTGCATTGGTTTCGTTTTTACAGAAACGAAGTGCGTAGTGTTTGTGAGCACTGGGTCGTGGGCACTTTCACTACATTTAATGCACAATCGAAATGAGTCGATTTTATATGTGCGAGCCCTAGGATGTGGTGGGCTGTGCTTGTGTGTAGGAATGAGCACTGGGCCGTGGGCATTTTTACTACACTCATAAAACCATCGGCCGTGGCTGGAAAACCAGAAAATACACTATTTATGAGATTTATCTGGGTCGCCGTAAAAACGGCGTTTGTATGCAGGCAAACGGGCTGTCGTACCGGCTTGTTTTCTGCGAAATACACTGGAACAGTTGCATTTTCTGGAACTGAGCGAGCGAGTTTTGGTGGAAGTCTGGCCGCACCGAGACTTGAACACCGTCGTTTTCCTAGGCGGGCTAGGAAGACTTTGAGGCCTCGGGCTTTATCACAATCTTAGGCCGGGGCCCACGCGGAGGGGGGCGGCGGCCAACAGTGCGAGAGCGTTGCCTCGGGTCCCGGGAATGTCGACGCTGGGAAGTGGCGGCGGCTGGCGGAGGCTGGGAGCTTTGAGCCGGCGGCTGCTTTGAGTGGCCTGCTGCGGAGCTGGAGCGCTTAGGCAGGAAGTGTTTCATGGCTTGTGACGTTTTCTATCCGCGAAATCTTTGATGGACGATCCAAAGAGGCCGGCAGAAGAGATGGGTGCGTCGAGGAACGCGGTGCGCTCTGACTCCGACATCTCAGAGAGCGTCAACCATAAATGTCTCTCCGCTACGGTGAGAGAGGCCATGTTCCGCCCTATGGCCTGTGCAGCGGACTTAGTGGCGCGAAGAGCTAGGTCCGTGGTGCTCCTTAAGTCCGGCACGCTGATAGCTCCCGGTCCTTCCTCATCCAGCTTACAGAGAAGGTCGGCCTGGAAGATCTGCAGGATGGCCATTGAGTGCAACGCAGATGCTGCCTGTCCAGCGGCGGTGTAAGCGCGACTCTGCATGGCTGAAGTCGTGCGGCAAGCTTTTGATGGTAGCGCTATCTTGGCACGCCGTCGAGCGGAGGGCGGGCAAAGATGGGCCGCTACAGATCCTTCCACAAGAGGAAGAGAATGGTATCCTCTGTCTTTTGCACCGTCCACCACGGAGAATGCTGATGAGACAAAGGTATGCATTCTGGCTTTCCAGGACTTCGCGACTTCTTCATGAAGCTCAGGAAGAAAAGGCGTGGGTCTTGAGGACGGCGAAACGTGGTCCCCTTGCTGGAAAAATCCATCCAGCCGGTTGTGTGCAGGCACCTCGGGCGTCGACCACTCAAGGCCGAGGCTCTCTACGGCCTGCGTGAGCAGTCGCATCAGCTCTGCTTCAATGCTGGCCCTTTTCCCAGAAGGCTGGCGAGCAGAGGAGGCGAGACCCACAGACCTCGGCCAGTCCTCAGCGCCCGAAGCCAGGATAGAGCAACTGTTATCCTCCACAGACGCGGCTTCTTCATCGTCATACATGACGGAAGCGGTGGCAGACGGCGGCCGCTGTCTGTCAGTGAGAGACTCGAGCGAAGCAGGCGGCTTTCGCGGGTTGGAGGAGGTTCTGGGGCCCGCTGAGCACGGTGCTTTATATGGCGGCCACCTTTTATGGAAGTGCAGTCTCGGCGAAAGATGCCATGCGATTCCTCAGAGTCACCATGTGCATCTGCTCACAGTGAGGGCAGCCGCCGTCAGCGAGCGCGAGAGCAGCGTGATCCTCACCCAGGCAGGAAACGCAGATGACATGGCGGTCCCCGTCGCTGAGTGGGGCTCGACACGAGCCACAGAAGATACGAGGCATCTTGAAAAAGATACGAGGCATCTTGAAAAAGACGCTCTGCTCTTTTAGGATGAGAGTGTGAGTCGCCGCACTTAGCAGAGAAAGGATATAGGAACGGCGACTGTAGGCGGCGAGTTGTTGACCAGCGGCTTCAGATGCAAAGGCTCATCCCGCAGAAGGCTTTTTCTGACGGCGTGGCTTCTTCCTCCCAGGATCCAGCGATGCAAGAGCTTCGCTGAAGAGATGAAAAATCAGAGTATATCAGCCTGTCGAGCTGTATTTATAGGCCCAAGCCACGCCTGTTTCGGCGGGACATGACGTGACGTAGTTGGCGCGAAGCGCTCCCATTGGATCTGACTTTTTTTTTTCAACGTTATTGCAGTGAGATGCGGAAGATGTTAGTAGCGTGTCCATTTCAGGTGGATACTTAGTGCTTCCTTTGAGTCATTCAAAAATCTGTTTGTTATTTAAATGTTTTTTGGTAAAGCTGCGAGTCACTTGTCCTAGTTGTCCTGGCATGCAATATTTTGCACAACTTCTAATTTCCTTAAAGGGGTGGTATAATGCTCTTTTCACAAGATGTAAAATAAATCGCTGATGTCCCCAGAGTGTGTATGTGAAGTTTTATGTTAATGTTAATTTAGCCTGCTAAATTAGCGCACAGATATTTTTATCCCACAGAGTGATGTATGACAGATAAGAGGATATAACTGTACACTGTCTTGCGTGATGAGGATGTAGGCTAGTTACAGCTCTGAAAGGTAAACTGAGAAGTCAATGACATCTATGCAAATTATAATGCATTAAAACATACAAAAATGTGGTTACACTTTATTTTGATAATCCACTGTAGACATTCTACTAACTATAAGTAACTTTTCAACTACATGTCAACTAACTCTCATTAGAGTATTAGTAGACTGCAGTAGACTGTTAGGTTGTGGTTAGGCGTTAGGGTTTGGGTTAGTAGAATAAGTTGAAGACAGTGTGTAGTTACAAAGTTACTTATATAGTTAGGGGAAGTTAGGCATTTTTTTTGCCAATCTGCAAAAAAAATTCTTACCAATAGCTTTTTTACCATGTGTTCCTATAGGTGTCTAGTAACACCTCCCAATCTATCCACGCCCAAATCCTCGGGGAAATGCCTGGAGAGGCAATCAAAGTTGGGGTGCCCAAAGGGCCTGGGTGAAAATAAAAAAAATTGTAACCAATATTAGCTTTTGAGATGTCAAACTATGGGTTTTTAGGGGTGCTGAATATATCCCAGCCATTAGTTTTGAGTAAAAATTATTCCAAGTCCATACAAAATCCATAAAAAGATTCAAAACAATTACAAAACAAAACTTCCTATATCAGTTTAGAGAGTGCTGTGCTGCAGCTCCTGTAGTGGGAGGCAGTTTCTCAGCCTTGATGCTCCCGACTGCGGCCCGCTTGTGAAGATATCAAATCTTCAGGTGGATTTCCGCAGAATATGAGCTTGAACAAGTCGCAGCCAGCTTTGATGATGCCACTTTTCTTGGCTCTGTCATTGAACACATCCATGGCCCCCTCTGCTTTGTCAGTCTTGCAGAGCTTGGTGAGCAAAGTTGGTTTGCTAAACCCAGAAATTGCTGATACGGTATCGCAGCCAGAGAAGCTGTGTAGGAAGATCAGGTATTTACAGAACCTCTCCGGGAGGGCCACCCGGATCTTTCCAACATCGTAAGATGTGTCTTTAGCTTTTGTGAGGAAGACCGGGTGGTTTGCCCTATAATGGACCAGCATAACCATAACGTCTGTGTCCTCTGCCCTCACCTCAACAGAGGACTCTATTGCCTCATTTAGTACTGCACACACGATAGAAGTGTCAGCATCATCAGTGTCAGCATTGGTGTACACTGATCCGTGTTGGATCTGTAGTCAGCTTACTACAACTACAAAACTACAACTTTTTTTTTTTTTTACATTATTGCAGTGAGATGCGGAAAATGTTAGTAACGTGTCCATTTCAGGTGGATACTTTGTGCTTCCTTTGAGTCATTCCTGTAAAAATCTGTTTGTTATTTCAATGTCTTTTGGTAAAGCTGCAAGTCACTTGTCCTATTTGTCCTGGCATACAATATTTTGCACAACTTCTAATTTCCTTAAAGGGGTGGTATAATGCTCTTTTCACAATATGTAAAATAAACCGCTGATGTCCACAGAGTGTGAAGTTTTAGCTCAAAATACCCCACAGATATTTGTATCCCACAGTGTGCTGTTTGACAGATAAGAGGATAGGCCTACAACTGTACACTGTCTTGCGTGATGAGGATGTAGGCTAGTTACAGCTCTGAAAGGTAAACTGAGAAGTCATTGAAATCTATGCAAATTATAATGCATTCAAACATGGATACAAACATGTGGTTACACTTGTTTTTGATAATCCACTGTAGATTCTACTAACTATTACTACTAACTATTAGTAACTTCAACTTTTCAACAACATGTCAACTAACTCTCATTAGAGTATTAGTAGACTGTTAGGTTATGGTTAGGTGTTAGGGTTTGTGTTAGTAGAATAAGTTGACGACAGTGTGTAGTTACAAAGTTACTTATAGTCAGTAGAATGTCTGTTTGGGTACCAAAAATATAAAGTGTTAGCAAATATTAATCAGACAGTCAACTAATCCTCTAAAGAGAGTTAGTTGACCGATTGCAAAGTTACTTATAGTTAGTAGAATGTCTAAAGTGGACTATCGAAATAAAGTGTTACCAATTCTTCTTCTATTTCACAGATCATGTGATAAAGCAGTCTTCAAATACTACAGTGTCTGAATCGTAAGTCCTCAGTTGCAAAAAATGTGAGTCGTACTCAAAGAAGTGACCATACACTTGAAGATGAAGATGTGACATTTAAACACTTCTGATTATTTAGTTCAGCCATTTGCAGGCTTCAGTTTGTAACTAATGCACTATTCACTTCTGCACTTAGTTTTTTAGTAAGATTTTTATTTTATTTTATGCTGTGATGCTTATTCAGTGATGTAATATTCATAGTGTACTTTTTCAGTAATACATGTATAACTGAAAATGTGCTACAGTTTTTTTTAAAATAAAAATAGCTCTGCCATAGCATTTAACTGATCTTTCATTTATTATAACGTATTTTGGTCAAGAGATTATATATGCCGATGTCTTTCTTTTAATGTACTCTAGGCATTTATTTTGCAATGTACAAAACCAAGTAGTATATTAAAGAGTAACTAAATCCCTGGTCTTTCCCGACTCCACCCACTGGCAATATTTGAAAAATGCTGGAAAAGTGGGCAGAGCCGAGTGGAGGGGGGTGTGCACCTGAGACGAGTCTCTCTGTAGGCAAGGGCGTGGTTAGTCGGTTCCCTCTTACGTCACAGGGCCCCACAACTTCCAATAGTAAAGTTCAACTGCAGTAGCCACCGTTCAACCTGAAGAGGGCAGCACTCAGACGTTTTGACACCATAGCCTATATTTACATTTACATTTATGCATTTGGCAGACACTTTTTATCCAAAGCTATACATATAGGTATGTGCAATCCCCTGGGATGGAACCCACAACTTTGCGTTGTTAACGCAATGCTCTTACCAAAGCCTCAGTCTTACAGATCATGAACTAAAAAAAAAGTTGTTTTAGGGTTTAGTTACCCTTTAAAGTTTTCTAGTTGTGTGTAGGCTATGTCTCAACATTTATAATAAATTATTTTTGTTCTTTCAATATACCATTTTGAATACTGAAAAAACAGCTTCATAATAAAATAGTGTAATGTTAATATATTTACAATGAGCTGAAATTCTACTGAAATGTTCTTGAATCACATTAAAATAAGCTTAAAATATATTCTAACTGTAGTTTAAGAAGTTTGAAAGTATATTTTAAATGAATTGTAAAGAAATACACTTAAATGCACAAAATTTACTTGAAGTGGTTCCTTTTTAACACAGTTTAATATATTCAAATAAATTGCAAATAGCTTAAAATTTATCTAAATCATATCTTGATATACACTTAATATACTTAAAGTTGTTTCAAAATAATACATCTAATACGCACTTAGTATAGTATAATTTAAATGTATTAAGTATATCCAAAAAGCACAATTTAAATATATTTCCCTTTTACCTGGGTACAATGTATATTACGATGTTATGGTGAACTATATGGCTTTCTCCATTGACTTTCTATGATGTTCAAATTGTTTCTAAGGATGTTGATTTTTAGAAGGCAGCTTTCTGACTCTGAGATGGCAATCACGAACATGGTTTGTGTGACATTAGCAATGTTTGACTATAAAGGGGGACTTTAACCTTCAATGGCTTCCTGTTGCATCCCGTATCCAATACAGAATTATTCTGCTTACCTTAAAAGTCCCCCTGTGGTGAAAAAACAAGCATTTAATGTAGTTTATATGTCTACGTGGCGTTTCTATCAAACTTTAAGACAAACCATGTGAAAATTCATGTCAACACCATTGCTGAGTATTTTAAAAATATAAAAATTGGAAAACGCAGTGAACCAAAGATGAGGGGGCGCGTGAGGGAAGAAACTGCTCGTAGCAGACTTGATGAACGGTTTCTTTCTAGCCTACACAAAAACGCGGTTTAAAAGCCACAATTCACCCACCATTCGGACTGTACCTTTACGAAATGTGTGGATGCAGCTCTCTCCCCACTGAGACAGAGGGGAGTTTGCATCCTGAACTACCTTGATGATTGGCGGCTCTTAGCCTAATCGAAGGAGGAACTGTGTTTTCACAGATATCTGCTCCCCAACCATTTAGAAAGCTTAGGCTTCAGAATCAACTTGAGCAAGAGGTCACTGTCACCCAGCCTCACTGGTACGCTGTGCCACGGCAGGCCAGCATTTGGCTCTTGGACAGAACCAATGTCGAGCTGGCACATCAACTGCCTGGAGATGGTGGCAGTGCTCCTGGCCTTCGAAGAATTTCAGAAGGAGCTCAGGAGGCACCATGTCCTGGTCCAATCGGACAACGCGACAGTGGTAGCCTACATAAATCGTCAGGGTGGTCTCATCCCATCTTTTGAACAGTCTGGCTCGCCGCCACCTCCTCATAAGAGAATACCCACTGCACAATATTATTTTCGGAAAAGGACGCATTGGCCCCCAGATGGCCCCCTTTAGGCCTTTATGGCTTCCCTCCAGTATTGCTCCTTCAGTTCATCAGCCTAATCAGGGAGGACATATGTTCAGTCTTCTTCATAGCACCACTCTGGCATAACCAGCCGTGGTTCCCGGGGAAAGGTCCAGCTACTGTCTGCAGCACCATGGCCGATCCCTCTGAGAAGGGACCTCCTTTCCCAAGCAAAAGGGTCAATCTTGCATCCCCAACCCGAGTTGTGGAGGGTGCTTTTGTTGTCCCCCTTGGTGCGGTTCGTTTGGGCAGGTGTGAATGCAGCAATCAAAACTCGGGTGCGTACCAAAAGCAGACCAAACAAGATGAGTGTATCCTCTTACCCCAATCATAAATCATGGGTTTATTGAAGCTGGCGTGCTCCACCATACAGGAGATCTTCTCTCCAGATTTAGGAGTGTCTCATCTCCTAGGAGAGGTGGTCTCGGTCTGCTTTCAAACGAACTCTGGAGCGGTTCGTTTGTGGTCAGAACGTGATCCGACCTCGAACAGAACCAACTGCCAAATAACTGTGCATTTTTTGACTAAACCAGCTGCCGTAGTCAGCTGCGCTGTGCATTATGTCACTGTTTAGCAACATTAATGCACGCGGCGTCGCCTCCTCCTGAAGTGACTCGCCACGTGCATTGCATAAAACATTATTTTCAAGCCGCATCTTCGCTTCATTCTCAAATGTTATTGTTTGCCTAAAGTGGTGTAGACAAACTATATCATAAACTATGACCAGAGATACAATCAGCCCATGAAGTCGTCTCTCCAGTAAAAAGTGGCGTGTTGTCTGCCGGATTTTCCTCCTCTTTGTTTACTTCCGTCAGTTCTGTTGGAATTGTCGATTGGGAAGTCGATTGGGAAACACGACCTGATTCTCAGAGGTGTCAGAAGACTAAACCCACCTCATTCCAACACAGTCCCATTCTGGGACCTATCCATTATCTTGAGGGCATTCAGAGGCCCTCTGTTTGATCCCCTCATCCCCTCTTTGGCCTCTCTTGCTAAAGACCGCTCTCTTGTTGGCTCTGGTACCAGTCAAGTGAGTTGGGGACTTGCAGACTCTGAATATGAATATATGCCTAAACTGAATATGTCATGCAGAAATTGAGGATTAGCACCCAGGCAGTCAATTTATGATGTCATAAGCTCCTTACACATTGTCGTCATAATTAAAATAAATAAAAAATTGGTTAAAATTTGTTAATAACCACTTGTTGAAAAGTCATACTACCTTAGTATGCTATTATAGTAACTAACATCATACAGTATGCATCAATAAAGTTTCTGAGGGTTGTAGGGAAGTTTCTGTAAGAATTTTATTTTATTTTATTTAAATTAGCCATTGGATAATGTTAGTTGTCCAGACTGATAATCAGATAGTGTTTGTGTTGATAAATGAAATACTGAATACTGAATACTGCCTAGTAACATTTGATATTTATACCTGGAGGAACTGGTTGGACAGTCATTTTAAACATCCACCTGACATGAACACAAAGCACTGAGTGCATTCAGTCAGGATTCCGTGTGAGTGAAAATGTCATTGCTAAAGCATTTGAGTTGTCATCTCATTTTGACACTGTCTTTTTTGACTGGAGCAGATAGTGGTAAGTAAGATGAGAGAAATATAATTAAATATCAACAATAATTGCATTATTACTACTAGAAGTGGATGTAAAATGATTTAAATATAGTGCCGCATTTTTAAGAAAGGTGACTTTGACACTCCTCTGAGGGTGGATTCTCTATAGTTTATTACTTAAAAGTTCTTTTTTTTCTTGTTGACATGTTTATCTGACAAAACTGTGATTGTACTGCCTCTAAATTCTTTTACAGCTGATTACTATTACATAAGACGGGCCAAATGCATCTACAGCTCACCTGATTTCAGTGACATGAAGTATATTGACAGCTTTTACTTAAATAAACGTCTATTCACACAGTTCAACAGTACTTTGGGGAAGTTTGTGGGGTTTAATGAAATTGGAGTGAGTGTTGCTGAGAACTGGAACATTGGCCACTTTGTGGAAACAGAGAGAAATGGTGTTCATATATGCACGTCTCTTATTAAATCCGAGGCCTCACGTTTCCTTGATAAAGTAGGTAAGCCAAAAACTCTTCTCTGACGTTAACTGTCACTCATGGAATTTCTTGTTTTGAATGATCAACTCTAGCATCTAAGAATTTTATTATAAAAACCTATTGAGTAAAAATAATTTGGCTCTGCTTTTTCGAATTGCCATTTATCACCTAGACCTGCAATAAACACATGTGAGATGTGTTGGAAACTGCGTATTTAGGATGTTGCTTTCTTTGATTCAGTGAAACCAAAGGTTAAGGTCAGTTCAGTGACGCGGGATGGTGGAAATCATCCAGCTGTCCTGATGTGCAGCGCATATGAATTTTATCCTGCACGCATCAAACTGTCCTGGCTGAGAGATGGTAAACTGATGACCTCTGAAATGACCTCAACAATGGAGATGGCTGATGGAGACTGGTACTATCAGATTCACTCTGAGCTGGAATACACTCCTAAATCTGGAGAGAAGATCTCCTGTATGGTGGAGCACGCCAGCTTCAATAAACCCATGATTTATGACTGGGGTAAGAGGAGATACTCATCTGCTGTCATATTATAATTGTGTTTGTGGTCACCATAATTTGACACATGAGTGTACACCACAGATCCGTCTCTCCCAGAGTCTGACAGGAATAAAATCGCTATTGGATCCTCTGGTGCTGGGAATGATCATAGCACCTGCTGGACTCACTTACTACAAGAAGAAATTAGCAGGTCAGTGGATATTATAATAATTCAGAATATTATTAATCTGTGTACATCATCCCTGTAGATGCATGTAACTTGTTCCTCTTTCTTTCTTTTTCTTTTTTTACAGATAGGACCCTAGTACGTCTTTAAGTAGATCTCTCATTCATCTTTGATAACTCCCGTCACTTGATCAATAATTATACATATTATATCTTCATTATGACTGATAGGGGATTAATAATGTTACTGTTAATTAATTAATAATGACTGTTTGTGACATTAGCTTTGTGTCATGATCAAGGCTCACTAGTTTCCAGTTATATATGTTTTCAATGTGCTGTAATCATCTTATTCCGTGTTTTCAATCCTAGTCATGGGGACCCACCGTTCTGCACATTTTCTATGATTCCCTTATCTGACACACTCAGGGTACAAAATGTGCACATGACAACTATATTGTAAAAAAAAGTTTTCCTTTGGGTTTTTGACCAACATTGTCAAAACAATCCTCATTCACACAGATCCACAAAACCAATTACAAACACTGTATTATGCATTCCAGGCCAATAGTTGGCAATGTTCTTTGTAAAAAAAAAAACACACAAAAAAACACTAAGTGCAGAGCAGTGAATACAAGCAATCAAGATGCATACAGATGTTGTCACCCTTTTCACAAATTCGTGTTTTTGTAGTTTACACAGAGATGATAACAGAATCGTTTTCAAATGTTTGCATATCAGGCTTTCTCCTAAAGAGCTGATTGTAACGCCGAGGTTGAAGCAGAGGCAGAAGCTAGATCCAATACGTGCAGCATACTTTATTAAACAAACTCAAAACGACATAGATGCAGACATAGACTCGGGAACAGAACAACATACAAAGTCAAGAACTTACAAAGACTTAAACTAGACACAGGGCTTAAATGCACAGGCAAACAAGCTACACAAGATAACAAGGGGGCGTTGCTAATTAGAACAACATGGGAAGACTAATAAACAAGAAAAACTACAAAGGACTACAAAACATGGCACAGAACAGGAAATAACAAAAGTCCACTCAAGACAAGGGGAACACAAGACAGGAATCATAACACTCATAATCTGAATCAGGGAGACATGTGCAGATCAGTGGGTGCCCAGGACCAGGACTGAAAACCCCTGACCTAAACGCCACTTAAAATGAATGTCCCCAAAAACATTTAAAGTAAATCTGTTTATTAAATCTAAACATTTTAGAGACCAGTCAATGCAATGCTGCAGTGTGTGTGTGACCAGAGCGAACCTGTATTTATTGTTTTCAACCTGAATTCAATGTTTATTCACTATTCTGTGTGATTTTTTTATTGACAAATATTCTACTATATATAAATTGTTTATGCCAAAATTCTTATTTAAGATTCTAATTAGTAGCACTTTAAATGTGTTGCTGTTTAAGACTGAATATGTCTAATCATTAAATTCATTACTATTTTAAACGACTGGAAAAAACACCAATGCATACAAGCAAGCTATGCGGTCGATTTGCACCCTCGATGTGCACTTTTGCCGAGCCCGCACTGATGCGAGCTCCGCAGCAGACTTCTTCCCGACAGGCAAAGCGCCGTTACTTCACGGAAGTGCGGACTCAGAGGAAAACCGCGAGTGCTTAGGGTGCCATTTGGGACAGGGCCATATTGAGTATTGAGCTTTTTGCTCATGAGCATCCCTATGTCCCACTCCCTTCAAAGGGCAGATGGCAGAGCACTTGAAGTGGGACTTTGGAGTGAGCAGGGCACTATAGTGTGCCATTATGTAGCCGAGAACGCCCTTGGCCCTGTCCCAAATGGCACACTCCGGACTTGTGGACTTCCTCAGAGTCCACACTTTGCTGACGTCATGTAGTGCAGACCTAAAGGGCCCTTGGCGCGAGTCCACAAGGGCGCA
The DNA here is from genome assembly GCF_949152265.1 of Phoxinus phoxinus. Classification (NCBI taxonomy): domain Eukaryota; kingdom Metazoa; phylum Chordata; class Actinopteri; order Cypriniformes; family Leuciscidae; genus Phoxinus; species Phoxinus phoxinus. Next base: position 13,040,497 of record NC_136890.1, read on the forward strand.
TTGAGAGGTATTTTTGGGACAGACTCGATCGTCACGCCGGGAATAGGAAGACGGTCCGGTTGTTGTTTAAATATTATATTTCTACATTTATATATGACTCAGTAAAGCCCTGCCATTCGGTTCTATTTATTTAATGAATCATAATGCGATCGTAGCCTATTATTCAGCAAGCTATTTATGTTTATAAACTATAAATATATATTTATATTTATGTTTGAGATATCAACCACTGGTTGATGACCATAATGTTTGTATAAACTGTAGGTAATAACTGGTAAAATGTACACATAGGTCATAAAAACCATAATGATATTTACACTTAAATATTTTTTTCTCATCCATGTTAACGTGAGCGAAAGCTCCTCCCATTCGTTGTCTGATTGGCCTTTCGCAAATTCGCAAGGATTCCTGGGTAGTTAAAGTGCGTGAAGCCTGCATCTATGCGGGCTTCGCGGAAGACCGCTTCAAGGGTACAAAGGGGGCGCTGCTGAGCACACTTCAGAGCGTTAAAGTGATGAATGGGACGGCCTACGGACTCGTAGACTCAGCGAGCACGCGCAATTTAAGTCCACGAGACCGAAAGTCCACATCGAGTGCGCCATTTGGGACAGGGCCCTTGATGAAGGGAGCAACGAAAGACAACGTCGTTATTTTCACCTGGGATGTGACAACGCAGCACGGTGTCAATTAGCTGAATAGCTGTTCTTATGATGGAAATATATAGTAATGCTGTTGAAATAACAGTTGCAAATATATATATATATATTTTAAGCTTTTACAATATGTGTAATATACTGTGGGTGAGTGTCTCAACTTTAAAACTTTGGACCCTGCATTACCTAACATTTCTTATGAAACTTTTCTTTATGAAAATGTATAACATGACAGAATATGTACAATGTAACTGATGTATAGATTGATATATTTCCCTCATGATCTTTTTCTCTATCTTTTTTATTTATTTTAGTTTCCAGCTCATTGTTCTTTTCTCATTTGTATTCTGATGACATTGAACATATTAATAAATTTTGTATATTGTATACAAAGTTGTAGGCCTATGTCATAAACATGTAATCTCTGTATGTTTTTCACAATAATAAAGTTAAAATAAATAAAAACAAATAAAGTAGACTTGAGCTGTAAACACGTCCCATCCGGGTTCATCACTTAATGGGGTCCCCTGGAAACATTTCCGTTGTGGTCTGTTTTATTTGCAGCGCGTTTCTGTATTTGGTTGTGTTGTGAGTATTTGGAGCACACATGTGTTATGAAACTAATAAAGAAATTCTTAATTTGCGGGTGTTCTTCTATTTGCACGTGTTTTCAGTTCAGTATAGCCAAAGAACGTATATTGACAAGAAGTGAAAGCCAATAGAACGTTCCATTGCAACACCAGCGCCCAGCAGCAGCCCTACGTTTCCGCCATTTTGGGGTGAAAGCGACTCGGTCGGCAGTCCACTACTAGTGATGTGTCGTTCGCAAAGGAGCCGGCTCTAAGAGCCGATTCTTTGAAAAGAGCCGGACTTCCCATCACTATCCACTAGCTTCTTGCTGTCGCTATGGCAATATCAGCTGCTTTATATATATAAAAAGTACATTAAAGATCAAATCCTAACTGAATGATGACAACATATAATAACGTACAATCACTAGACTAGTGATCATCAAATCCCGTTTAACAGTTTATTTCACAGACTTAGACAAGTCTTCTTTTCCCCACAAAACCTTCAGTTTGGTTTGACATTCTTTGAAGTTCAAGTATTAGCATTTCAAACACTGAATTAATACCAATATATAAGTTGCATGCCATAAAGGCCAAATTTACCTGTCAGGGTCTTTGGGAAACCGATGAAAGGCAAGATTTGTACTGCACTGATAGTTTTTGCAGTTTATTGCCGAGCACTGCTTTCTTTTATTCCACTTGGACTTCGCTGTCATTCTGTTTGTTCATGTGTAACTGTTACGGTAACTGTTATCTGTGCTGTTGTCCAGTAACTCCAGTTGGAATCTTCACCCCAAAATGGCGGCCGCGCCACCTAGTGGCTGTTACCCAGAAAGCATCAGAGTTTCGCCTCTTGTTCTTCTATACTCTTTGGTATAGCTCTCTCGGCCACCGTACACCAACGAGATCAAAGGCGAATATCGCGGGATTCACACACACATAATAAACTGGATGCAATTTAAGTTCTGTTGCTTTTATAGTTTTATATGAAAAAAAAATATGATGAACAAGACACCCAAAGTACTTGCTATTTAATTCCATTCAAAAGACGTTTATTAATATTTTTTTACTTTAATACCTGTTAGAGATATATATTGTAATTAATAATATTAATATAAGGGAGGGGGGGAGGGGGTACTCTGGGTTTCGGGCCGTACTCCGAGCTTGGAGCCCTCCCCCGGGACAGCACGCCAAATATGCATAACCTTTATTGTATTCATTTTATGTAGATGTGAACTCGTGAAATACCAGGCTGTGTAAATGAGGCCTAATAAAAAAAAAAAAAATTATTTAGGGAAAGAATAAAAGATATCATTAGCCTACTTTTATTCATCAAGGCTTAATTAAATTTATCAAAAGTTACAGAAAAAGACATTTAAAATGTTATAAAATATTTTATTTCAAATAAATGCCGTTCTTTTGAACTTTCTATTCATCAAAGAATCAAACATACAGTTTTTCTCGATTGCTTTAAACACATTTCTTGAAACTATGCCTCGTATTCTCAAAACAGTAAACACAAACCCATAACGTCTCACCCAATTCCCCAAACATCCTATTTTCAGGTCAAAACTAAGCTCTACACTCAAAACCATACACTCTTGCTGAAAAACCAAACTTTGCTCTCAGACAGAACACACCCTCAAAATCGTACACACTGGTGCAAGAAATTCAAACCAACATTTCGTTATGTTGCTTGTGGTCTATATATATATTATTGGCCAGCAAAGAGGTGTAAAAAAGTTTTTGTAAACTTTATAGGCGGTTCGGATAAAAAACTAAAAAAAAACTGGAAAAAAATGTAGTCCCAAACATGACCACGAGATGTCACTGTCATTCCACAACCAAAGCACAGGCTAACTTAATGACAGATTTTGTGATTTAAGAGAAACTTTTGGCGTTTTTTACGTGTACGATTTCACACTGTTACACTATCAATTTTATCATGCAATGTGATCACACAAGTAGCCTATATTTAATCTCTTTGTGGTCTTATACAGACTGCGTTGAGCAGTTAATCGCATCTCATTGCCTGTCTGTTTAATTCACTGGTAGCAGTAAATCCCGTCGCTCGTGCTTTGGACTCAGTGGACTGATGAGGATCTAAAGCTCGCGATGGGTGACGCGCGGACAGATGATTGTGGTGTTTCGCGCTGTCAAGAGACACGCCCGTTTCACACATACTCCGTGTGCAGTGCGTATGCGGTGCGTGTTGCGGTGCGTATGCAGTACGGGAGCAGCACGCGCTATAGTGCTTTCACATATGCTGCGTGCGTTTGCAGTGCGCAACTGATCCGCGGCTGTATACCACAAACACATGTAGGCTACTCACACTATTTGTGTTTCAAATTGTATTTCAAAGTTATCAGCAACTTTTATTTAACAAAAAAAAAGTTGTCAGCATTGCAAATCTCTTTGTACACATATACACTCTTTAATAGGTGTATACACTTTTAAACACAATTTAAACAACGTGTTATTCAACGCATTACTTCTATATAGATTATATAATATGTTGCTTAAGCAAGTGGTAACATATTTAACCTTACTTGTATATTAAAATAGCAGACATTTTAAATTAAAACTTAAAATTGACAAAAACGGCAGACTCATACCTTTTTCTTTTGCATAATTTAAATCCTTATACAATAAATCTTGCAAGTCACAAAGAACTTGCTTTTCCACCTCCACGAATGAGACGAGTGTCGTTCATTATGATCTTGTTGAAATAATTAGCCTATGAAGTAAAAATACTGTGAAAAATAGTATTTAATTAAATGCATTTATGGTGAGATTACTACATTCAATTTAATGAAGTGCATTTATGATTAAATTACTACATTTTCATGTCAATTTGTGTTCATTTTGACCACGAAACATGCGCTGTCACTTTAATTCAGCGCGTGCAGCACAGCAAAAATAGACTCGGTGCGGAAACGATCTCTGCACTGCTGTATACGCACCGCAACTGGAACGGATCGCCGGACTGCATCTGCGTGCAGTGTGAAAGCTCTAACCTGTTAACATGGGTACGGAAAAAAATACGCACCGCAAACGCACTGCAAACGGAGTATGTGTGAAACGGGCGACACTTTCTACACGGACGAGACCACAAAATGACGAGTTAAGGCCCTTTCACACCGGACGCGTACACGAAAAAGCAAAACGAAAAAGCGAATAGTTCGCGTGCGAAATAGGGACATTTTGAGGAGCTCGTTACACCGTGTCCTAACTACACGCGACGCGATAAAATTCCAGCGACAGCAAGTGTGTCTGTCCACACTAGACGCGACGCGACTGTGAGACGCCACACGTCAATCAAAAATCACAGCCATTCAGAACAGCGTGTGGCCGGAGTCTCTCTGTGAAAGCGCACTGCTGGCCCGCACTCGCATTGGAAATGGGTAAGGACATAATCAAATCAAGAAATAACATTATTAAAAATCAAACATTAACAAAATATACTCATTGCCTAATTTTGTTATGAAGTACAGTTGTATGTTTGCATAGAATTCAGTTTGAACGCTATATTATATGCTTTCAAAATCGGAGGTAAATTATCCATTATCGCTTGTGGCGCAGTGACCTATTTTTAACTAAAAATAAATAATGTGTACTCATAACCAGTGTAATCTCTTTATATGACAATCAGTTTATTCAATGAGATCTCTGTGTGGGTGGATCTGTCAGCCGCGACGTCGCAGAAATAGGAACCGTTTCTAAATTAGAAACTTCGCGTGTCGCCGTCGCGTCTGGTTAGGACAAAAACTCTGATTAACATGGAAAATATACCCTTTATCGCGTGTCGCGGCGTCGCGTCGCGTGTAGTTAGGACACGGTGTTAGACAGTGGCACCGCATCTGACGAGACAAACCATTAACTTCAGGGAACCAATCGGTCCGGAGCAGCGTCTGGAAGTCTGCTGAGGTGAGGGCTACGTTTACATGCAATCAAATAAACAATCCACTGTGTGTGAGATTGGCTGAAGCCTTTTCTGTCGTCGCAAAAGTAAAAAAAAAAAAAATCGACATCGAAGCGAAAAAAAAGTCGTTTTTTCGCCGCAGCACATTCGCGTTCGGTGTGTAGGTAAAGCACTCATTACACAACAGCTGATCAAAAAATAAAACCATCGCGCGAATTATTCGTGCGTCAAAATCGCGTCCAGTGTGAAAGGGCCTTTAGGCTATCAAACAAGAGAAAACTTAAATGTTAGCCTACCTTTCATTCATTGGATTATGAAAAGCTGTGCATTAATTTAGTAAAGATCAACAAAATGGGTTCCAAACTAATACATCTCGCTAAAGATTCCCAGTCAAGTTTTGCCCCACGTGCCGCTGTTCCAGTTGGAATGAATTATTCAGAAGTGTGCAGCTCTTCATAGTGAATCTGAGCGCGTGCACAGGTGAAGATTCCACAGGTAAAGTATCATGATGTCGACGGACCAAACGCGCTCCTCGGTCTCTCCTGTTAAAGCCTTGTTTATCCACCTGTTTCCGGGGGGCGCTACTGTAAAATAGAATGTGGGTGAAACTTCCGGTTAGGTGGCGGAAGTAGTAAATCACCGGTATTTTGTGTTACATAGCGAAGAGAGGTTAGGTATTTTTCGAGTACATTTTTCTACTATTTAAAGTCGCAAACATTAATGAGAGATGTCGTTACGGAGCTCAGGGACAACATGTGCTGTTCGTGGTTGTACATATAACCGCACTAAACTAATTCAGTGGCTTAAACGTGAGTGTTTTGAACATACGCCTAAAACTAAATCTGAGTGTTCCTGTGAACGACTATACAGTTTCCATCCCCTCCCAAAAGACGACGAATCAAATAGAATATGGAGGAAGAACTTAAACTTAAAAACACCCCCAAAACACCTGTTTGTGTGCTCGTTTCATTTCGTGGACAAGAAGCCAACAGTGGATAACCCGTACCCAACGCTCTTTCTGGGTTACGAGAAGCCACCGGAGAAGAGACGCCAACCTAGGATTCGACATGTCACAACAACAACAACAGGTAACTTAACATTAATGTAATGTCAACTTGCTTGTTTTTTTCCTTTGTTTTTCTTAAATTACTTATTATTAATATATGCCATGATGGTAGACAGGTAGCCTGATGTTTTTACCTCGCATAAACTTTTATTGTGACGAGCTTGGAGGGCACAATGGTACACAGTGACAGATGCTAATTTAATTTCCTCTATTAGTTAACATTTAATGTTACAGAATATCTATATTGATGATATTAAACGCAGTCTAGATGTTTTTCAATACTCTAATGCCCCCTACTTGTTTTTTTTTCTGCCACTAAACAAATCGTCATTGAAGTACTAACCAGCTAAATATAAGACCGCCACAGCTAAATATGTACTTAATGTATTCCCTGCAGATGAGCCTGATGTGATGCAGGTTTTTGGGGACCCAGATCCTACCTCACAGACCTTCCATGATGCCCAGACACAGTGGTCTGACCCAACAATGGAGGACCACACCTACTCCAAAGCACCTACCATCACATGTGGTATGACAACTGCGCCATCCACTGAGAGGACACTGCCTGTTGCAGATGTTGTTTTGAAAGATGATACAGACTGTCTGCTTTACACAGGGATTCCACTTCTCGAATTCAAAACCCTTGTGTCTTGCTTGCAAAGTTTTGGCCCCACATCGTCAGCATTTTCAGCAGAGGACCAAATCCTCTTGACATTAATGAAGCTTAGACAGAACTTTGTTATTGCCGATTTAGCTAGACGCTTCAAAATGTCGCCTGGTCAGGTCAGTAAAACACTGACATTCTGGATAGATGTGATTGCTGAGCACACCCAGGATCTCATTCCATGGCTGCCGCGCGAAACAATAAAAGCCACTTTGCCGCAAATTTTTAAGGACAATTTCCCCAACACAACTTGTGTCATTGACTGCACAGAAAGTGTCTTGCAGAAGGCTAAAAATCTGGACTCAAGAACTGAATCTTATAGTCACTACTATGCAAACAATACTGTTAAGTATCTGGTAGCAATTGCTCCATCTGGTATGGTTATGTACATTTCAGAGGCTTACGGTGGCAAATGTAGCGATAGATTCATCACACAGAACTCTGGGTTTCTCGACCATTTGCGTGCTGGAGATGAGGTGATGGGGGACCGTGGCTTCACCATCAGAGATCTGCTAGAAGAACGGAATGTTCGTTTGATCATGCCAGCTTTTACGCGCAAGAAATGCCAGCTGACAAATGAGCAGGTCACTCGCACAAGACGCATTGCTAATGTCCGCATCCACATTGAGCGAGCAATCAGACGTCTTAAGGTGTACAAGATCCTCTCTCAAACTGTGCCTATTAATTTTGTCCCTAAAATCGACAGAATACTAAGAATCTGTGCAGCACTCGTAAATCTGCGAGGAGAGCTTATTTCTAGAACATAGACCATATCTTACACAATCAGCTTGAGCTTAAATCTTCAATTCTCTCTATAACTTTATCAACTGTATAAACCAATACACAACTTTTACTTGCACTGATATACCAACACTTTTTCTTTTAGTTGTTGTTTCAGAGAGTTATTTTCTTTTTGCTGTGTAAATTTGTTTAAATTCTTAATATTTTTCAATCTCGTAATATTCTGCAAAAAAGAGAAGTACTGTGTACTTTCACAGTATAGTATTGCTATTTTTATTTAAGGAAATGTTCTGAATACCACTGTTAACCAAATGTGCAAATGACACATTAATTAATTCTTATAAATAAACTCAAAAGCCAATGACTAAGTGTGTAATGTTTTTATTCAGTGTGTATTTTTTTATTTTAATTGTGGTTTGTTTCCTCACACAACTGTAACCATGCCTTAATAAGTATTGATGATTAATAATATTATTATAATATTGAGAACAGTGTAAACATTCCCCCAACTACGCATTAAACATCTGCAGGTATGTTGGACAGAGATGTATTTTCTTGTCAGCAAAATCATCAGCCAACCTAGGTAGCATGTGTACAAAGAAGAAGTTCTGCAGATGTTGCACTTGTGCATCTGTGTAGTGCTTATCAAATGGAATCTCCAATTCGATGTCCTCACTTGGTGTCCAGATGACTAGCTTGCAGCTCTGTAGGCCCAGACACATCATGGTCAGTTGTGTCTGAAAGGATTAAGAGTACATGTTTGTAAAAATAATTTGTTTAATTAATGCATACAGGTGCATCTCAAATTAGAATGTCGTGGGAAATTTTCATTTATTTGAATTTGGAGGTTTCATAAGCTGTAAGCCATAATCATCAAAATTATAACAAATAAAGGCTTGAAATATCTCACATTTTGCATGTAATGAGTCTATATAATATATTAGTTTTACGTTTTAAGTTGAATTCCTGAAATAAATAAACTTTTCCACGACATTCTTATTGAGAAGCACCTGTAAGTTTAAAATACAATGTAAGTCTAATAATAGAGCTACTTTCATATTAAAAAGTATATTTCTAAATATAGAAAATATATTTTATTTAAAAACAATAATCTTTATTATTAAATTATTAAAGAATCACCTGGAGGTAGTATCCATCCTTTCCTTTAGGACAAATCAGGTACTGTCCATCACCTAAACTTTTGATGTCACCATTTGGCCGTCCTAGAAATTCTGCCAGTGACATGGAACCTTTGAAGGGGCACTTGATCTCAAGGAGTTGTGCTGAGTCAAGGATCCCATCTGGGCTGGCTCCCAACCAAGGATGGTCAGGGTGCACGACCAGGCCTCTCTTCTCCACAGTATGCCCTCTGCTTTTCATGAGTGTGATGACGTTTATCTCATTTTCTTTGCCATGCAGTGTTGCTGTATTGCCGGTGAATGTTGGGTACAGATGCTCATTTAGAAATTTTTGAGGATCTGTGGTGTTTCGTTTTGGGACTCGTTTTGCTGTGCTGGCTGTTAGACGCAGCTTTCTAGCATCGTGCCATGATTGTGAAGCACTTTGCATCCTGGTTTCTTCCATCAGTGTAGCTGCTTGTGTAGGGGACACTTTAATGTAGGCCTCATAAAAATGTGTGCATTTTGGACATGTTAGTGTTGTGCTGTGTTCAGTATGACAGAGTGTATTACTGTGGGTTGGATCATGTTTGCTGTGGCCTGCCTTGTTGCTGTCAACATCTGCTCTATAACTTAACTGAATAAGACCATTTGTCTGGAGCTGAAACAGTGGGGCCATCACTGATGAATTACTGTGGGCTATGAACTCTCTGTGGTTCTTAAAAAGTTGGGGGGAAGTTGTTGATTCTTGCATTGTTGATGTGCCTGGATAAATGTGGTATGGCCTGTGATGGTTAAAATTAATGTTCTTCACCTTCCTCATTCCTACATTCTTCTTCGCACCTGAATTCCACTTCCTTTGCACATCAGTGCATGCCATCCCTGTCTTTCCCTGCCTGACTGCATTCTCAACCTAAATTGAATTCAATTTTATATTGAATTATTATTAATTATTATTAATTATTATATAAAATAAATAAGTCAAGGCTGATTTTAAGTCAAGGCTACTGTGAAGCAACATATACAGAACATGAATGACACACAGTAAACATTTCAGTTTAGTACATTTATTAATTAATTAAAAATACACAATACAATAATACATTTTGTGCCCTTAATTGTCCAAACTTTACTGACTGTTGTGATATGTAACTACAGGTCGTGGGAGTCGCGCAACGGTGACGTCAGGGGTCGCCTCGGCAGCGCGTTTGGCATGTGACTGTGTTATGCTCAGGTAGCTTAGCTGTAGCAATACATGTTGGTTAATAAAACAGTTCATTCCCTGTAAGACGACCCGGTTCCTCTTTCATTTAAAGCATCGACACATGACATGGTGTCAGAAGTGGCCGACTTCACGTTCTGAAAATAAGACATGGCGAAGCTCGGACCTCCGGAATCTTTTGACTTCACGCGGCCGGCGGAATGGCCGATGTGGCGCCGACGTTTCGACCGCTTTCGGGTGGCGTCAAAGTTGGACAAAGATAGCGGTGAAGTGCAGGTAAACACGCTTCTCTACGCCATGGGGAGAGAGGCGGAAGCGATTTATGATTCTTTTGTGTACGATGACAGCGGAGAGGTTGACGAGGAAGAGGAAAGAAATAGACCAGAGTTGGATTATAACACGGTGATAGCCAAATTCTCCGATCATTTTGTGCCCAAGAGAAACGTGATCCACGAAAGAGCATGTTTTCACAAGAGAGCACAAAAGCCCGGTGAGACAGTCGAGGCTTTCGTGAGAAGTTTATACGAACTGGCACAGTACTGTGAGTTTGGGCACACTAAAGATGAGCAAATCAGGGACAGAATAGTTATTGGTATATCTGACAACGATGTATCACAGAAGTTACAGCTCGAGCCGGAACTCTCTCTTGAACGAGCTATTCAAATAGCGCGCCAGAGTGAGCAAATAAAGCAACAGAATGTGAGCCTGCGCTCGGAGTGTGCAGTAGACGCCATGAGACTGGGGAGACAGCAGTTCCATGGCAGAAGGAGCAGCAACGATGGACAATGGCAGAGAAAACAGGAACACAGTGAGTCAAAACAGCATCCTACCTGTCCCCGCTGTAACAGACAACATGGTAAAAAACATCCTTGCCCGGCCAAGAATAAAAAGTGCAGAAGGTGTAATAAAATTGGACATTTTGAGGCAGCTTGTCAGACGAAGATGCTGAAAGAGGTGGTTACAATGCCTAGCAGCACCACTAACACAGACGAGATGTTTTTCCTTGGAGAAGTTACTGAACATGTGTCAGACATAATGGATCAACCTGATTCAGAAAATAAGTGGCTCGTTGACTTACCTGTTAATGGCAGCACTGTGAAATTCAAAATAGACACTGGGGCAGACATCAGTGTAATGTCACAGGCTGCATTCAAGAGACTGCCACAGCACTCCCGTCTGGTCACTGCAACGAAAGGACCCATCACCAGTCCCGGCGGCGAAGTTAAGAGTATTGGCAAGTTCCTGGCAACAAGTGAGTACAAAGGAGAAAAGTACAGATTCTGGATAACTGTAATTAAAGGGCCATACTCTCACAACCTCCTGGGACGGAGTGTTGCCACAAGAATGGGACTGGTCTTGAGAGTAGACGGGATGGACACTGTAATGTTAAGTCAGGTGTTTGGGGATATTGGGTTGCTCAAGTGCGACCCCGTAAAAATCGAACTTAAAACTGACTGTGAGCCCTACTCACTGACGACGCCACGTCGCATCCCGTTCCCCCTCCTGGCTAAAGTAGAGGCTGAACTTAAACGCATGCTGGCCCTGGGCATAATTGAGGAGGTTACAGTGCCTTCTGACTGGTGTGCCCCGATGGTTCCAGTAGTGAAGAAGAACAAAGAGCAAGTGCGAGTGTGTGTCGATCTAAAACGCTTAAATAAGGCGGTCAAGCGAGAGAGATACATCATGCCAACATTGGAGGATATTGCTCCCAAGTTAGCCGGAGCTAAAGTGTTCTCTACCCTTGACGCCTCCTGCGGATTTTGGCAGATCCCCTTGGATGCTGCGAGCCAAAAGTTGACAACCTTTATCACACCGATGGGGAGATTCTGTTTCCGACGGCTGCCATTCGGTATCACATCGGCTCCAGAAATCTTCCAACGACAGATGTCGACACTGTTAAAGGGTCATGATGGAGTTGTCGTAGTAATGGACGACATACTTGTTTATGGAGTAACAAGGAAAGAACACGACACCCGTCTTGATGCGGTGCTGATGACCATAAAGGACAGTGGTTTAAAGTTGAACAAGGCCAAGTGTCATTTTGGCAAAACAGAAATAAAGTACTTTGGCCACCTCATAAGTGCAGAAGGCATGAGACCTGACACCGACAAAGTTAAAGCCATCACACGGATGCCGAGCCCAACCAATGTTACGGAGCTTAAACAGGTTCTGGGTCTTGTCAACTATGTTGGAAAGTTCCTGCCTGGCCTCTCCTCACAGCTGCATCCCATCACCGCCCTGCTCAGGAAGGAAAGTGAGTGGGTGTGGAGTGATGTTCAAGAAGCGGCGTTTGAGAAAGTGAAAGCTATGCTTGTGTCAGCACCAGCACTTGCATATTACGATGTTAACCGCAAGACTGTCATCAGCGCCGATGCGAGCAGCTACGGATTAGGAGCGGCATTATTGCAGGAACAGGAGGGTGTGTTAAAGCCAGTTGCATTCTGCTCCCGCACATTGTCAGATGCAGAGAAGAGATACTCCCAAATCGAAAAGGAGTGTCTTGCAGGGGTATGGGCATGTGAGCGCTTCGCTCGCTATGTGCAGGGCATGGAAAGCTTCCTTCTACAAACAGACCATAAACCACTGGTACCCCTCATAAATACATACGACCTGGATAAAGTCCCTCCAAGGTGTCAAAGACTCCTAATGCGCCTACTGAGATTCAATGTTGTGGCTGAGCACGTCCCGGGGAAGCAGCTTTTCATAGCCGATGCTCTCTCTAGGAGCCCACTGACTGACAGTGGTGATGAACACACTGACCAGGACGTTCAAGCATATGTGGAGTCAGTGGTAGAAAATGCGCCTGTTTCATCGCAAAAACTTGGCAAAATCCGCTCCGCTACGCTAGTGGACGAAGAGCTACAAAAGATTGTGCAGTTCATTAGGAACGGATGGCCACCACGGACATCGCTGTTTCCATCCCTGCATGAATATTATTCTGCGAGAGCTCACCTCTCTGAGACTGATGGACTAGTGTTGTATCAAGATAGACTGGTTATCCCAACTGCACTTAGGTCAGAAGTGCTCAAACAGCTACACGAGGGACACCAAGGTCTGACAAGGTGTCGTGTTCGAGCTAGGATGTCAGTATGGTGGCCTCGTATCAGTGCAGAGATCACAACGACAGTGTCAACATGTAAGTTCTGCATTGAAAATAGACGCACTCAAAGACGTGAACCGCTCCTCACCACACCTTTACCTGGGGGACCCTGGCAGCGCATTGCTGCTGATTTGTGCGAGCTAGAAAGACAGAATTACCTCATTGTGACTGATTATTATTCCAGGGACATTGAAATTTCCCACCTGTCTTCAACATCCAGCCACCAGGTCATTACCAGGCTCAAAGGCATGTTCGCAAGATGGGGGATACCGCTGGAGCTGGTGAGCGACAATGCCACACAATTCACCTCTGGTGAGTTTCAAGACTTCTGCCAAAGCTATGGGTTTGTGCATACGACTACCAGCCCTCATTACCCCCAAGCAAATGGTGCTGTCGAGAGAGCGGTGCAGACTGCTAAGCGCATCCTAAAGCAGCCTGATCCATATCTTGCTCTAATGTGTTACAGAGCCACCCCTAGTGCTGTTACGGGGGTGAGCCCAGCTTTACTTATGGCTGGAAGAGACATTAGGACCACACTTCCTATGTTGGAAGGAAAACTACAAGCTTCTCCTGTGGACAGACATCAAATCCAACAAAAGGATGCTCAGACTAAATCAGCCTACCGGTTCTTCCACGATCGCCGTCACTCTGCTCTGCCACTTCCTGAACTCCAATCTGGGCAGGCCGTTAGAGTGAAATTAGATGGGGAAAAGGGGTGGAAAACGTCTGCTAAAGTCATTAGCAAGTGCAGTGAGCCCCGGTCTTACATTGTGAAGACAGACAACGGTGCAGTGCTGCGACGCAATAGAAGACATCTGCAGGCAGTCCCGGAGCTTGCTGACTCTCCAGACCAGCAGCAGCAGCCTGAGGGATCTCCGCTGCAGCTGCCCAGCAGCCCTCCTTCTGTGGCTAGACCAAGTCATGGTGACCCTTCTTCTGTCCAGAGACTGAAAGATTCACCTGTGGTGTGTTCACCACACCAGCCGTCCCCTCAGAGAACTGTTCAAGTGACATCCAGAGGTCGTGAGGTCAGAGTACCTCTCAGATATAGAGACACTTGAACACTTATTGATACTTACCTTCACACTGTTTCCTCAGTATTTCTGTTTTGAGTGATAAGTACAGTTAATAAAGCTACATTATGTTCCTAAGTTATGTTCCATAGGAATGGAGATCACAATAAGTAATGCTGATGTAATTCATCAACCACCCAGAGACTGTTATGTTCATGTTGATCTTTATTTGATGTGTTGTACATCTTGTTTAACTGTTAGAGCTTTAACCTTTGAAAAGGGGGAGATGTTGTGATATGTAACTACAGGTCGTGGGAGTCGCGCAACGGTGACGTCAGGGGTCGCCTCGGCAGCGCGTTTGGCATGTGACTGTGTTATGCTCAGGTAGCTTAGCTGTAGCAATACATGTTGGTTAATAAAACAGTTCATTCCCTGTAAGACGACCCGGTTCCTCTTTCATTTAAAGCATCGACACATGACACTGACCTTCCACAAAAGTGCTGCTGCATGACTACAAGAGCGTCCTGGCCCTGCAATACATGAACAACCCGCTGTCTGTATTTCCCCTGTCACTGAAACTAGCACCCAAGCCTTATGATGTGTTACGTGCAGGCTCTGGCTCGGCTCAATGTCAGCTTTTAGATACGCAAGGTCGTTTCCGACGTCCTTAAACAACACTCGACCGACTTTATCACTGTGTAGATATTGATATGCCTCTGAGCTTTTGAGATTGCTCATCGCTTTACCATCACAGGCTACTGAATCTACAAAATAGCTAAAAATGTTACCATACGTGATACGAGGCCACTTCTTCACGTCATCCTCCCAACCATCTACCGCGGATGGTAAAGGTACTGTTATATCACCCCTTTTTATTTCGTTGAGGTTGTGTTCCCACATCATTAAGTTTGGATCGCTAAATCTTGAATGACGGTCAACTAATGAATGAATGAGTGTCAACTCCCGCTTGTTTACTTCGAACCGGAAGTCGCGCCCACTTTTGACGCAATGCCTCATGGGGCGTAGGAAACAGGTGGTATCCACGAGCGCGAGTCTCCGCTGACTGCGCGCGCACCTCTCCAAACGGTCGAGGCGTTTATACTTGACGCGCTCGCCGTTGTATTCATAGACATGTATAGAAAGGCTAGATGGCTCAAGGCGGAGTCAGCTGTGTCGTCACTTGGCGGCCATCTTAGGTCAGGAGACTGCGCTGCTGCTCCCTGCTGCTGTGGACGGAAGGTGAGTGACATACGCCAACTAAAATGCTCGTAACTTGCTGAATTCTTGACGGATTTACAAACGGTTTGGTTTATTACAAACCTTATTAACGTGGCTATGATTTGTGCTGATGCCGATGTTTAAATTGTAGCTTCACGTTTTGAGAAACGCTTAACATTGCAGCGTAGCTGTGTGTTTCATGGCATCCCTGACGTTTATGACACACCAAGCCGTTTGAAAATTGAGCAAAATATAGTTATTTCAGCACTACATGCACAATAGACTTTAATGTTATAACTGGACGAGCGGTCCTGTCCTAAGATGGCCGCCGTGTGACGTCGTCGGGTCCCATTGGCTCTCAGCGCCGGTAAGCCATCTAGCCTTTCTATACATGTCTATGGTTGTACTATTCTTTGAAACTACAGGGGGCGACTCGAGTAATTGTCCTCTCTAAACCATCAGGAATCGGTGAGAAAAAGAAATATAAACACGTGACAATGTTTATTTTAGTTACCACCACCAATACAAAAATAATCGTGTAAAACCCAGTAAACCCTAAGATTATTACTTGTGACATTAGAACAAAATATGTAGAGCCGCCTGCGTTGAAGTCAATGGAGCGCCGTGAAAAAGTGTCGGACCCTCCGTGGGAGCTCGTTCTTGGCTGCGCTGTGATTGGTCAATCTACATTCTAGGGCGTGGCTTAGCCAAAGGCGAATTGATGTCTAATACATACACTTGTACTGGTTTGTGTGTGATGTCTCTCCACACCTCATTTGACTTGTCACATGACATCAGATATTCGATTATTTTGTCACAATCAGATCAGTTACACTGCTGATAAATATCTTGTTTGCATTGCATGTAAATCTCGTTAATTGTAAATTAATTCATATGAATATTGCTTGCTATTAAAGACATACTTTTATTTATAGAAATCCTTACGTATCAGTGAACTTATTACATAAAAATGCATTTAACATTTAATTAAGCAACACTCTTTACAGAAATAAATCCTACAGTTATAATATAAACTGACTACTTGCATGTAATGTAATAAAATTACCTTTCTTTCTGTCTTGCAGATTATTACTGCAATATTATTACTTAGTCCTTTTTTAAAGATCTCTACAATATCAAACTCAACAGCTCTTTTAAGAGCCAACCCTCACAAGAACTACTAGTCGCAGTGAATCTTGCCATGATCAGCCCTTCCCAGGTAAAGTTTCTAGAATATTTCCATCAGTATTTACTAATCAAATGCTCTCTCCTGAATCGTATGGTAAATTAACTTATTTATAACAGTCTTTCAATTCAATTCAATTCAAATGTATTAATTTGTATAGCGCTTTTCACAATACATATTGTTTCAAAGCAGCTTTACAGAAAATGCATTTCAGAAATGTACATAGAAAAATATAGTTAGTTGATCATGTATTAATTTAGGGCATAACATATCGCCGGCGTTGGGTCGTCTCTTCACAGGCGTCGAGTCGTCTCTTCACAGGCGTTGGGGCATCTGAAGTCTCCATGAGAGGCTGGATACATAACTGGAGCTGGCGAACTCTATTTATCTAGATAACAGCAAAAAAGCAGATGGGAAATAATTAGCGTAGCTGCTGTTCATAATATGAATGCATTTGATCTGATTTAACTGTAGTATAAAAGGTATGAGATGCATTATGATATTGACATGTCTTCATTTGATAAGTTTCAAGAACAATTAATTGCACATAGATTAATTGACTTTCTTGTTTTACAGCAGAGAAGGAAGACCAGTCCTTATATCGACGCAAGCTAATCAAATAAGTCCTTTGTTTTGGGTGAGGGAGGAACATCTGGTGCCCAAAGAAGACAGAAAGGTGTGTCATTTGTATGTCTTGTATAGAAACAATTATGTAATATGTAGTACATAATTTAATGTTGACAATTTTACATTGTACAGGTTATCACTTGGTTTTTGACCAAGTGAAGCTCTTGAAACAAGTGACAGAAGAGTTTGTTGTCTTGAAATAAATCAAGCAACTCTGGCCATTTTGCGTTCTCCTTTTTGAGGTGGAGAGTTTACCTCCAACCCTAGTTGAGCACACCTGAAAAATGTAACCAAAGTCTTCAGGTTTACTTCTAGGCAGGTGGGTTTGTGGTTGGAGCTAAATCTACAGGACAGTGGACGCTGAGGGCCAGAGTAGCCCATCACTGCTTTAAATAACGCAGAACATAAGCTGACCTGACTGTCCATTAAACAACTTAATTTGAATTGTTTGTGTTTTTTGTTTTACTTTCAGACCAGGACAGGAGAACGCCTAACAATAGGATGTTGAGACTTCTTCCTCTGGTTGAGAAAAAGCTACACCACATAAGTGATCACATCTTCTGTTCATCAGTTGTACTGTAGGGTACAACTGAACAAACTGCAAAGTTGAAGTCGAAATTCAAATGAATGTAATTCTGGAACGCTTTTGAATATAATCCTCATTCTGGTCTTGTTTTAAAGAAGATACTTTGAAGTTTATTGCACAGGTGTATGTAGTTTAAAAAGCTGTTTAAGTTTATTGTAATAAAAAAGTACTGCAATACCATTTTTATATTTTATTAAAATAAATTTGGTTCACCCTAAAAATGATATGAAATAAAAGCCGTAGTTCCAAATTTGAGACTAATATCTTAAAAAAAATGATTTTTATGAGCTGCTATACAAACAAAGGTCACTAGATGGCATTCATGCCCAGTTGATGATTCCAACGATATATTGTTTGTCAATATTAGATCAGGTTAAGTATAGGATAATTGTTTTAAATCATTTATGTATCCATTCTTTCCATAAACTGCCTTGTTTAATTTAATGCAACAATGTAAAAATGTATGTTTCATTAATCAGGCCTTATGAAAGTGAATAGATTTATTCTGTTGAGCTCCAAAAAATGTCTAAGAATTATTAGAGTCCAGCTCATGTGTTGTGTTAAGAGTCTTCTGAAGCCATAGCTTTTCAGCATTAATCTTCTCCTTAGACAGATAATAAACATCTTATATTCAAACAGGTCACAATGCAAATGATTAAGCACCATTGACGTCAAACCTGTAATTATTTGAGAATACCATAACGTAAATGAGATTTGAGAACTGCTGCAGGAGGAAGATTTTCATGAATAGCCTAACTCTGTTCTTCACACTTCTAAAAACAAATAGTGTATGGACAGTGTTAAGTGGATTTTGTAAATTGTATCGCTTCCATCCACATTCACTTTTAATGAGTGGACAAGAGCCACTTAAAGCTCATTTAGATCTCAACCCTTATTTCTAAAACTCACCACATTACATCACCATGTCTAAAATTATCAATAAATATCTCATAAACTGTCATTAAAAATTAGACATACAGCAGGTAGATAAAGAGGAAAAAATTACACAAAACACAAGTCTAAGATACAATTTCACACAGAAAAGGTGCGTCCAGGAATACAGTACTTGCATACATGTAGTGCTGGATGTAATACAGTTCTGGAGAAACAAAATATAAAATCTGATAATAGCCATGCACAACATAATAGGCTAGCTATATATAGCCTATAATATAGGCTATATACATTTTTTTTGTCCAGCTAAGGGCTGTACAAAGGTTTTTGTAAACCAGGAGGCCTTCTGATAAAAATAAAAAAACTGAACAAAATGTACTCTCAAACATGACCACGGGATGTCACTCTCATTCCACAACCAAAACACCGACTGTCTTAATGACAGATTTGGTGATTTAACAGAAACTTTTTATGCGTTTTTTACTTGTACGATTTCACACTGTTACACTACAAAATGTATCATGCAATATGATATATAATACAAGCATATTTAATCTCTTTGTGTATCTTTAATCGTATACACTGCGTTGAGCAGTTAATCGCATGACTCTCAATGCCTGTCTGTGTTTAATTCACTGTTGGCGGTAAATCCCGTCTCGTGCTCTGGACTGATGAGGATCTAAAGCTCGCGATGGGTGACGCGCGGACAGATGATTGTGGTGTTTCGCGCTGTCAGGACACTTTCTACACGGACGAGACCACAATAGGACGAGTTAGGCTATCAAACAAGAGAAAACTGAAATGTTACCTTTCATTCATTGGATTATAATGGAAAGCTGTGCATTAATTCAGTAAAGATCAACAAAATGGGTTCCAAACTAATAGCCTACATCTCGCTAAAGATTCCCAGTCAAGTTTTGCCTCACGTGCCGCTTTTCCAGTTGGAATGAATTATTCAGAAGTGTGCAGCTCTTCATAGTGAATCTGTGGAGCGCGTGCACAGGTGAATATTCCACAGGTAAAACAGCATCATGATGTCGACGGACCAAACGCGCTCCTCGGTCTCTCCTGTTTAGGATTCATAAATGTCAGAAACGTTAATGGGACATATCATAGATAACCCCTGTGGCCAAAATGAGCGTCTATTCTCACCTATGGAGGATTCTGCAGATATTGTTGCCAACGATAATCACGGCTGTCACTCAAGGTATGTTGATTTCTTGAAGTCTAAAAGTTGGAAGAGCCGAAAAATGCTTGAGTCATTGCAAATAGTAGTGTATTTATGACCAGTGTAATGGGTTTGTAACCTGAAAAGAATTCAGAAGCATTCAGAATATTTAATGCGTGACTCGAGATGCAGTCTCGTTTTAGACAGGTCATTGTGTTAACAGACTTCAGAACAGGAATTTTACAGTAGTGTATATTTTAAGGTTGTCTGTGTTTCATTCCATTTTTTTTTTTTTTTTTTTTTTAGTTTTAGAGACACAAATCCCATAGGTTATTTTTTTTATCTTTCATGAAATTAATGTAGCATGAAAAGTTGATGGTTTAAATCAAATCAAATGTCTTAGGGAACACTTCAAAACCTTCTTACAGTATGCATGTAGCTTATACAGATTAAAACAGTACAGCATACAGTTTGTACAAATTAAAATCGTACAACAGTGTCATGATTTTGACATCATTGGTTGAAATGATAATAAATAAGTTGAAATAAAAACAATTTCCCATGCATTTTTCTTCAATTTATTTAAAATATGCATCTTATAATTTTTTTGGAGAGGGGTCAATTGTGGTTCTCTTGATGCCGATGGCAAGATAGCCTAACTCATAACTAAAGAAAGGCTGCAAAGATGTTTTACTCATATATTCTAATATGTTCAATGGATTGAAAAAAAAAATAGAGTAGAGGCTGAAAAAAATTCTGATTAAAGCAAATGATCTGCAGAAAGTGACTCAGTTGGTGCTGGCCAAATTTAGACATAAGAATGTGTGATATCTTCCATGGCATTGACACGTGCCATCTTATGAATGGGCACTTTCCTTCTGACAAACATGAATTCTATATATTTAATCTGTATCTGTATACTTCTTATCTGCAAAAACTACTTTACATTCAAGACCTTAAACCCATGATAAAGATTAAATCCCTGTGAAACTGATTTTTCAAATAAGTTTAAAAGGAATCATTGGATACAAGATAATTCCCAATCTTTACTCAAAGGTCTTCGTTCACTTCTCACTGTTTAGTTTCTCATTTCTCTCATCGGCCTGTCTGTACTTTTTTTTTTATGCAGTGAGTGCTTGTTTCTCAAGGCATGGTCTGGATAGGATTAGTGCTCATCCTGTCCCAGAAACAGTTTCTACAGCTTCACTCATTCACAGTTGCTGAGACATCTGTGCTGTGTGTGTGCTCTCTTTTTTAAGACATTTTAAGATCACTTCTGTGTTGTTGCACACGAGAAATTTAAACAATATCACACAAGAAATTGCGCTATTGTTGTACTGCTTAAATATACATGATATATGTATGCTGTTATACAACAACTCTAACAAAGTTAATATTGAGTAACTTTTCAGACAAAATTTGTCCATTTAGTTTATATATTGAATGTAAAAAAAATTTTTGGTTTAACTTAAAAAAAGCAAGTTGCCTTGTTGCCTTAAAATTTTGAGTTCGTTGTAATTAAAAATTTGAGTTACAATGAAGAAGAATGGTTTAAACCGGGGCGGCAGTGGCTCAGTGGTTCATGTAGGTTGTCTACAAACTGAAAGGTTGGTGGTTCGATCCCCGGTTCCACTGGACCAAGTGTCGAGGTGTCCATGAGCAAGACACCTAACCCCAGCTGCTCCCGACGAGCTGAGTGGCGCCTTGCACGGCTGACACCGCCGTCGGTGTATGAATGTATGAGTGAATGGGTGAATGAGAGGCAAATTGTAAAGCGCTTTGGTGGCCATGGGTCTATGAAAGCGCTATATAAATGCAGTCCATTTACCATTTAATAAACAGAAACTCAAAATAGTATGTTATCTTCACACATTAGTTATACAAGTTGATTTGACAAAAGATAAAAAGTTGTGATAACAAACCATGAAAACATTTTTTTACAGTGTACCAACAAAACTAGTCCCGAAATAATCAAGCCCTTTCGGAAATGCACTTGGCCAGTCAGATTTTCGATGATACAGTACCGTTTGTTCAACCCAGAATCTGTAATGGTGTGGTGCAGTGCAACAGCTTCACTCACTGAAATGTATTCATGCCAAATTTTATTGGTTTGTTTTAAAAGTTCAAGCAATCAAACCATACAGGATTAATATTGATGATGGAAAAAAAAAGTTATCAAAAGGCATTCAATAGACCCATGACTTGCTAAATGTTCATATATTTGCATTAGCGTTAATCAATTACTTACTTTTTGAGGATGTAAGAGGTTAGACTTATATCAGATGACTATATGTGCCATAGTTATATGCAGGCATATGTTTTACATTCATTTCAATATTGTCTGATATACTGTCTTGCAGCAATGTTAACCGTCTGTGTAAGACTTCATTAGTCCCCATCAGTTTTCCACTTCAAGCATTTAGCAGTAGGATGTCCTTAAATCTCCTTCCTAGAGTTTAATGTGGTGACATTTGGCATTAAGGATGTATTATAAAGGTTTGTGCTGACTTAAAAGGTAGCATGCAAGCTTGCTTTTTGACAATATGATAATGTAGTATAATCATGTAAGTATCTGCTTTAAACTAACAGCTGTCATAACATTATATTTATGTCATCAGTACTAAAGTCATCCAGCATAAAGGCCCCAATTGGTCAGTGTAGAGGGACTCTGCTCTGCCATCTGTCCGTGCATCCTGGAGCGTAAATGGTGCTATAACTGATGCATATAATTATTTGTAATTAATTGCATTTGCTTAATCTCCCTGCTTTACCTGAACAAAATGGTTGATAAACACACACAGATAAACAAAACATTACAGAACTCTAAACAGTTTGAAAAATGTAAATATGAATTAAGGACCATTCACACCAAGGACGATAACTATAACGATAACAATATGGATATAGTTCTAAAAAAATCTTTCTAAATATAAAATAATAGCAGAGTCCACCCCACAACTATAAAGACAACAGCGCAGAGAAACAATATCATTGGAATCGCTGTCAGAACGATTTTTTACAGCTTATAATGATAAAAACATTGACAGCGAATCAGAATCCATCTTGCTTTAAAGGTACAATATGTAAGAATTTTGTAATACAATATCCAGAAATCACTTGCACAGTGTGATATATGTCCTGCAGTTGTGTACTTACAATATCCCAAAAGTTCCCAAAGACTTTTCATTTCAGAGAATTTCCAATTTTAAATAATTGGCTGTCCCGGAAAACCTGTTCAAAATTGTCGCATGTCAATAACGTAATACCTGCGTTATCCCTGGTTTCCGGCCGCTCGTTCTGCCATAGTAACCATGGCGACAGACGTGGACAACTACGTAGTGTGTAACGTCTAGCTGCACGCTGTTGTTGTTTCGTTCAAACATCATGAACCATGGCAAAGCAGACTTTGGGAAAAAAGGAGAACTGAAATGAGGATCAATATCAGCGTGGCGTTTTCGAGATGGCAAACTTCGACTTGACAGAGACGCCGCCGCTCTTGCATGTACTTTATTAGACAGGAGAGCAAATGTACATAAAACTAATCAATGTTATATAGTTCAACATGATGAAATGTTAGAATATGATCTGCATGCTATTCTAATGTTGATCTAGCTTAATGCTAGTCTCATACAGACAACAAACTAACACATAGAATAACATTATAACTTTCAACACACTCAAATGCTGTTTCACGAGTTCACATCTAAATATAATTATTACGGTAAAGGTTATGCGTATTTGGCGTGCTGTCCGGGTGGAGGGCTCCGAGCTCGGAATTTCTGCCCAAACCCAGAGTACTCCCCCCGTTGGTAAGAGTAGATGGAACTAGAAGTGAGGAGATGGGGTGGAGGTGGGATGCTGATAAACTGTCAAGGAACAGAGGTGGGTTCTGCTGTTATTTATCTTGTCCTGAGTTGATTACTGATTGATCTCCACTTGTGCTAATTGGGTTAATTATCTGCACATGCTCCTCCCGAACCTTGTTAATAAAACATCTTTTAGTGTGATAGTGTAACGTTAGACCAAGTGAAACAGCGCTGCGTTATCTCACAAGTTTAATTCGTCAAATAAACTGACCTGTGTGAGTATTAATTCTGCACTTGCGGGAAGTTCGGTAGAATGAAGTGTCCTTATTCCTTTATATTCGTGAGGCTCGCGGGACTCGCATGTGGCGTTGATGTCTCTTAATTAGCAATCGCGCACTGCTTCATACCACAGTTATGATAAAAACATCAATGTTTTCACTTATCCATAAACATTATTAGATCCATCGGCTTGACGACAAGTTCCATAATTCCGCAGGAAATTTTGCGTCATCAACCTACACCTTTGTTTTTGTAAGAGGTTAGCGACCCCATAAACTGGCACGCTTAAAATAAACCCTAAAATAAATCCTCTGGTGGGTAAAAAAGATAATTTTTTAGACATAAAGCGATGATTGGAAGTTTTAAAGGGATTGTTCACCCAAAAAATTTAAATGTTGTCATGATTTAATCACCCTCAAGTTGTTCTGCTGAACACACAAAAATATATATTTTGAAGAATATTGGTAACCAAACAGTTGATGGACCCCATTGACTTCCATAGTAAAACATTTTCATACTATAGAAGTCAGTGGGGTCCATAAACTGTTTGGTTACCAATATTCTTCAAAATAAACACTTCAGCAGAACACTTGAGGGTGATGACAGAATTGTCATTTTTGGGCAAACTATCCCTTTAAGGTGTCATAGCAAGAAAGAGTGTCATCTTCAGTTTTATTTGAAGAAGTTTGAGGTATGAAAGAAGAGAAGCAACTGTTGATGTGTCTCAAAGGGAAACACATCTGTGCTGTCAGCTACTGTTTGAGTCTTTTTACTGTATTCTCACAGCATGGTGGTGAAACCAAATGCTTTTTTCAATGTTTCCAAAACTACTCAAGAGTTTCTTCTTGTTGTAAAATAAAATAAAATAAATGTTTTCACAGTTCAGGTTGGTCTGAACGTCTAAGAAACCTACAGTAAACATTTAGTACAGTAAAACTAAATGCAAATACTAAAAATCCAACTAGCTATATTATCTTGCATAATAAATTGTTTAATTATTGGCTTAATACATATAATATAGTAATAATATATTTGTAAGGACATTTTTGTTGCAATTTTGGTATTGTCTTGGATCACCAATTGATTTCAAATGTACGGTCTGGGTCTTGAAGCAAAAGCAGTTGAGAATCCCTGGTCTAGAACATCATTCATCAGCCATTTTACTGAGCACATGCAGTCAGCAGAATGCTTTCTTAGGGTGGACTGAACAGATAATGCATGGATGGATAGAATCTGAGTGATTTTACTATATATTTTCAAGAATATTTATGGAGGGTGAAATTAAAATAGTAATTATTTATTTCTGCTCTCAAACCTGCTATCGTGGTTTCAGTAGCACTACAATAATCTCCAATTAGTTAATGTTTTGACAATGTCTAATAATATGTTACAGCATATCAAATCTTTGTTAACTAGACAGTCAGACTGATAACCCGAAGGTTGCGGGTTTGATTCTCAATACTGACAGGAAATGACTGAGGTGCCCTTGAGCAAGGCAACTAACCCCCAATCACTCCCCGGGTGCAGCAGCAAAAATGGCTGCCCACTGATCCGGGTGTGTGTGTGTCCACCGTTTGCTGCGTGTGTACTCACTATTCCTAACTTGGATGGGTTAAATACAGAGGAAAAATTCATTGGGTTACCATACTTGGCCTTCACATGTCACTTTCACTTTATGTTAGCCCATGTCCTTTAAATACTTTTAAAGTACCCCTATTATGGTAATTTGAAGGTTCCTAATTTTGGTTCGGAGGACTCCTATAATAAGTTTAAATGCAGTCAAGGTTAAATATCTCTTTAATTTTCTTATACATTGTGCATCACCTCATTGCTCGAAGAGTCAGAGTTCATTCATTCAGTCTCCTCAAACAACCCCTTTCCAAAAGCCTACTCTACTCTGATTGGTGAGACCGTCCAGTCTGTTGTGATTGGTCTACCGTTTACAGCTCAAAAGGCCTATTACCATATCTGAATTTCAGCTCTGGGGGCTACCTCAGCACTTGAATACACAGTTATATGAATGACGGCGCCGGTTTTTCTAGTCCTTGAATTGCATGTACAGTGGATTTGCAGTGCTGAAAACTGCGTCTTCTGAACATGTCGAGAACACAAAACAAACTCTTCCAGGCCTCAGCTACTGTACACCTACAGTGTTTGAGGGCAGATCAAATTAGATGTCATTCGCGGGCACCCAAGGAAGAGCATAGGCTGGCATTATGCAAATGTGTTACATTGTTATGTTGGCATGTATCGACTCGTTAAATCAGTTCAGAATCCATCCTTTCTTTTAGGAGACTTTATTTGTCACGCATTTTGATCTTTAAAACTTTGCAGATCTTTTAGATTCACAAACTTTGATACAACTTTGGTTTTTCATTGAAATTAATATTAACTAAGAATAATACATGCTTTTGAGTAATTTTCCATTGTTAGATCATAATGTATTTGACTAAACAAATGATACCGTATTATGATGTTACCAGTGTTTCTCATGCAATGCCAACCTGTTTCCCTGCCAAAGTCATGCATCTAATTGCTAAAATGATATTTATGACTTCATAGTCATACCTAGTTTATTTTAAAATACTCTAATGTAACTCCATTTATACAATTAGTACCCACATTAAATGTACTAAGAATTTATATCAGTGTTTAAACACGCACAATAAATGTACTGAGCATTTATCTCAGTGTTTAGCACGCATACACACTTTTTCCCCCATAGTGTGGCTAGCAGGCTTATTAGACCATCATACCTACGGATTTAGAGCTGAATCCAGCCAGATGTTATCTATGTCATCTGCTGAAATGGAGGGTAAATAGAATGGATGTTGACCTGTTGACCGGCACAACTGCTAATGGTAATGCATCCAGAGACCTCTATGTGAACTCAAAGCCAAATGCACAAAACTACAGAATCTCAATTTAAAACATCTGAAACGAACAACTCAACACACATAAATGCTCAAATACACAAATATAATAAACACATTTACAGATTATCTGCTCAGATATTTTGACATGAAAGAAGCATTTAAACTTTAAACAGCATAATTTAAATTTTGTGCAAAAAAATGTAACCCTTCTCTTAGACGTTTTAGTAGTAGCATGACGAGTGTGAAGTTCCTTCGAAAGAGATTAGGAGAAAGTGTACTGTTTAAAATTGGGGGGAAATAGATAAAGCAATAAAGGAAAGGTATGTGTGTGCGTTTTCTCGATTCCAAAAATAGTATTTTGAGGGATATTCTTTTTCTTTCTTTCTTTGAAGCAGTTGATGGTCTGGATCCAATTTCCAAATTTTGTGGGTTGTGCTTTAACTGATTATGAAATATGATCTGATTGTCAGCCAAAGTTTACACCCTCACCCTCACGTCATTTCAAACCTTTTTTTTTCTTTCTTTTTTTTCTTTTTTTTCCGTGTTCAATGAAGTTGTTTTGGACCCTATTAACTTTCTTTCTGTGCACAAAAAAAGTAGAAATGTGCGTACGTGTTTGTGGAAAAAAAACTTTTTCCTCCACTGTGAATGTTTTGTTTGTCTGTTTGGAACTATGTTTGTACTGTGTTTGGTCATACACAATTTCACAATTTGTGTAGAAATCTAGTTAAGTCCAAAGGGTTCACTTACTTTTCCCCCAACAACTGTGCAAAGCACAGAAAAAAATTAAATTAAATGACAATGTCAGCCAGGCAGAATGTTATCAAGTTCAGATTAATCTTTCTTCTTTGCATGTTCTGTGACTGCTTCAGCTGTAAATGTGAGTGTAGGAGTTGTCATGTGCCATGAGTTTGAGATTAGTTTGAGTCAACTGGCCTTTCACTGCATGACCCTACCACTCAATCTGCTTTTTAAAAAAAATTGTTTCCAGGAATTTTGGACTGTCTCTTTTGAGCTCATCCTTGTAATTGGAGTTTATTTATTTATTTATTTGTCATTTTACTGGCATATAATACACACTGTTGGATCTTAGACTGCTCTGAGTTTACCAATCTGCATGAGTTTTTCATGGATCTACTAGAATATTAAATTGATATTGTGCCTATAAGATGAAAGTGGGTGAAGCTTGGGTGGATTAAAATAGGCTGCACTGGGTGCAATATTGCAGATTTACATTTGGCATTTGGTTTCCATCTTAGTAAAATGTAATATTCATATTTCCATATGTGGTAGTAGACCAGTGCATAAATACAGCTCTCTTTATTATACTTGACAAACATATAGTGCATGCCTCTCATGCTCAACCCCAGTCAAGTTAAGTTTGTTAATTAATCAGACATATTAAAGACAGTATTGCCTTTGAAAATCATCATTCATACAGTACATTTTATTTTATTTGAACCATATCTCTATTGCACTTTTTTATTTTATATTAGCTCTGCTATGTTTGCAGCCTAATCTTGCCGTGGAAATGTCAATCCACCAATAGTTTTCTTTTGCACATATGATACAGTGTTTTTAATGACAGCACTTTATGATTTACTGAGGCAAGCTAGTATTAAGTGGCCTCAAAAATGTATGAATGAGCCTTTGCCATATGGCAAAGCTATCAAACTAAGTGGCATTTTTTTAAATGTTGCGCAAGCACACTTATGTAAAACAATAAAAATATGTTTGTTTGCTTGGTTGCAAATTACAACAGAAAGGATGAATTACTGAAAAACATATTTGGACATTGTCTATTGGTCAAACACTAAAGTATTGTGGTAACACTTTACAATAAGGTTCGCTAGTTAACATTAGTTAACTACATTAGCTAACATGAACTAATAATGAATTTCACATATACAGCATTTAATAATCTTTGTTAATGTTCATGTAAACACATGCATTTCTTAGTGTGATTTAAGTGTCATAACTTAAGTACCTATTCATGGCGGCATCCCATCCAATAACTTTTTTAACCTGTCTTTTATATGCATCGCTTAACTGTGTCAGTGATACACATCACCAAATAGTCACTTATATTTGTTATAAATTGAACAAAACCTCACATTTCATATTTATAAATGACTGTAAGTATATCCAACCTTACCCAGATAAATACAGTACTCACATTGATATACTGTATATACTGTACTATATAGCAAATCTAAACTGCTTGAATGTTGTATAGTCGAACAATATAACACATCCTACTTTACCTTTTAGTATACTCATGTAAAGCAGCATACTGTATACTATACAGCAAATCTCAGCGGCTGTATAGAGAGAGAGCAAATCTCAACTCCTTGATTCTTTTTGTTGCTAAATATAACTATATTATCCCCCAGCTCTCTATATAAAGTTGGATATATATAAGTATTCCTGCTTTGACCCGCATACATACAGTTTATTAATGTAAGGAGATATATATAATATATAGCATATCTCATCTGCTTGTTTGCTTCTAAGCATGAAAAAAAAAACTATATAATCGGCCAGCTTTAATCTGCTTAATGCAACTGTAAGGTATGACGATATTAAAACATTAACGTCATTATTTTCTGTAAAGCTGCTTTGTGCAATGTGTATTGTGAAAAGCGCTATACAAATAAAATTCAAAACTTGACTTGACTAACCAAGCTTAGCTTCCTAGATCAGAAGTTTCGGTTGTATGGTCGTAAGCAATATCCAAATTAAACAATTAAACTCAATTCAAAATAAAAAAATCAAATATAGCTACTGAGAGACATTTTGGTGGTGCACACACAGGACTATGTAGACACACTGTATGGCATGAAGACAACATTACACATCTCTCTTAAACTAATTGTCTCTTTGTTCTCCTGCAGAGCTGGACAGTCAGGAGATCTCCGATGCCACCAAATCCTCCATCCCATATCCGTTGTTCCTTCCCGTAACTTATCAGGTGTGGGATGCTGAATACTTCCTACTAAAAGAAGCAGGACAGGACATCATGCGCAATTCCAGCATGCAGAGCCACACGCAGCCATTTGTCATGCTCCGAGCGGGACGTCTCCCAGTTATCAATGCCAGCTACGGCCCACTCTCAACCAAACAGGAGATCCCGCTGGACTTAGTGCAGTCAGTGCAGTTATTCCGGCCCTCACCACCAGTTTTCACCCTCAATTGGAGAGTCCAGTCCTTCGTCCTGACCCGGTGGGTCTATTCGTCTTCTCCCAAAGTGCGAGTCCTGTTCTACGTGGCTGGGAGAGACTGGGACAGAGGAGAGAAGGAGAAAGGAACAAGAGATGAGCTGCCCTGCGTGACTGTGTATGCCTTCTGGCAGACTCAGGAGGTCCGTGGTTCCTGTGTCATCCGAAATGAGCATGGCACCTGTATGGCGGAGGTTGACCCTCCTGCAAGCTGGTTCAGCCCGGTTGAGGGCAGCTCCAGTCGGGAAAGACAAGGGCCAACCCAGGGGAACCCAGTGGAGCTGTATTACCAGGCCCGACCCAGTGCTTACGGCCCGTGCACAGCCAGTGGGGAGGAGGGCAAGAGGTGGGATTTGGGTGGAAATGCTGGGCAGCCTCAGGCTGAATACATGCCCGTGACCCCCATGCAGAGAATCGGGAGTGTTCGGCTCCTGCAGGTCAAACAAGGGGCCACGCCAGTGTCCGTGCTCAGACTGAGAGAGTCTGTGGTCATCCAGACCTCCTCTAAACCCCTTAAGAAGACTGATATCGCTTCCTTTTATGTCTACGTGAGGAGCTCAGCCAACTTGGACACTTTCTCTCTCAGGTAAGTCCTGAAAAAAGACATTTATGCATTTCATAACTTTTCCTGGAAATCAAAACCACAACCTTGCCATTGCTGACGCCATGCTCTTTAAAGTGTGATGAAAGCCCCCCTGCTTTAGCCTGGCCGTTCACACCTCAGAGCTCAAAAAACGGATTTGAGGGCACCTTGATGCAATTTAAAAATTGCATCAAGTGTATTATATATAATACATGTGAGTGTATTATATATAATACACTCACAAGAACTAGGGAGAAATGCACATATATTTCATTTGAAGAAGACATGAGCGCATACATGGCTGGTTCATGTTTAGAAAACTAGAGTATATAAAATATGTCCATAAAAACTTGAAACATGCTTGCTCTGGTCCGTATATAACTATATTATCCGTGTTGCGAGCGTTGTTAAACTTATCGCGGTGTTTTGCGCAGAAACCGCTCTCATGCGCTCTCTGAAGAACGAAATTGCTCGGAAAAACGCAAAAATAACCTATTTCCACTCTTTGATAAAATGTACGAGTGCTTTTAGTGTTTTCAGTGATGTGCAGCCTGTACATATCTGTTCACATCTAAAATTTCATGACCCTTTAAGCTACTAAACATAAATGCCTTACCACAGTCCTAATGCATTATGAAAAATATACTTTTAAATATATAATATATAAAGCTTTTTAACCCCTTATATTGGCACCGACCCTATACTAAACCTAAACTAATCCTGACAAACTATATATCATTTGAAAGCTTACAATCTCTAGTTTACATATTTTGGTGACTGATTTTCAAAATAAATTACAGAGGAGCCGTAATTTATCAATTTGCAACAATTATTTTCATACTCATAAGGCGTGTTCAGACCTTTATTTTGAAATAGTGATGAACATGAAAAATCATGAAAGAATGGTAGAAACCTCAGTTTGTTTTCATGCCAAGAGTTCAGAAGATAGCATCCATTCAATTGTTTTAGAAAAAAAGGTCTAAAAATGTTTTGAATATGAAGAAAAAAATAATAGATTCACCATTTGTGATGTGGCAGCGAGCTATAATGCACACACGTGTTCTTTTTGTGTTTCTTAGAGGTTGAATCAATTTCAAAATATGCCAAACTTCCAATACTAATTCTGAATAGGATGTCTACCTCATAAATTGTATGAAAATTGTAAAAATAATGGTTCAGATCACTCAAACAACATGAAATGGAGGCGCCCTTATATGGGCAGTAATGTCAACTAGTAAAAAAGTTTGGTACTGCGCCCAAACAAAATCTTACTGAAAGCTTTTTTTTTGAGATATCAACCTAAAATTTGAAACACAACTTGTTCAGATTTTTGCCTTTGATTTTTTTTTTTGCAGTTTTAGAGTCCATCAGGTTTTGAAAATATATATTTTATATAAAATATGAATAATTATATATTTAACGTTGTAAATTTTCAAACTTCTATAACCTTTTTTCTGTTTAACTGTCTTAATTTATTTAACGTCTACAAAAATCTTCCAAGTGTCTTCTTAAAAACATGTCCAATCTTACATCTATATTCCAAAGCATTCTTGAATTACAACCATTTAAATTCGGAATGCGCATTTTCATGTCTATTAAAAAAAGGGGGGTGCTTGATAAGGGGTTAATGGATTATGCCTTTTTCCTGAAAATTCCAGTAATTTTAGCATCCTTTCTGGAAGCAGTGCAGATTATCAGTGCTAAGTGGAGAAATACACTCAATGATATTCTGAGCTGTTATTCTGACTGCAGAACCCTGGGGTCATAAAGTCTTGGAACATAGTCTGAGAAGCTCATTGTGCAGATTTGAGCATCTAGCTATATGGCTGAACCCTGACATGCGCGTTTAATCTCTCAGATTATATGCAAAGGCATGCTGTGCCACAAACACATTATTGTTGCTTCTCTCGCTCTCTGAATGCTTTGGCTGCTCATTCATTGTCGTGCTGTTCTTTAAAAAGCATGTCTAAACATAGAGCTTCTGCTTGGGTAGACAAGGTAAGCATCATTTAGGAGTCAGAAAGGGTTTAGCCAGAACCTTTACTCAAGGTGCAATGAATAGTTTAAAATTATCGTAATATGTAGAGTATTTAGAATAAATGTTTTATACTGTTTTATAGTACTTTTTATCATTA
Source organism: Phoxinus phoxinus (assembly GCF_949152265.1). Classification (NCBI taxonomy): domain Eukaryota; kingdom Metazoa; phylum Chordata; class Actinopteri; order Cypriniformes; family Leuciscidae; genus Phoxinus; species Phoxinus phoxinus. Next base: position 13,073,141 of record NC_136890.1, read on the forward strand.
TGTTCAACAAATGTTTGGATTTAATGGTGCTAAAGCCATGCTAGCCATGTGCCTATGTTAACTTTTTCTCAAATTTTCTTTGGGGTGTGAAAGTAAAATTATTTAGAAGAAGGTGGTTGATTTTCGTAGTATTAGTTTGTTTGTTTTTTCGGCATGATTGCACCATTTGACAACCTGAACTATCATTGCCATCTAGTAAAATAATAATCTGTAGAATAGAAGTTAAATAATCTGATATTTTCTAGAAACGTATTGATCTGATTACCTTGATATGATCGCTCTCAAATATTAGTATCTTAAAACTGTAGTATAATAGTATTTTTAGGACTTTTAAGACATTTTTAAGGTCTTTTTAATGACCTTTAAAAAAAACTGAAAATTATTATCTAAGCAGTGTTGTAACATTTTGATATTCTGACTTTATGCCCTTATTTTAAAGTTGAATTTTAATTCAGAAATTAAAACATGATCATCATAAAATGGTACACACAAATGAATGTCACTCATCACTGATGCCTATAAACATTAATTCCTTCTCTTCAAAGAAATACATTTGAGACCTGGAAGAGCTTGTGATCTAGTGGTTTTAATCACTGGGGAAATTTGGTAAATCTCAGAAAATTCCATTAAGAAGCTTAGGAAGACTGAGGAGATTTGAGATGCCAGTTTATAGACTTTCAGTTGTGTGTCCAACACCTATTTCCTGTGCCTTCTGAAAGCATGGTCTACCTGTAAAGGTGCTCTACTTCTGTGATTTATGATCACATATGTGCACTTTTGTCATGTGTGTACTATTTTATATTTACATGCCAGGTTGTGTTATTAGGATAGATGGACCTGTTGTCCTTGCCTACTCCTCCCCCAAATCCCCATTCATTCTTAACATCCATCTCTGTTGTCTCGGGCTTCCCTGGTGAAGTCCGTTCCTCTCTGAAGCACATTTCTTCATCTACCCCTGCGTGTGAGCTTTTTCTGCTGATATCCCATCTCTCTCTTTCGCTAAGCCCTGTCGCTCTTGCCACTTAATCACTGTCGCCTTAAATCTCAGTCTGTCCACGGCCAGCTCTCTTCCATACAGCTCACATCAGTCACTGCAAACCCAGTGACCACAACTGTCCCAAGAGACTCTTCTCTTCTCTTCTCTTCTCTTCTCTTCTCTTCTCTTCTCTTCTCTTCTCTTCTCTTCTCTTCTCTTCTCTTCTCTTCTCGGATTTAATATGTAGCCTAATCCCAAACCATTTAAAAACCACACAAACATGATTATAGTTGTTTGGTATCCATTAATCGATCTGAAAATGGTTTTAGATGGTCAATTGATACTTTTCATTAACTGACACTATTATCAAATTATGAACAATTGCTCAGTTGCCCTTGAAGCATTGAGATGTTAACAGATGTGAGGTTTGATATCTCATGCTGTGATATCACACTGGCTGCTTTAAATGGTGATGAAAATGTACCATTGGGTCCATTATTGGGTTTAATGGATTTGTTTTAATGTTGTTGTTGTTGTTGTTGTCATAGAAATGACCACTTAATAATTACGGTAGCTGGCTGGTGCAATAGCAGTAGAGCATTATAGAGCATTCTTATTGAGTGGACACGTAAAACATAAACGTATGAACATAGTTGTCTAGTCTTGTATTGTGTGGGCTATTACTGTTATTAGTGGTGTATTTATTTTAAAGTATACATGTGTATGCTTTGTTGCCATCTGCTCAAAATGGCTCTTATTGACCCAATGTTTGTGGCAGAAGAAAAGAGGGACAATGGCTGCTTACCTTTGCAAAATGGAAGGGTGTTTAATTGTATTGAATGCACTCTTGTAGTGCAATTATTTAAAAAAAAAAAACTAATTGCAGATAAAATCTATATATAATATTAATGACGTAAAACTTGAGTTTATTTCAAGAGAATACATTTCCATAACACAAAGAGCATTTTGTAATGTTTTGTTGTGCTTCAAAGTGTTGTGTTGACTATCATACTAAAGCATGTAAAGTACTTGATTATAATTTTAACTGCAGTGTTATTCAATATTCAATATTACAGTAAATATACAGTAGTATAAATTGCAACTTAATCATTACAAATATATTTAAATACTTGACATACAAGTTTTAATATAAATGGCATTAAAGTATAATTTAGTTACCCCAAATGCTTGTCAGTATTTCAGTATTTCATTTCAATTACATATAAAGATGTAGTCCCACTTAAGTCCAGTTCTTATTTTTCGCAATGGTACACTTATTACTGTAAGTTGATGCGTACAGTGATGTGTACAGCCATCAATTTAATATTTCCATGGATGATGTATTCGATATGTTACTGAAATCAGTAGCCGGGCTTCTCGTTCTAAGGCCTGTATTTTAGTTTCTAAATCACACAGGGATCAATCATTGTGAACTCTTCACCCAATCAAGCCTTGTAAAAAATAGCTCCTCCTGCTCATCTGAATTTCGTCGCACATAAATCTGTCAGGATTATATCTGTTAGGTATCACCATGATAAATGTCACCTGTAGTCACGCTCATATTTTATTACACAGAAAGTGACACGTGTCACAGTTTCATTACAGCTGGTCATACATTAGTAGGTTGTGAGGCAGGAAAGATAAACTGCTGCTTAGTGATTGTTTTGATGAAATTAGTGAATTTTCATAATTTAGACGTGTCTTTTCATAATTCAAATGCTTTGAGAATCTTCATTTGAGTTTATCATCTGATTGTATCAGTAAATGCTGTGGTAGGGCTTTAGAAGTATTCAGGAAGAGTTTGTTGATAGAATATGCAGAAAAATAATCTAGCTTGGGCTCAAACCTGAATCCCTGTCAACCTCTGAGCATGTGCACATAAAAATCGTTGTAGATTTTTTAGTAGACCTTTTGAATATTTGATTCACACTATCATTCCCACTAGTGTTGTCACGATACTAGAATTTCTAACTTCGATACGATACCTTGAAAAATATCGATATTCGATACCATTTTCGATACCACAGAGAAAAAAACTGCCACAATATTAAGGGGGTATTTTTTTTTATTTAAAGCTAAATATAACAAGTCTAGAACATGACAATGAGGTATATTTTACATGAACAAAAATGTCCTGAGTTCTATCTGTTAATATTTTTTAATTGGACCAGGGCTAACATGACCCGTTGTATTTGTATAACCTACTGTTATCAAAGATTAAAATATAGCCTACTGTAACAAAAAAGCACGTAACAGTATCAAATTGGAGAATAGAGTGTCAGTAATGTATAATAATAAGATTAAACATTCAATTTTCAGTTAAAGGCATTTCATTATTGAATTCAGAGATGCCAATGTCTAGCTGTTTAGTTTAATTAATATCTGTGTAATCAAATTGATGATAATCGCTAATGATGGCAAATTGCAGAATTAAATAATAATTTTCTAAATAAAGTTAAATAGGCACAAGTTAATTTACATTTGACCACAGTTAAAATATTTACTTGTCTCAGATTCCTCAGTCAGATTATGTTAACTTTAAGAATTACGGTGAAAAAACGAGACAACACAGAGTCATATCAACAACAATACTAGGCCATCTTGGTTAATGTTTCAGAAAAGTTAAAATGAGAAGAGTTACAGTGTTTCCTTTAGGATTTTTTTTAGCAGTGGGGAAAGGTCTGTCAAAACAACAAACACCCCTGATGCTGAGCGTAGCCTATGCTTGCTAAATGGTACTCCTGGAGCCTGTTCCTTAAGTCTGTTTTCACCTATAAAATAATTTATGTGTGGGAGGGATTATTGATTGTCAAACAATATTTTGGGTGCCCGCAGCCCGCTCGCAGTTTGAAGCGCGTGTCCGCGCTATTCTCCGACATGCCCGCTCGCGGTGTGTAGCGCGTGTCCACGCTATTCTCCGACATGCCCGCTCGCGGTGTGTTTTTACGCGTGTCCGCGCTATTCTCCGACATGCCCGCTCGCTGTGTTCTTTATCAATCAACCAAAGCCGGTCGCGGGGGCGCCGCCCTCGCCATCTTTCCATTCACTTCACTTTTGCTATTTAACCAGAGCGAATGAGACGAGTGCGTCACGTGTGGTGTTTGTCAACGCGCCTTTGGAGAGAAGTGAAAGTGACCGCTCGGCTAGTATCGATACTTCGGGAAATTAGTATAGGTACCGTTCAGATATTTCAGTTTTTTGACAACACTAATTCCCACATTGAGCAGTCACTAATCAATAGTCAATATGACAACCCTAAAGGTATTTTAACACTGTCATCCACTCCCTCAATTATGATGCAAAAAAGATCAAACCATTATTTCCAAAAGGGAAAGAGGTAAGCAAAATCAGCATTTTCTCAGAAATGCAAGTACAAATGGACCACAAATTCTGAGAATAAGCCAATCCCACTTTGTTTATCCCAATGATCCTTACATTTGGTACTTGGTGAGTGCTAATTTTGGGCCCTGCGTGTTTTCTCCACTACTTGGTCATTTAATATTCTCAATATGGTGCTTTGGCATTTTCTGTACGTGTTTGAGTATGTGCATGACATTTCAAAGCCTACATTCATTATGTGAAATGTCAGCGATGTTTGACGGATAATTGAAAAAGGGCTCACAATTAGACTTGTGATATCAGCTCGCTCTGATACCCTCTACCGTAATGCTGTGAGGTTCTCAACAGTGACAAACAGAAGATGATTTGGCATGGATGTTTCACAAGTTGTTTGGTCTCCATAGGTCAAATAGATTGATTTGGTTAGGAATGTTAAATGTCGGTCTTGGACGGGTGTTAAGTGTGGACTTAACACCTGCCATCAAAAATTATAGAGTTTCACTTTTAGGGCTGGGGTCACAGAATCTTCATCATACATGGCATAAATAACACGAAATTGTGTGTTTACAAAGACATTTTAATGCACACACACGTAAATATAATGTAAGCATCTAGTGTTTCAAAATAGGAATTTGAGTATAGTTTATAACTGCACCATTCCAATTGAATCTGAAATACATTGCATTCGAAAATTGCTTGCCTCACTTGATGCCTCTGGTACTGGTAAATGCACAGTTAGAAACTTGCAGGGAAAAAATGGCAAAAGAAAAAGAGATATTGTGATAGATTTAAACATTTCGGTCAAGATAGGGAGGGCCGATTGTGGTCTCATGTCTGAACAGTCTTAAAATCTTCTCTGTCAATGTCAAGATTAGTGCTCCCATGAGCCCTCACTCGAGACAGTGATTACATCTTACAAGAACAGAGAGCACAGATGGTCACACACACACACACACACACACACACACACACAAAAGATCACATCTTCTGAAACATAACCTTAACCCTGTATTACAAGGTTTTCCTGAATAAAATCAACATAATGCAATCTTCCCTGTGCTTTTAAGTTTGCAAACATGATAATGTATATATATATGTTCTGCTGCCCTGTAACAAATCTGGCCAGATTACCAAGCAGGCAGGCATCTAGGGTCTTACAATACAGCCCCTGTGAGACTAATATTGTGCCCTATGGCGTTTTATAACCCCAATATATTTGATAGACACTCATGGAGAGAAAAAAGACCCTTCAGCAACACAAATATGGCTTCGACATTACAAAAGATTTAGAGGGTGCTGGAATCTGAAAGGTGCATTTTTTTAACAATCTTTTATAATTATGCTCATATTGATATCCTCTACTATGCCACTTTGTTTGGCTGTATTGGTTCTCGGGAAGCTTTTAGATTCTGTTCCAAGAGCTCTAATGGTCCCTTGGGCTGAACAGGATTTTGACCCTATTGAGCTGCTGAACTTCCTCTCCCCTGTGGGTACATAATGTTGCTGTTCAATTATATTGATACATTATTCTGATAATAGTGTGATATAGGGTCAGTGTGACAGTTTGTAAAGGTTCGGGAGAAACAGGAACTCTAGCTGTAGTCATTTGACCTCACAGGAACCTCGCAGGATAAGACCTCACAGGAACTTCTAAGAACAGCTAAAGTTGACCAGTGGAGCATCTGCATCGTGCAATACATGGCCAAAGTGTCACATTTCAGTTGTTTGTTTCTTTGCCAGAGTTTCTAAACAATGAATGTTTCTTGAAACTAAGGTTGTTTGGATTTTGTGTGTGTGTGTGTGTGTGTGTGTGTGTGTGTGTGTGTGTGTGTGTGTGTGTGTGTGTGTGTGTGTGTGTGTGTGTGTGTGTGTGTGTGTGTGTGTGTGTGTGTGTGTGTGTGTGTGTGTGTGTGTGTGTGGGTCGGGGTTGTCGTGACTGTTTAGGCTTGGCTAACTGGGTCTGATGTGGATGTCATTGATTTCCTGTCCCCTTTAAGGGAACGGAGACTAACATCCTCTTCTTCACCCCTGTATTGGAAACCACACTGTCAGCCTCAGCTTTATACTCCTTGAACAAACCATCCTTGGCCTTATCTCCCCCTGCCATACACGTGCACCCACACATGAAAACCTGCTATGAATAGAAACATAAGCATTGCTTCCAATGAGGATGGAACCAGTAATAAATGAAAAAATAATAGCGTTATCTACATAACACATTTTTAAACCATCCATACTAGGGATATGTAAAACTAAACTAAAAATTTTTTAAAAATCTACGGGAAATCCATCTCATTGTATCACTTGTATCTGTGGTGCTTGAAAGGTAAAGACTTCACCATGCTAACTGTCTGACCGTTCATGTAGCTCAAACAACAGATCATGGTGCTTGCAACACTTAGGTCAAGGGTTTGATTTCCTGGGAATGTACAATGATGAGCCAAAACATTATGACCAGTCACAGTTGAAGTTTGTCATCTCCTAACAAGGCCACATATTAAGGTCTGGGTAGATTAGATGGTAAGCAGACAGGGGGGTACCCGACATAGTGGCGTTGGGGGGGATGGAGTAAGGTCCCGTCTTGGTGGTGGTTGGGGAGGATGGAGGTGGTTGAAGCGACAGCATCTGCGAACTCAGACAAGTGTAAGTACCACCCTTTTATGCTGGCTATTAGGATATGATTGGATAGATGAGAAGGTAATAAGTGACGTGAACGATTGAGTCTTCCTGGCAGAACTTGCGCTAGGTTTCATTTCTCGTAATCAACATGTTGGCTGCAGGAAAAATGGGTAGGAATAAAGATCTGAGGAACTTTAACAACCCAAATTGCTATGGCAAGGTGACTGGGTCATTGTATCTCTGAAATGTCAAGGCTTGTGGGTTGCTCCCGGTCAGCAGTATTGATAATTTACCAACAGTGGTCCGAATATGGACAAAACACAAACCGGGTGTTGGGTGCCCAAGGCTCATCAATGCACAAGGGCAACGAAGGCAGTCCCGTCTGGTCCGAGCCAACTGTGTTGGCTACTGTGGCACAAGTCAAAAATTTGAATGATGGTTATGGGAGAAATGTCACAACACAGTGCATAACACTGTGTATGGGGCTGCGTAGACCCGATCAATCACAGTGCCTGTGATGACCCCTGTCCACCGTCAAAAACACCTAGAATGGATATGTGAGCGTCAGAACTGGAATTTGGAGCAGTGGAAGAAGGTTGTCTGGTCCACTGAGTCCCATTTCCGTATACATCATGTGGACGGCCGTGTACGTATGTGCCGTTTACCCGGAGAAGGGATGGCACCAGGATGCACTGTGGGAGGATAAGCTGTTGGAGGGAGTGTGATGTTCTGGGCAATGTTCTGCTTGGTACGGCCATTCATGTAAATGTAAATTTGCCAAGTGCCAAGTACCTAAACATTGTTGTAGACCAGGTACACCCCTTCATGACAATGGTGTTCCCTGATGAAAGTGGCCACACTGCACACATTGTTCAGGAATCACAATAAAGAGTTCAAGGTGTTTCCTTGGCCTCCAATTTCCCCAGATCTCGTGTTAAGAAAATAAATAAAATAAATGTTTTTGGTTATAGTTGCACAAGTGTTACAAGATCAAAATAGAATACCCCATTCCCCCCATATAAAAAAAAAAAAAAAAAAAACTGGCCCAAATCCACAAACATACATTCTCTATGCAGCAGAGGATAGGCAAATCATTTGTAAATTGATTTGTGGGCATATAGTCTAAGTGAGAAAAAGGACATTGATTAATTAATTAATTAACACCAGTGGTAACCTTTGTAAGTTAAACAAATAAAGGGCCCAGAATCAGGCCTTGGGGGACACCACATTATCACAGTATACCAGTATGTTTTTTTAATTTTTCTTTTCTTTACTCAACTTTATTTGTGATAACAGTCTATGAGATGACCTTAATGACCTGTTGTGTTACTAGTTTAACCACAATTTTTCTTATTAATAAAGACTCCGCAATCTATTCACAATTCATGCATTTGATTAAAGTGATACTAGGGCAAATCTAATCAAGATATCCCTTCCATTTTTCTTTTTTTACACTTTACAGAGCCATGGTAAAAAAAGGCGTGTCCTTCCGTAGTGCCACGCCGACCAACACGCTACTGTGGGACATTACCCTGGACACAGGCCCAGATGGAAGTGTTGGAGTAATCTGTCAGAGGAAGCCAACTGCAAACGTGAAAAGGTGAGTGTGTCTGCTAAGGAAAATTTAATTAATTACTTTTAATCAGATGATTAGACGGTGATTAACCAACTCTTACTGGTGCCTGGCAGGAAATATTGTCCATAGAAACAGTGAGTTAACATGCTAAAGCAGATTGGTCAAAGTGGATCCCTGTCATTATTCTTGTAATTGGTTCATTAGTCCTTATCTGTGAATCTGTAAAAGCTTTCTCTGAATTTATGCTTTCAATTCCAAGTGAATTAACCACAGAAACACCTAAGAATGGCTAACAGACCTCACGACACACGTACACTTGCATGTTTGCCACTGAGGACTGCATGTTTACTATGCATGTATTAGATGGGAGCACAAAGGTCAGGGTTGTACAGAGGTGTGTGTCAGAATCCTATTAGTTAAAGCCTGACCTGAAGTCTCCTCTCTATTTATGGTTGATGGCAGGAACCATTCTAGGATTTCAGCCTTTGATTAGAGCATTAGATGATGTGTCATTTCTGTCGGTAACACTTCAGTTTTAATAATATTCAGTTTTAAGTCATTTATAAGTTATTAGTTAATTATTAACTAATCATTTAGAAAACATGACTATACATTAATTAATCATTAATTATTGGTATGTTAACAATTTACAAGTGTATTGTAAGTTATCTTAAAAAAATTGTAAATCATGAAATAATCAAACAAATAATTAGTAGATACTGTAGTTAATAAGTTATTAGTTGTTATATTATGAATAACTTATAAATCATATAAATTAGTGCTGGGAAAAGATGAATCACATTTAAAGCACTAATATAAATATAAATTGATATATCTCTGTTTTTAAATTGTTGTATCATTATCTCAATAAAGAATGGTTAATCATGAACAAATGATGAACAAACCATTAGTGAATAAACATGTATAAACTTTCAGTGGGTTATTATGATAAGTTCTTTCACTCATCAACATCGACTTGGGTTCTGTGTGTAGTGTGTGGATCTAGTGATAATGTGAACCGGTTTTACCTCTCACTGAAGCTCACATGCAGGTACATAGTGGTCAAAAACTGCATGTTTGCCAGAAAAGACAGCTCTTTGGAAGGTATAGACACCACCGTGGGGTGTCCTCATGTGAAAAAAAATACTAAGCATTTGCATGCATGTACTTAACAACCACTGAAGTGTATCCGGAGTGTATCCGCCGGTGGGCGCGACCTAGCCACGAACAAATTAATAATCAAATTTGTAAAAACTATTGCCTTAATCAACACAAAATAGGTGTAATTTGAAAGCTTAGAGCCAATTTGATTAATAAAAAAAAAATGTTAAATTATTATTTTTTTGTACGTATGTACAAAACATCATATAGCTCAGATAGTCATGTTTCATATGTTTATTTGTAAGGTCTCACGGAGTAAAATACAACAAGCATAAACGTTGCTTAGACTAAACTTGTCATGGGCTTTTGACTAAACCCCCAAACATGCCAGATGCAACTCACATGTCCTACTTCCACCTTATTTCCTTCCTGAGTTATTGCATGTCAAAAAAGAAATATGAGTAATATATTTTTTTGTCTTTTATCCAAATGCCTACCTTTTGACTCTCCTTGCTATAGTTTTGGAGCTACGATTCTTTACTTTTGTGTATGTCACTCAGAAAAAAACCTCTAAAAATGCATTCAGGGCTTAAAGGGTTAAAGGAGGTGAAAGCAATTTCTGAATAAATAATTGCCAAAATCTCTCTCCAATATTACTGCTGAGGCAAATTGGTGTATCCGTCAGTGTTTTTTATTTCGGATTCAGTACTTGGTTCATAAAAAAAAACATGTGGTATACATCCATATTTAAGCAGCAACAAATGATTAATATTGCAATATCCTGTTTTAAATAGTGATTAAACATATTGAAGTAATAAGTCTGAAGAATAGTAATAGATATTTTTGTATCACTTTATTTTGATCCCCTCTAGACATTCTGTTATAAGTAACGTTGCACCTACATGTCAACTAACTTTAATTATTAGTATAATATAAGTAGACTGTTTGCTTAATATCTGCTAACACTTTATTTTGATGATCCCCCAACAGACATTCTACTGACTATAAGTAACTTTTCAAGTGCATGCCAACTTATTCTAAACTTAAACACATATTCTATTCACCCTACTTCTACTCCTAACAGTCTAATACTCAACTAATACTCTAATGAGAGTTAGTTGACATGTAGGTGCAATGTTACTAATAGTAAACAATGTCTAAAAGAGACCACCAAATGTAACCGATAATTCTGTTTCTATGAATAAATGGAATTTTACACTTGATAAATCATGGTCCTGTGAAACACATGGAGGTCCCACTATAGCCACTGGATTATTTTATCAGGGATTTCTTCAAAAGTCATTTGTGTGTCAATCCCAGTTTTTGAAACAATTGCCTTTTTGCCTGTACAACAGATCCATTGCATGCATTTAAACAAATAAGCTGTTCACACAAAAAAAAGCCATCTGAACTCTTTGGTTCATTCCTAGAGCTTAAAAGTAGTGTATTTTAAAGCTAAGATTTGAAACAGATGCATCAGATTAGGGGTGATCCCATGTCCTATTGAAAGCATTATGCAGGGCATTGATGGGATTGCACTACTAAGAGGTTAAAAAGATATGGCTTGCTGATTGCTGAAAGGTTGATACCACAAGCATGTCTCTTTTAAAGTCAACATGAAATCAAATTGACCCTATACTTTTCACCATCCAGTCAATTCCCGATGAACATATTCACATCTTATCCTATTTTTTTAAATGTTGAATATCCTGTTTCACTCGTAAATGTCACTTTATTCAAGTGGCAACTACAGTATGATCAATATACCATTATATTGAAGTCAGTAGTTGCACTCAATTATTTAGAATCAAACAGAGCAACTTGCAAATGCAGTTTGTTTGACAATTTGATCACATAAGATTAAGAGGGTTTACGGTATATGGCATGAGGTGTTTAATGGCACGCTCTCTTTCAGATTAAGCAAACTCCTAGCAGTTCTTCAGATGGATTTTGAAGTGGAGGATGTCAGCAGCCAGTCAGAGATTCAGGTGATTAAGTGGGAGTTGACTCTTCCTGATGAAGTCAAACTGATGGGGGCGTCTGAAGGCACCATGAGGATCTACACCACTCAGAGGGACTTTGTAGGCCTGGCTCCTCTAGTTATGGTAGGTATTCATTAAAGATAGTAAAACATTTTTTTTACTAATACGTCCCTTTAAAAAAAAAAAAAAAAGGAAAGGAAAGAAAGAGAGAAAGAAGTACACTTTAGCTCCACTTTTTTACTTTTACATTTTTTCTTCATTTGTCACCCGACAGTTAGGGTTCCTTGCCACTGTTGTCTTTGGATTGCTTAGTTGGGGAAACGTATTATCAAGCAATTGAACTGATCCAGTTATTAAATTGAAGTTATTAAAGTGAACTGACTCGAGCTGAATAACTACTGTACATTACTGTCTTCAATAGTAGCTTATAGCTGACTTGAACTTATTCATAACGGATAAACAGTTATTGAACAGAACTGAATCAACACTGAACTAAATAATGACACTATTATCTTGCTACTTCTGTAATATTTGATGAAGTTTGCATCATTAATTCTGTTGAAAATGAAAGTGTATTATAGATTACATTTATATTGAATGCAATTAGCTTTAGAGAACTTTAGTGTTTTTTTTACCCACTTAAGTTAGACTTAAGTACATATTTATGTCATTTTATAATTAGGCCTATGTTTATTATGTTCTTCCAAATGTACAGACAAGCATCTATGGTAAACTAAAATATACGTCAATGTCATTTCTATTGAAACTTGTATGCAATTTATTAATATGTATGCTAACATTTTACAATAAGGTTCGTTAGTTAACTAACGTTAACAAAGATTAACAAATACAGTAACAAATGTATTGCTCATTGTTAGTTAATACATTAACTAATGAACCTTATTGTAAAGTGTTACCATATGTATTTGTAATTGTCTTATTGTTTAAAACAGTGATTTGAAATGTAATAATACAAAATGCCCTTTTTATAAGTGTACTTAAGTATGTCAAGAAACATTTTATGAAAGTGTATTCTCTTCAAGTTCACTTAATAGGCCTTAAGATTTGTACACTACAAGTGCACATTCCACATTTCTTTTTCACTTTTTGAAATAATCTGATTGGCCTGTTAATAATACGTTGCAAGAAAACACAACACCATTTCATTGATGCAGAGCATCCAGTTTACCTGTTTACTTACCAAATGATTAAAAGTTCAAATATCTGGGGTGGTACCACTTTGTGTTTTTAAAAGACATGGCAGAGAACTTTTTAACAAAACCGATGTTTCTATATGAGACAGTAAAGCATCTTCATGACTTATTCACTGGCATTTTGAAAGACAGAATTGATCCAGCAGGGTACCAGGCGCTCGGCACCGTGACAGAGCTTGTAAATGCGACAAGCTTCATCTGCAAGACAAATCAGGTTGACCTTTGGATTGTGTCCAAACATGAGCAGATTTAGGCATAATCAATCAGATTTTCTGTAGCAGCTCTAATATACAGCTGGACACCGTCCCGGAAATCTGAAAACAGCACAGGACAGAGAATGGCCAAAAACTCCTAATATGTTTGCCAGATCTCTTACGAAAAAAGGCCATTAGTATACTTTAAAAATATATACATTCAGTCTTTAAGTCTTCCTTTCAGTAACTTACTTAAGAAATAGTCAAAATTAAGCTTGCCTTATACTGACAAATATACAGAAAAGTCTAAGTATATTTGTACTTTATCTATGTTCAAGTGGTAAATGTAACATGTTCAAGTTTATAGTAACAAGTCAGCTTTGAGGTGGAATAACAGAGTAAATAGTAAATGATTGGAATTTGGCTGATTTAAACTGAAGAACAGCAACAGACTTGATTCAAAAGGGATTTTATCATAAGCAATTACCAGAAGATATATGCCCAGTTACAGACCAGGCCTAAGCCTAGTCCCAGACTAAAAGGCATGTTTGAACAGTCTTAACTGAAAGCAACTTGCATTGACAATGTCAGAAAATGTGGCAGTGCCATTGTTTTCTCTCAAGATGCACACCAGTACACGCAGACTAGCGTCTGACACTATAGGCGGCGGTTTTAGCACCAAGTTTACTACTTTTACCCTTAAAGGACACTAAAAGTCCCCCTGTAGTCAATAATTGTATCCCTTAAAACTCATCTTTGATCACCAAAATAACATATTTAAACGTTCTGTGGGGAAAAAAATTATTCATGCCTTAAAATAGCTTGAATGTAACTCTACACCCTTGCTTTATTTAGTATTATGCGGAGCCATGGATATGCAAATGAGCCCCGCCTCCACTCACTCACACAAGCGCGTCTACAAGTCGATGTATCAGAATGGAAATACGTTTTATGTATCGCTCTCTACAACATAATTTGTTCTACATTATCAAACAAATAATAATGTGTCGCTAATGTTATACAAACCATGTTCTCGTTCGCCATCTCAGAGTCAGACAGCTGCCATCAAAAAATCAGAACAACTCTAACGTCAGACGTCAGTTGAGAAAGGCATAAAGTTCATTATAACGTCGTAATATATACAAAATTCACCCACCATAATGCTAAATGTACCCGATTTTATCAACAGAAAAATATACCTGGATAGTCTGGCTTCTCTTGAGACTCCCCTGCTTCGCAGCAGTTAATGATATGCTTCAGCCCGCCCGCACGTTGACGTGATTGGTTACACGGTAGTTCGTGACGTCAGAAACACCTGTGATTTCAAACTGCTTTTTTTTTCACTGCAGTTTTAAGGTAAAAATACTCCGCAATGGTATTGACATGAATTTGCTCACATTTTGTCTTAAAGCACATTAAAAACACCACATAGACACATAAACTTTTTTACCACAGAGGGGCTTTAAATTTATATTTTTTATAAACTATGTGGGCCAATTTAGTCCCAAGAAGTACTGAAATTGTAAACTTACAAGTATACTATTACTACAGTGATATTAATATACTACATACATTATACTTGGAAGATATTCTTGAACTTTACTTAAGTTTGCTTAGTAAGAACTTTGAAGTATTATGTACTTTTTTGTAAGGGATCATGTTTTTGGACATTTGAGCAATAGCACATGGAGCTGCTAAAAGGACATTCTCATTAAGGCTCTTGCAACTGAAGAACTCATGAAATGCTTATTCAAAACTTTTTTTTTTTTTTTACAAATCCAATAGATACAAGTTTATGCCACAGCCTGGGAAATCCATGATTTGCACCTTGCTGTTTCTAGTCGGCTTTAGGTGGTTTTTAGAGGGTGAGGGTTTTTAGAGCGTATTATATTGGATAAGAAATGAATCTAACTATTTTAGTTCATGAAAAAACAATGCTGTTTGATCAAACTAAGTGTAATGGCAAATCCATGTTTAACGCAGTGCATGAAGTTAAATTGAGTGACCTTTGTTTCCTGAAAACCTGTTTCATTTATGTGAGCAGGCATTTTGCATCTGTCAGGATCTTTAAAGTTCAGAGGTTTGCCTCACTAAGCTGGTGCTTCCCATGTCACTGTAGACAATATTGGCAAATGGGGTTGTGACCCATAAAATAATCCGTTTTTTTTGCTTTTCACTTCTCATCAAAAAATTACTTTGATTACATAAAGTTGTATCAGTCCAGGTAGAGCATCTCTGGCCCAGATTATCTAAATAGATTGGCACAGGCCATCCCAACCTAAAATCCGCCTTTGTGTCCCCGAACATACTATTTTACCAGTAAAATGTGTTGAAAAAGGCACTGATATTATGCCATTATATTCATCACTAGATTGCATGGTGTACACGTAACTTGTTAAATCTCTGACCTTCAATTGTAGTTGTGAAATCTCTGAGCAACTTGTTAAATCTCTGACCTCCACTGCTAAAGTTGAAGCTTAGCTCAGTGTCACGATCCAACATTTAACTTTGATCTCTGTCCCCTGTGCAGGACACAGAGCTGTTGAACACCGCCGTGCTGACTGGTAAGAGGGTTACGGTGGCTGTGCGAACCGTCGCTGTTGAACAGGATGGTTCTGTAACGGATGTCTCCGACTTTGCTGACTGCAGCTCCACAGATGAAAATGTTCTAAAGGTACAGTTCCTACTGTATTTACTCAGCTATTTTTTCTTTATCTCAGCTCAGATACAGCAGTCGTAAAGTCTACTGAAAGTCATATCAAGCTAATATCAAACTCTCATTCTCTTTGTGCATGCGAGATAGAAAGAGGTCAATAATGTGATGCTAATTTTTTGACCAGATCTATTAATTTATTCAAAAAGACGTTAAAAATGTAATTCATACAATGAAATGAATGCACCTCTCCTATCATGAGCATGTTTTAATAGAAATTCTTCTTAGGGAATAATGTAAAAAATTATAAATTACAATATCATAATGCAGAGAAAGGCCTCATTAAAATAATTAAATTATTGAAAAGAAAACCGTATTAAAGCGTTTGCCATAATTTGTATGATTATTTCATAGATTTATACTGTACATTATTTTAACAAAATTGCTCCACTGAAATTTGAAATAAGAGTCATGTGGTGCAACCAAAAACACACGCACACACGCACACACACGCACACACACGGTAAGTGTATTTAGTAATGAAAATAATGATTAAGATAAGTAAGATTAAGTAAGTTTTTACTTTTTACTTGAAGGCTACACCATGATATTTTTTGGCAATAAATTACAATTATTCTTAGTATAGTTTTTTTACTAAAATCACATGAAACCTTCATGAACACAAACCACATATTTCTAAAAACTTGGCACATGCGTTTAAAACTAGATTTATTTATTTGTAATTAACCCAAAAGGCAAAAGATGGATGGATGTGAAAGATGGAGTGTCTGTGTATGTATGTCATGAGCCCCGTTCACACATTAAACCTGATAAATAACTTTAAAATTACCATGCTGACTTTCTGATGTAGAATGTGTTTTTACAAATATGCTGTTGTCCCCAAGCAACAGCGTTTTGTCTTTTTACCGATAAAATACCATTCACACGTCAGCACATAAATGTTGGTAAACTCTGTAATGTCAATCATTGGAATTTATCTTTGAATGCTACGCAGTTTTCTATATCCACCTGGAGCAGAAGCGTTTTAGTTTCACTGTTTGTCCAGGTGTGACAAATGACAAATGATAGTACAATCAATCACAGAATTTTTCATCACTCATGACAGAACACTTTGCGTGTGCCCGCCATTGGCGTGTTTTTCTGGCAATCCGTGTATTCACTGTTATACGGTAGGGGGTGTGCTATTACACTAGATAATATTTGTTTAAAATCAAACGCTCTGTTCTTTCTTTTGATATATTGACTGTTTACATATAAATACAACAAAATATTCTGGGGAGCATAAAAGTTTTGAGAGTATGATAAAAAAAAAACGCTGGCGCTGGCCCGCATTTTAGTAAACACTAGTGGGGAAAGGAATAGTTAATGGTTGCTATAATGCTGAAGTTACTATAGTACGCAGTAGTAACCGCAGAGTTGATAAATAAAATAGAAGACAGGGTCTCGAGCGCAGTCAGATATCACAACGGTACAAGTCCGTCAAGTTCATGTTTACTTAGAAAAACAATTAAAAGCAGCAGAGCTTACTGTAAACCCCTCTGACAGAGCTTTATGATTGGCCCAAAGAAAATATACATGCTCATGGTAATCTTATGCTTTGATCACACATAGCATCATAGTGGTAAGTTACTGGTACTTAACTTCTCATACCAGAAAATTGCCAGAACTGATTTACAGGTGTTTTTGAAAAGGTCCTGTTCAAACACATGTGTGAAAGGGGCTTCTGTCAGACATGCAGTGATAGAAGGTCTCAAGACAACATGTCAAAGTCTTCTCTTGTGTATGCAACCTCTGTCACTCTTCGAGTTCTTGTGACAGTCCTCGCAAAGTCATTAAGCCACGCTCTGACCTCACTCAGGAGGGCTGTATCCTTTATGTTGAGGACTTAATCTGAAAGGACAGCTCAGCACCATACTGCGACTACAGCCAAGATGAGAGACTTAAAAGAACTTCAGCCGTGTCTCATTCAAGGACAACACTGCTTTCTGGCCTGATTTCTTAGAATTACACAGAAATGCATTTACTTTGATGTCCTCAGTAAAAAAATGTATCCAAACTTAAAACAAGATTAATAGATTATACATGAGCAGCAAACATGATGAGACTCATGTTTGGAATAGTTCCCCAAAAATGAAAATTCATGTTCCAAACCAATGTCCTGTTCTTTTTTCTTTTACAGAGGAACACAAGCTGAAAGATATCACATGGCTTCAGAAGTCATTACGTCACACAGATTGTATTGGTCACTTGTTTTATTTAATTGTTTTCTTCACAAAGCATTGCCAGTATAAATTACTGTACTGTATTTAAAAGAGCTCTGGCAGAATCTTCAAAACTGTGTATTTGTATCTTTCTACTTTTGCGAATTTGCATAGAACAACATTTAATAATCCTTAATTTTTATTTGCTTTATATCAAGATAGTAAGTATCCGGTTATTGAGTATATTTCTTCTCCACCAATGCAAATAGTTCATCAAGCTCTGCATGTTACCAAGCAAACCAAAAACCTTTCTGGAAAAACATGCATATACTGTACAAGTGGAGCGGACTGACCTCTTTCACTCAATGGCTGCATCCGAAATCACAACTCGCTGCTTAACTATCATATTATGAAGCATTGTTGGAGAAATGAACTAGCTAGTCAAGACAGATTCCCGAAACACTCGTAACTTTGTCACACATCCTTCTTTCAAACCACGTTGGTTCAACAACACAGAACTGTCGTTAATTACATCAAGCAGAGTTTATGCTAATTATTTGGTTTAAGATCGAATAAATGTCCATTTTTTTGTTCTCCATTGTATTGCTTTATTTACAGATGTTTGATCCCATTGCAGGCTCCCTCTTACATCATATTTCAGGCTTCCCTTGGGGTACTGGAGCACACTCTTTAAAAACAGTGCTTACTTTTGACAAACTAAAAAGACACAGAATGAAAATTGTATATGGAAGAATGACAAGATGTAGAATTTACTGCATGTAAGCTTGCTTATTGAACTTAAGAGCAATAATTATTTATATAGTCCATATGTCATACTAAAAAAAACTACTGTATGCTTCTAACCAAAGGTCGAGAGTTGTAGTTCTAAGTAAACAACTTTGTGATGTTTTTCGTGAATGGTTTACGGAAATATGGTTTTGGGAAACACAAATCATTGAACTATGTTGGTAATAACAGAATTTGTGACTATTGTTGGTTAACAATGCTTTTGGGAAATGCACCAATTGTAGAGTTAGAGAAAACACTTACTGTACATTTGGACTTTTAAAAAAATCATTGACTTAAGATTTTTAAAAAAACATGGCTGACCAATCAGAATGAAGTATTCTAAAAAAAGAGACGTAATAAATAATGGTGGTCACAAAGAGTTTACTATTTTCTTCAAATGTGCCAGGCCATATATCCATCACTGTCAGGTTATGCAACTTCTGTACCAGTAAACAATTCATATTTTACCTGGGTAGGTAAATGTAAATTTCTGCAAACTATACTTCCTCTCCCTGCTGTTCTATGCTGCTGCCTGTCATTTTGGAATTCTATAGAGCCTCTGAGGTGTGTGTGTGTGTGTGTGTGTGTGTGTGTGTGCTGTGTTTCACATCAGAGTGCATGTATCAGGCATAAACAAAGGCTTCACTTGCTGTCTAGCACAAACTTACATTCTAGACAGCATCCAACTGTTCATTTTATTTTTAAAGCAAAATGCTTTCATGAAAATATGACACATAAACAACAGTATATTACATTCAGTATTTATATTACGTTCGGCACAACTATGATTGCTAGAAATACTGGTAATTATTCATTCGTTTACTAACTTGCCCTGTTTACACCTAGTATTAAGCGTTTTTGTCATTCTGATCACAAGTGGACGATGCTAAATACAGGGCAGGGGTAAACAGGGTCTAAAACGTTTCGAGCTTGTCCACTTTCGATCACTTCCAGAGGTATTCAAAACTGTATTCGACCGGATTGCTTTCACATTGTAAACGCGTATGTGGTCATATGCGTTCGAAAAAACACAAAAGGCTCTCTGCATTTCCGTCGTCTCCCTTCGTGTTTATATTTAAATAGCCAGAAGGTGTACATCGTCTATCTGTGATCCGATCGACCAAAACACATCTTAATACCAGGTGTAAATCGTCCATTTGTGATAAAACATCTTAAAACCAGGTGTAAACAGGGCCTTAGATAAGATCATGTTGCTGCTTTTCACTGCTACTGCTACTAGGCCCAGATGGAATCTACTTTTGGCAAAATTTTGGCATTTTCTACACTGGTTTTGAGGGATGGATTCTGTGGGATGGATCTAAACATGGTAAAATATCTTATACAGAGCTGAATCTAGTACACTCTCATTTGGAATGGATAGTACAATCAAATTAGAAATAAATAATAATAAAATGAACATGTTAGACATGGACGATGTGATGTGTAGGACTTCAATAGGGGATATTCATATTCTGCAGAAATTTGCAGCAGTGGATAGCAATGCGAGTCAACTAATGGGATAAATACCATAAATACTGTATTATGGATTATAACCTCATGCATTCATAAACATGTCATTTGCAATCCATGTTAACCCTGTATATGTAAGTAATCATGGTGTTAAACTGCCAATCAACACAAGCCATAGTGACACAAACGCTATACAAATTAACTGATAAATACAGTTTGGTTCATCTCTACTCGGCTAACTTGCTTTTCCACACCAGGATGTTGGTCAAAGTCACCCCTGTATTCCTTCCTCAATCTTGTTAAAATGTAATTGCGTCATAAATTACGTTTGATTTAATCATGTGGCGGCATGCATTTGGTAAGCCCATGCTGAATGGTTAAGTGTCTGAGACTCCAGATGTCATACTTTATATTTCAAAAGTGACAGTAAACACATAAAGGTTACATCAAAAATGCAGCGTAAGGGCCATGGAGTAAACAAAGATCAAATACTACTACTTTATTTTGCTATACATTTCTAACTTTCAGAAATGTATATTCAATCTCAAGTTTTACAACTTTAAATGCTGATCTGAACCTAAATTATACTTGGTCCCAAAAAGTGCATTTTGTACTCGGGTTAAGCAGCAACAAATCCTCTTACACAGTCGAAAGTCCATTCAAATCCAGCAAAACATGAAAGCTACCGTGTGAACAGCCCGCGCACTATGAGTTATAAATAACATAAAGCAATTTTGGATGCCCTCAGGTGTCTGACAGATGCGACTTTGTCTACGTGAATGGGAAAGAGACCCAGGGGCGAGTGAGGATGCTGGTGAACTTCACCTACAGTTACCTGAGCACTCAGCTGGAGATGAGGGTTTGGTTCCCTCGTCTGCCACTGGATATAGAGGTGTCTGATCCAGAGCTGAGTCAGATCAAGAGCTGGAGGATCCCTATCACGTCCACCAAGAGGTACAAACACACAATGACAGCACGTTTACTAATTAATGTCTTTATTGTGATAGCGTTTATTCGGA
Source organism: Phoxinus phoxinus (assembly GCF_949152265.1). Taxonomy (NCBI): domain Eukaryota; kingdom Metazoa; phylum Chordata; class Actinopteri; order Cypriniformes; family Leuciscidae; genus Phoxinus; species Phoxinus phoxinus. The sequence continues at coordinate 13,094,295 of NC_136890.1, forward strand.
AAAAAATTGTTCTCTCATCATGAGCAGGAAAGTAATTTCAAAGTTTTAAGTTCTCTTTCCTTGCCATCCACACATTTTCCAAATTATAATATTGTTTATTATGAAATGCTCTTAGCATGCTGATTAATAATGCTAATTGTAGATGAAAAAACGTCTTGTCACAAGACTGGTTTGAACAGTCAGAGATAAAAATAAATATATACTTGCTACATTCTTGTTTTCTTCAGCAAAATTATCAATCTATTTTACTGATCACCGTGTTTCTGCTACTGTTGTAGTGCTTTGGCATCTTTAGCGGGGAGATACACAATGTGCATGAAGCAGAAAGGGCTTCAACCACTAGATAAAAATATTTGTGAATATAGCACTGAATGATCATTACCAACTCTCGATGTGTGTGGTGTGAAGGGCTACAACGGTGCTACAATTGTCATCGCCTCGCGCTGTTGCATTATAGCCAGAAAATGCTTTCAAATTGTAAATCCACTTTTAGACAGGGTCAAGTGGATTATGAATTGTGGAAAAATTGTGTAAGGTTATGAGTGGGTTAAATACTATTGCATAATGGATTACATCGGGTAGAAACATCCCCTCATTAATTCACAGTTTGATCCAATCAGGTGAGTGTCCGATATGTGCTCACCACTGCTTTGCACTGATCTGAACATTATTTGAATTATATAAATGTGTACATGTGGTTTCTTTTCCAAATGAGGCCTTATCTAAGCTGTTATGAAAACAATGAAAGGTGACAGATGGAGTTAAACGATGAATAACTGGGTTATCAGTAACGTCTGTATGTCCCTGACAGCAAACCAGGCTGGAGCAGTGAGGAAGTGCGTAAGGGCCGGGGCTGTATGCTGCAGTTCCAGCATGCTTTGGTTCGAGTACTCACCCACTTTGTGGCAGAGCAATCAGACCCCCGGGAGCCACAAGCCTTCTTCCTGGGCTCTGACTGGCAGGTGGATGTGACCAGGCTGGTACGGTACTTCATGAAGGTGGAGGACCCTAATATTGCCCGTCTGCAGGCAGGCAGGGTGCTGTCGGGACAAGATGTGGGCACCACATCTATAAAGGTAAAATTCAATTGGATCTGTTGAGATTGGTCTACATCCGACAAGTGTAATGGACCAGGCTACTAATAAATCGATATTGATCTCATGCAGGCCTTATTAACCAGGCGCATCTCTTTGTTCAGGTGCTTTCCCCGCTGTCAGACTCTATCCTGGCAGAGAAGACAGTGAGGGTTGTGGATGATCGAGTGACCATCACTGAACTGGGGCTGCAGTTGGTCAGTGGTCTCACACTCAGCCTGCAGCTCAGCACAGGAAGTAACCGAGCCATCAGTGCCACGGCAACCACACAGGAAGTGCTCAGCAATCCTAAACAGGTCATTCAACATCACTTTCTTTTGCAACCTTAAGCTACATTTGTGGCATGTGTAAATGCTGTTAAAAATACAGATTTGTCTGGTTTAAAAATACATACCTAATACAATTTAACATCCCTTAATCCTACCCAATACCTAAACTTCCTAACTTACTATTAATAAGCATTAATTATGAGTTTATTGAGGCACAATTCTTAGTTATCTTAGTTAATAGATAGAATTGGACCCTAATCTAAAGTGTGACCAAATTAATATTAGTGTTGTTACAATACCAAAATGTCAGTAGTTGGTACCAATACCAATAATATGTCACAATTGTCTACCAATTTCGGTACCACAGCAAAAACTGTTGGAACTTTTTAGCTATTTTATTTAACTATACGGTTGCCGATCCTGAACATTTGGTGTGCTTAGCATGGAAATTTAAATTTGTATTCAAATAGTGAATGGGTTTAAAAGCAGCTCCTATTATCAGGAATCAAACTGACCCACTACTTAGTTTGCAAAATTCAATTTTATTCTGATTGCAGGAGGCAGTGGTGAGCTCCTGGCTACAATTTAGCGATGGCTCCCTCACTCCTCTGGACATCTATGACCCAACTCACTATCGCCTGGCTGTGACATCGCTGGATGAGGGCGTGATCTCTGTGCAGGAGTCGTCTATGACTATTGTGGCAGAAGGTGAAGGCCAAGGAACACTGGTGAGAGCTGAGATGACCATTTGTGAGGTCTGTCAGAAATCAAAGCGTAAAAGCACTTTAGCTGTTGGCAGTGGGAGCTTAACTGTGAAGTTCCAGACAAACAGCAGACGTCCTGAAAACAGCAGCATCAATAATAATGACACGGGAAACAGCACAGGACTATTTGCTGGTGTCACTGGGAAAGATAACAGCAGTGAGCGAGGTAAAGACGGAGAAGAAGCAGAAATTGAGAAGAAGCTGCAGCAGCCAGAACAGGTTTCGAGCAGAAATTCAGAGTCTGAGCGAGAGGAAAGTGCCTTGATGAAGATCACCACCACAGCCAAGTCAACGGCACGAGACTCGACCATTGGTAGCATCGCAAATGATTTAGGAATGGGACGGGCTAATGATGCCTCAGCTGGAGTCAGTAAACCTGGGAATATTTTAAACAGTGGAAATTTCTTTAGTACGGGAAAAGCTGGCAGCGATGATCGCCCAGGAATTTCCTGGAGTAGTAATGAAGTTCCTGAGGGTTCAATGTTAAGCACTGGGAAGGCTTCTGGGAACTTAGTGAACTACAATAACTACCCTCCCCAAGTGGAAACCACCAATCAGGAGCCAAAAAATGAATATGGAGATGATGATGATGATGATGACATTGAGGGTCCACTATCAAACCGTCCACTTACAGACCTGGAGATCGGGATGTATGCATTACTGGGAGTCTTCTGCTTGGCTATCATAGTGTTTATGGTAAATTGTGTATCATACCTGGTTAAATTTCGGCATAAGCAGACACCTGCTCAAATTTCTGAGCAGACTGGTCACCGGCATGACTGGGTATGGCTGGGAACAGATGCTGAGCTGGTTATGAACGTCACTGGAAATCCGTTACAGCAAGATGCTCACAACACGTCTGTAATCGATATAGGACCCAATACAGAGCCCTGTGGCACTCTCACTCGAAGGACCTCTTGCCAGGTGTCTTCGGTGTCAAATGACTCCAGTGTTGGGGGCGTAGGATCCCTTGCAGCAAGACCAGTCCGAAGTGAGTCCCTACACTCTCCCACTAGTAAGAGGAAAAGGGTCCAGTTCACCACCTTCACATCATTGGATCGACAAACTTCTCCCAAAACTTTACCACAAGAGAATGGACATGGCATTAACTGGGTGGGAAAGGAGGACAATTGTATGACACCTGAGGTGTCAGCTGCCGAATCATTGCAACAACTGTGATTGTAGGCTCACACGCAGCCTGATTTATGCACCCATAGTGTACAGTATATCTCTATACCAGGGGTGGGCATCTCTGGCACTCAATGCCTACTGCCGTAACCCAAATCAAACTCCCCTGTCTGTAATTGTCAAGTTTTCCTGAAGCCCTTGGTTAGACTTTTCAAGTTTGTTTGATTAGGGTTCAAGCTAAACTCTGCAGGACAGTGGACCTCAAGGGCCAAAGATGCCCATCCCTGCTCTATACCATCACCCGAATGCCTTCTTTCTTTGGGAAAGTTGTTCTGTTGTTCCGTGCTACACAGGATTATGGTCAAGATAATCAGTACAGCTTCATGGCTATCATATGGCCAAGGTGTGACTTGAAAGACTTAAATTGATTCTGCCTCAATGACTGATCATGTTAAAAGGGAGAGAACACAATCTTGCTATTATTATTAAAAGTACCCAAAACAACAACTACCTTGAGGTAATTGGCCAATCTCATTTTTTTGTCTTCCTCAATGGGTTTTCATTGAGAAAAGGTAAAGATTTAAGATAAATTGTCAATCTTTCTCTAGAGCCAAACACTGAGTCACTATCTTATGTTTGTTTGTTACTCTGCATCCTTCCATTTTTTTTACACAAAAGCGCATGTGATTATTGTATAGATAACAGTTCACTTTGTTTGAAGATATTTTACCACCCTGCATTTGTATGTACAGTCAATTGTTTCATTTTCCATTAAAAAGCCACATGATAAAGCCATGTGTTCAGTGCTTGGTGCTGATAAGAAATAGAAACCATTTCATTTCATTATAAATGAATGGTAGTTTTTTATCTTTTGTAATCCGTGATCTTTCAATACTTAAATATAAAGCAGTCTTTGCAGGCTTTAATACTGGTAAAAACATTTGAGGTAAATCCAGATGTGGAGGTAAATGAAAATGATGGTCAAAAACCCCCCCCAAAAAAACACAACCACAAAGTTTGATTTGGCCAATGTTACCACAATTTACCATGGTTTGACGATATTCTGCAGCAAACATTTAGCTGAGATAAGCAAAAAATGTCCATGAGTATGTCCACCACTAATGTAATATATGTTATCCCTATTGCTGAACAGAAAATCCACAGATGTTTGTATACAATTTTTATATTTCATTTTATTGTGCCATATATGCAATTAAACATATATACAATCATGCAAAGTCAACGGTTTAAGATATGAGACATACAGTCTTAGTTACACAATAAATATTTTAGATATTTAGATATCCTTTAAACACAAACCTTAATCCCTGAACAAACATACATTAATGAATAAATTAAATTAAATTAAAATCCTACCAAGAGTAAAATGTGCTCATCAGAACAATCTAGTGTTTCATGTATGTAAGGAGAACATAACTATTCTTCATTTGAGATTTATAGAGTTTGGCAGCTGAATCAGCTTATGACTGACAGATAATTGTCTCTGGAATTTATTTAGCCTGCAAATCTTGGCCTTGACATTAAACATTTGTCAAAGCTTTATTTTTTTTACTGCAGTTAAAAGCAGGGCATAATTTGTGCCAGAACAAGCTGGATGTGGCACCCCGGCATCTATTTTAGTGGATCACCCACAAGCTTCCGGAAAATGCTATTCCCTTTACATGTGTTTAAAGAAATCTAGTAATTCTTAGCCATTTTTAGTTTGTCATATGTCTAGTCTGTCCCTTCATATTACATATGCACACATGAATGCAAGCTGTCCGTTTAATTCAAGCTGAGATCCTCCTAAGAGGAGGACTCTTTCTTGCTAGAAAAAGATGTCAACACAATTCTTTAACCCAGAAAACTGTAGTAACAACTACTGTAGAAACACTGGCACTGCACATTTATACCCAATCTTCACTACCAATAAGCATCACGACAAAAACATAAGAAAAACTGCCATATCCATCACCAGTCCTTGTTCTAAGATCTCATAAATTGCAATTTAAGCACCGAGTGTACAGTATAGTACAATGTGTGTCCCTTTCATACCTAGTGAAACATAAGTCCACATTTCCTATAAATATACAGTATTTTCCAGTTTATCCTATTCCAGAAACAAATGGCCACCGTTATCTTTACAGTCGTGGGAGAGGCTTGCATTTCCAATTGAAATATGCAATACAGACTTCCAATACTAAAAGTTCTTAAAGACCTGAGACAAATGTTAATCCCATCATGCTGTCAATGAAGAGTCTCCACCAGTTTCTGATAGGTTATTCTCTCCTTCACTGGGTTGTGGCATGTTGTAATGTAATTCTTTCCATTTCTCACCAGTCTTTCCTGGAGCTCATGGTCATCCAGAAGCTTTCTGGACATGCTCACAAATTCCTGTGGAAACAAGAACATTGAAATTCGTTGAAAAAGGTTTCAGATGGCACAGCTGGTTTTTGGATTTACACTGGATTTAAGCATGGGATTTTTATAAATCAATCAATGAAGCAACATCATTTTATATTTATGGACAAAACTGTTAACTGCTAACCCTAACTATTCAAATTATGAAAATATAAAAACTTTATTCTTTGAGAACAGTGAATTTAATTGTCATGTCAATTGACCGTTCGCAAAGACCCGCCCCCCCCTTAGTTACTGTCGCTATGTCTGACAAGCTAAGCCGCTCTCACACACACCATGTTCTCACGCAGTGAAAAATACATCGCGGAGCAGAGAGGACACTGACAACACGGACAGACCAGGTTACTTTTGGGTTACTTTTGATATTAAACATATGAAACAAAGTATCACCTTTGAAATTTGGTCATTTTTTTTAAGAAATTGAAACAATAAATACCGTTTTGTGGCTCTTTAATGTGTCTGACAGATTGCTGTGTCGCTCAGTTAAAGCTGCTCCTGAACCGATCATCTCTTCCTTCTAGTTAATTTATAGCATCAAATAAACATGAATGAACATAAGAAGGAATGTTGTTTTAACCACGGAAAGGCGTCAGTACACTCCGTTTCTCAAGTTCAAATCCTCCCATGTTAATCTACTAACTCTCCTGACTGCTTTGTCGGACAAAATGGCGGATGGCGAAGTATGATTGGTCAGATCACCTGTCAATCAAGCTCCCTGCGAAGGGTCAATTGTCCATGTTGCAACTTGTCTTTCAACTCGACTTAACACCTTGAGCTTCCAGTGACCCCCTGCTATTTACTCTTAACCACGGGTATCATGGGAGCCTCGTGTTGAAGTTGACTTTACTCTGAAAGGATTATAAACCTCTCTTTCAGCTCAGCAGGGTAACACAAGCCATGTGGAAAAGGCAAACGGTTTTTGTGTCATATGAAAGAGCCGGTCACAACATGAGGCCTCTGCCCTTGACACAATACCATGATGAAACCAGAGTGTAAATGAGTACGTTTGACAGAGATGTGGCCTGGTGAGAAGTGCCTGGGCTCTTTATGAGGGAAACTTGAGTTTGGGTGCAGTTCGAGTCAAGTTATTTGGTATAACCGTGTGATATGGAGGATAATGGAGTCAGTTGATCACTGTTACCAAATTAACCACTTTAGAGTGATGTACACTAACTATCAGTATTTTATGCTTAGTATTAAATATCAGTATTAATACTGCATTTATTGGATAAAAAATACATCAAAAATAGCAGGTACATTTTCAGCAGCCATTACTCAGTCTCCAGTGTCACATGATCCTCCAGAAATCATTCTAATATGCTGATTTGGTGTTCAAGTAACATTATGTTAAAAACAGTTGTGCTGCCTTATATTTTTGTGGGAATTGTGCTACAAAAGGATTCTTTGATTAATAGAAAGTTCAAAAGAACAGCATTTATTTGAAATATAAATTATTTGTAACATTATAAATGTCTTTACTGTCTAGATTAACTAGATGTTTTCTGACATTGTTAGTGTAGTGAAGCGCCTAACTAATCATCAGAGATCTTTTAAGCCTCAACGATACTCTTTGTTCGACAATATATAGTCCAGTCTTAAACCTCTCATTTAGCTACTTACTAAGATAGAGGTCAAGGCTTAGAACAGTGCACAGATGTGACTCATGCTGCACATGGTTAAACAAGTCTGTGGCACTAAGAAAACACAGCGGGGGGGAATGCTGCTAGGCAAATTTAATAAGTGACAAGAAATTTCAGCAGATTTTGCAATGTATAAAACTCCTCTGAAATGCTCTTAAGAATAGTCTTAAGCTTTGACTTAAGTGTCAAAACAATTCTCGGTAAAAGTATGACTTGTCTAAGAGTAAGGAGACTTTTATAAAGAATCTAAAGGCAACTTTCAGCAAAGTTCTAAGACTGATTGTAAAGTGCTGACTGAAGTGCCACTTAAGTGTTGTGAACTCCAGGGAAGCCTGAAATCCTCATAAAAGTGGCTTGTTTTCTCTGCATGGTTTGCAGATCAGTTGGAAAGTCAACGAACTACCACACAGTAATGCTCAAAAGTGTTGACCAGCCTAGGAAAAGTATTAACATATTAGCATCACCCTTTATCCAAATATTATAAAAAAATGTGTTAAGGATTTTGTAAGCATATTGTGTAGTTATGCTTTTAGTCAATTGTTTTATTTGTGATAAACATGCGAAATCATGCGCAAGTGCGGAAACAAGAGAGAACCAGTGGAATTTTAATAACGGATTATGTTGTTGTCAATGCATTCTTTTTTCTGTGAGCTTTTTTGTTTTTCTAAAATCTAAAGCTGTAGTTTGCCCTTTTTTGCCAAATAATTTGATCAGATAACCTTCACTAAGTTCAATGTTTTGTTCTTGCTTCATATTTAAAAAAATAAATAAATATATATATATAGGTTACAAACTACAAACTTTGTAGGTCATTACATTTTTTTTTTCAATAAAATCCAACCATCACTTTTGGCCACTATATGTGTGTGTGGTCAGTGCCACAAAAGTGCTATTAAGACCCTGCTTACTCTGGACCGAAGGGTTCAAGTCATCACTGGTCCACTGCTGCATTTTTCCAGTTGCCAAATTTTTTTATTATTTCTTTTAATACTGCAGTCAGAGCATTGCGTGGGAGAAGTTATAACATTTCTTACAAAGAATACCTTTCCGATCAAACCTGTATCGTTTATTTAACTCCCTGTCATTATATTATAATTAGGGCTGGGCAAAAAAATAAATTTTTCGATTACGGTAATCGTTTTTAAATGTGGTCGATTCAAAATCGATTCTCAAAGGCCACAAATCGATTTCTTCCATATTTATTTATCTATCACCCAAAAGCCAGTATTAGTTTTCCTACACTGTTTACAGGCTTGCAACCTCCATATTGCAGCTAATGCTGTGAGATTTTGTTAGTTTTCTCTGAAACATAAAATAACCTGATCCTGATTGATCAATGCATACCGACTGTTCTGACTTGTCAATTTTCAGCATCAATTTTTTATCTTGCATCAAAATCCTGTCTATTCATTGTATGCATTTGAAGTTGGGTTTTAAAGTACCCAAGTGTAACTAAAATTAATAAAAAAAAGTTTAGTATACAGGTTTGTGGCTCTTAATTTATTTTTATTAATTAACCACTTGTAAACTTATGTTCATCGTTCTTTTTTTATAAATATATGATTTGTATTAAATCTATATTCATGGAGTCGAATCGGGAATCGAAATCAAATTGAGAATCGAAATCGAATCGAATTTAGAGCTTGAGAATCGAAATCGAATCGAATTGGAACATCTGAATCGATACCCAGCCCTAATTATACAGTAATATACATAACTCCAATACATTATATCTTTTTCAGAAAGTGTGTGTTCTCCTCCTCTCTGCTGTCATCTTGTTAGTCCTAACTAGTTTAGGATTCCTCTCCAGCACTCTTAAATCATTTAGGAGCTGAGACCTAGTCTTGACACTTAGGAACCTTTATGAATCACACTTATTCTAGTCTAGGAATAAGAATGACGTCAATCTTCGAATTTTGACACACTTAAGACACAAATTTTACTCTGAGCGGCTTTATACATACGGCCCCTGGACAAGGCCCAAAGAGAGTATATAACAGTTTAAACGGTTTTTCAGAGTCAGTATTTTTAAGAAATTAAAACTTTTACTCAGCAAGGGTGTGTTAAATTGACCAAAAGTTGCAGTGAAGACATTTATATTACCAATTATAATACCAAAAGACATAACATTACCAAAAATGTCTATTTCAAATGAATAGTGCTATTTTGAACATTCTATTAATCCAAGTATCCTGGAAATAAATGGGCACGGTTTCCACAAATATATGAAGCATCACAACTCTTTTCATCACTGATAATAAAAACAAATGTTTCTTGAGCAGCAAATCGGTATATTAGAAAGATTTCTGAAGGATCACGTGACACTGAAGACTGAAGTAATGAAGCTGAAAATTCAGCTTTTATTTATATATATATATATATATATACACACACACATATACACACACATTTATAATAGTTCACAATATTAGGGTTGTTGTCTTTTTATTTTTATTTATTTATTTTTTGATCAAATGAATGAAACATAAAACATAAAATATGTTTTATGTGAACTTGGTGAACATAAAAGACTTCTTTCAAAAACATTACATAATCATACATTTTTATTAGAGCCGGGACTTTAACGCGTTGATTAAGATGAATTAATTACACAAAAAACAACGCGTTAATTTTTTTAACGCATTTTAATCGCACTTATTTTTGCACCGCGGAACGTTTCTCGCTGGATGAGTTAAGGCGGACCGATTATACTGGAGCACCAATAGATGGAAGCGTCAATGGCAAAAATAGCACTGGTCTGCTGGACTTGGTTGAACAAAAATAAACAATATTTTGTTGCTTAAGCTTATGTATTCAGTCATTATTCAATGGTATACTAAAAATCCATGTGAAAAAAATTACTTCTCACTGTTCTCAGGTCAAATATTTATATACGATTAAAATGCGATTAATTTCGATTAATTAATTACAAAGCCTCTAATTAATTAGATAAATTTTTTTAATCGAGTCCCTGCCCGAATTTTTATACAAGTCCAAACATTTGAATGGTAGTGTATTGTTGACTTTTTATCTGTATTTGATTTGTGTGAAAATAATCACTATGGGGCAATAGTAAGTACACTTACACTACAGTAATGCATTTAATCCTCCAAATGGCATCATGCAAACCACAAGAGTCAACAGTCTGCCGAGAAGAAGAGAAGCGTGTACTTGCGCTCTGTCATGGAACAGCTCTTTGATTTAGAGGTCAAAGCTTAGCATAGGTCACACATATAGAAGGGCACATGGTATGTCCACATGCTCACAATCTTGCAAACAAATATGAATGCTTTCATTTACAATTTCCTGTGTTTCTCCAGAGACTTGCGATTTTCAGATCCGCTATTGCTTTTAATACATTTGAGATAAGCAAGATAAATGGTTGGTTGGAAATTGCACAGAGGAGCAGATTGCTTTAGGGATAGAAGTTTTGCCCTTTGACCTTTTAAGCTGCCTTGAACTCCTCTCAGCCGTTTAGCACGGCGGTACAATGAACGCTAAGTCTGTCTGTTCCCCCTAAAGACCCAAAACAGGTTAAAGCTTAGTCACCAGCAGACAGAGACAGCGCTAAGAAGAGGAAGTCAACACTACTCTCCCTTTCACAGCAGCGTTTTAGTGCCAAAAAAGATGTCTAGAATAAAGTTGTAACACTATTGAAGTATTAATATAAAAATAAAAAATAAAAACAGAATAAAAAGGTTAAAATCAAAGCATTAAAAACCTGTATGTCTTTCTTCTCATATGTTCCAATAATTCTAAATCACATGATAGCCTTATGCGACTAACAGGCTGAAATTTAAGTTGTTTTTTACTGATAAGTCTCATTCACGTTTGCATATATTGAAATAATGCATTGAAAATTATGCCAAACATCTTTGTTTTTTGTGTATCTCGTGACCAATCACAACGTGGCAAATTTGAATCTGTGTATAGTCAAACTGCACTAATGAGATTTGCGATACAGTGGAGGGAAAGATTGCAGTGTGTTTTTCATATGTCTTCCGAAGACTTGGGGCCTAATTTACTAACAGTTTGCGCAAGCTCAAACCCTCTTTTGGTGTTAAAAAAACTACTGTCAGGATTTACTAAAGACACACAGTGAAAAATTAGCGCTGAACAGACGTGGACAGAGTTATTTTTGCGGCTGACCTTCTTGCATATACATTTCTAGGAGTTTCCCTTTCAGATGCAAAATTTATGGGAGGAGAGTATTTAAATGAATCATGCAAGGTTATTTACTAAGGTTTGCGCTAGTCAATTTACAGGTATTTGCGCCGTTATTAACCACCCAAAAAAGCTTGCTTGCTCTTGGTAAATTGCGTTGGTCATTATGGAAATGTTTTGGCTGTGTTCTTTCATTTGTGTGTCGTCAGTAGATCACATGCAGAACACACTCCTATCAGTGCTAATTTGCCCTGATTAGTAAATCTGGCCCATGGAAAATATAGATTTTACTTTTGTATACTTGTATCACAATCACTTACATTCTATGGAAAAGAGGTAACAGACAAAAACACTGTGATATGATTTCATTGTATTCAAATTAAACCGAGTAATAATCCAAACCTTTGTAAATCTTACCTGAGGGCTTGAGTACAGCAATCCTGTGACCTTGTGCTCAACTATTGCAGCATTTCCAGGAACATCCCTCGCTAAAACAGGCAAACCTAAATCCATTGCCTAAAAACACACCAGATTGCAATACATTAACTCTGTTTGGCCTTGTGCACGACGCATGTACATTTATTCATTTTCCAGGTGCTTTTTATCTGAAGCGCCTTAAGAGCATTCAAGGTTTTCTATCAGTATTTGTGCTCCCTGGAAATTCAATCCATTACTGTGACATTGTGAGTGCCATTTCAACTCCAGGATCATTCACTGTAAGATAGCAATCAAGCATTATGGGCTAGATGATTGCATTTACAAAGCTTTTCCTTTTTATTTTTAAATTCTTGCAAATTGCAACAACCTTTATAACTGCAATTCTCTGTAGATACATTGGCCATTTCAATGTAGGCTTGTTCACATTCGTGGGATAATGAAAAGACGTGGAACTGTTGAGGAAAATATGATAACAGCTACTTAGCACATTAATCCCACTGGGGGTTGAACTAATCTGGTCAGTTTGAACACAGATTAACTAGATCCACGTAATGATATTGTGGTCATAATATCCTATCTAATAACGGGCAAAACAAACAGATTCAAAGCTGCTGTAAATGATTCCTGCACTAGTATTGAGATCAAAATCAATAGCAGAAATAATGATTGCTCAGACTGGTTTCTCTTGGACAAACCAAATACTAGGGATACATCTACACTAATCTGGATGCATCCGAAAATGCATCTTTTTCTTTGAGACTGAAACTCAGCATTTTAAAGACGCTCTACAGAGTGCATACATTTGAAAATACCATTTCCTTTCACCCTATTTCCTGCATTGTCTTTGTAATGTAATACAAATGCGTCAGCCATTGTCTTGGTAACGGAAGAGTTGCAGTCGTATGGATGTAAATAGTGACCGCGTTATGGAGGATGATCAGATATTTATTTTAATTTTATTATAAACTTGTATAAATATGTGACCCTGGACCACAAAACCAGTCACAAGTATTTGTGGCAATAGCCAACAAAACATTGTATGGGTCAAAATTATTGATTTTTCTTATATGCCAAAAATCATTAGGATATTAAGGAAAGATCATTTTCCATGAAGATATTTAGTAAATTAGTAAATACCGTAAATATGTAAAACATTTATTTTTGTGAGTCAATGCAGCACAATCGCGAACATACATGGACAACTTTAAATGCGATTTTCTCAATGTTTAGATTTTTTTGCAAATAGTTGTATCTCGGCCAAATATTGCCCTATCCTAACAAAGCATACATCAATGGAAAGCTTACTTATTCAGCTTTCATGTGATGTATAGATCTCAATTTCATAAAATTGACCCATGTGACTGGTTTTGTGGTTTCACTCCAATGGTCAAGAATTTGTTATAAAACAGATTTGATTAAATGAGTTCTTCCTGACAAACCTCTAAGATGGCAGCAGACATTCCCTCTGAGAGAGACGAGTTGACCAGGGCAAATGATTTCTGCATGGCAGAATGCAGCTCCTCCTGACTCAAATCAGCTGCCAGAAACACTCCAACAGACCTACACACACACACAACCTCATGAATATGTTATAAAACATCCAGGAACAGTTTACAAGGGGGCATTTCCTTATTTTAAAAAGGGAATAAAAAAAATACTGGAAAGATTAATGATACAGAAATATTGAAAAAAAGCAGATGACTGTGCGTATGTGTGGGTCTAGTGGCAGTAATACGAAACTGAGACTTTGAAGATCAAGTACCCGAGACCGAAGGAGGGAGATGAAAGTAAAAAAAAAAGAGCAGATCAAGGAGGAAAGATGAAGACGTGAGATGATATTTACCTCTTGACACTCTCCTCAACCTCTGCGGTAAACACAGGATCTATCTAAAATGAGACATCACATGTTTAATAAAATACATTTACAAAGAAAAATATTCACCCAAATGCTGAAATATGCTTTATTTGGTAAGATTTGCAGAACATTTACAAATAAATTATTTGAAATGTCATTCAACTTGAAATAAAACAAAATAAAAAACAAAAAGGTCTCCAAGCTATATTACGCAATATCTGTAAAGTTCTGTTCTTGAATATTGGGTTTTGAACAAAAATAGACACAAAAAAATCAGTTTGACAACCAGTCAAAAGTTTGGAATATTTTTTTTTTCTAAAGAGGTCTATTATAATAACCATAAAAATACAGTACAAACAGAGAATAATTGAAATACAGTAAAAACAGTAATATTTATTCCTGTGATGGAAAAGCCAAATTTTCAGCAGCCATTCCTCCAGTCTTCAGTGTCACGTAGCACTTTCAAATATATAATATAATATAAAATGTGTATCTAAATGCAAACCAACATTTACCATCAAAAATCAACCATCATTGCTAATAATTCAAATCCTTAAAAACACTTATCAGTAGCCTATTGGTCATAAAAGCAAAAAGCAGTCCTAAAACTTTAGTTTAATTCACATTTTTCCACACAAAATTCAGGGGCCATGTCCTGTAGAAGCAACATGAAAAGTAACTTAAGGTCACGTTGTGATGAGAAATCAGATGAATGTCTTTTCGTTATTATGCAGAAGTTCCTGCGGCTTATCTTTGCTTATAAGCAATAAAGAGCACAAATCCCATGTTGTTGATTTTTTCCCTCTTGCTCTTTTTGCCTGCCTGTAAAATCCTGTCAATAATACCAAATCATGGCCTGTGGACAAGACAACGTTTCATACTGATCATAATTTCCTACATGGCCAGTTGTCCTAGGAAAAAAAAGAAGAAAAAAAAAACCCCATTTGAAAATCCCATAGATTTCCAGAGATTAGGGTCAGGGCGGGGTTGTTGCTCAATCTGATTCATTACGATGAAGGCTTTGCGTGTATTAGCTGGCCGGGGCGGCTGCAGCACATGCAATTTGGGTCAAAGATGATATGAGCGTGTGAGCGTGGCACAGCCTCTCTACAAATCCTGTTTGTTTTGATTCCACTATCTGCCTATTCATTCTTTCTAAGTGAAATGTGATATTTGATGTACAATTGAATCCAATAACGATAGCAAAATTAGAGATCATTGCTTTAACTAAAGCTACTGGATAAGAGGAAACCGTGTGATCAGCCCTTCCCACAGAATATGCTGTTAATCATGGCCCAAAGGAGCAGTATATAGGGTCAAGAACTATATGCAAGAGCAATTTAGCACAGAATAAAGCTTTTAAACTATCTTTATATTAGATTTTAAATGAAAAACTGAAAATAGGTCAACGGGTGTATACAGTTTTACATTACATGGAACAAATCCCAACAATCCAAGATCCTTAAAGAAATATGAAAATATGTTTTCATAAAAAGTTAGCAAAACTTTGTGCTTTTATCAATGTTAATACAGTTCTGATCACAGGTTGAAAAAATATGAAGAAAAATTTAATTCCAAACCCGTAAGACTTTCGTTCATCTTCGAACCACAAATGAAGATCTTTTTGATGAAATCTGAGTTATTTCTGTCCCTCCATTTACGGTCTACCATTACTGATGTGTGCGTTAATGAATGTTTATATGTGAATAAAAGCCTAAATTCAATCTGTTCATCATATAAAGCGATCGTGTCTCTTCAGCAAATGTGGACTAAACCGCTCGATTCATATGGATTAGTTTTATGATCTCTTTATGATCTTTTAAAACGTCAAAGTAGTTGCGTAGACTGTCAATGGAGGGACAGAAATCTCTAAGATTTCATTTAAAACATCTCCATTTGTGTTTTCAAGACGAACAAAAGTCTTACAGGTTTGGAACAACATGAGGGTGAGTAAAAAATGACAAGTTTTTAATTGTTGGGTGAACTAACCCTTTAAGAGCCAGTGAGTGTAAACTTTTTGAATTGACCGTTCGCAAAGACCCGCGCCCCTTAGTTACTGTCGCTATGTCCGACAAGTCGACAGTGAAAAATACATTGTGGAGCAGAGAGGACACTGACACGCGCTGACAGACAGGGCTGACCAGGTAACTTTTCGGTTACTTTTTATATTAAACATATTAAACATTTTTGAAAAGAAATTTAAACAATAAATACCATTTTGTGGCTCTTTAATGTGTCTGACAGATTGCTGTGTCGCTCAGTTAAAGCTGCTCATGAACCGATCATCTCTTCCTTCTAGTTCATTTATAAAATGTTTGTTTCCTTTCAACAACAAGTTAACATCTTGAATCACGTTTAAAATAATAAACTCATTAGAAATGAGAAACCACCAATAAAACCCAATTTAAAGAAAATGTATTAGCTGCTGTTAATTAGAAGCACCTACAAACAGGTACAGTATTTAAAGAGGCATGGTTCAGAATGTTTTAGGAATGCAGCTTTAAATAATATTTTCAAATCAAACCAAACGGAGGCGGAAAAGACACAAGACATCTGGGATCCATTTGATGTCATCAACATGAGCCCTCCCCTCCCCAAAGAAACAATGAGTCTCACCACTCTTCAGATATTCTTATCAAACAAAAACACACCACAGCTTACAAGAACATGTAAGCAACTGGCAGTGTCATCGGTTTGCCCGGAGCCAACCACACTCAAACAAGAAAGCCTTTGAACATCACTGGAGACGAAAATAGACAAGAAAATAGGAAAATGTGTCTCCACCTGATGTGTGAATCTCAAAGAAACATCACAGCACATAAACAAAAGTCACTTTGTGGCAGAAGGAAGCATCGCGTCGTTGTGGTGAAATCGCTGGGGCTTGAGGATGGGTGGCTGCAGAAATAGGCCACACTGAAATACTCAAGGTACTGAAGTTCAGGAAGAAATGAAGGAACAGTGAAGCCACCACGAGTTGGTAGACAGGATCTGTCGGCAGGCACTGGGTGGGACTGATTCAAATGCACTGAGATGCAGAAAGCAGCTGTTTGTTTTCTTTATTTTACAAAAAGAGTTTTGTTGTTATTGTGAGTGTACACAAATCAAAGTGGACCCTTTACAGTTTCGAATGATGTTTCTTTATGACCAAAAAAGTATTTTATGTTATTTTCACTGTTATCAGGAAAACATGCAAGTGACCTCTTCATGAACACTTGGACATGCGACAAATAACAGCGCACATTTATCTAGGTTAACCCTTGTGCATCGTTCAAATTCCCATCCTTTCGTTATGTTCGTGGCTGAAAACAGCCACTACTTTAAACTGCTGTAAAAATTGATCAGATAAATATTTTTTTGAATTTTTTTTTGCATAAATCTATTAATCAACCTCAGTCCTGTTCAAAACTACTAAATGTTTTTTAAAAAATCAAGATTTTAACTCTTTAATTGCCAAATTCATAAATTATGTCGCTGATTTTGGGGGTAAAAAAACACAAAATTACTTATTTTCAATATAAAATGTGATTGTGGACTGGATTTTTTTTTACCTTTTATCACAGTCTTGGACATGTCAAAGATTAGAAACAACATTGGTTTTGATGCATTGTTAGTTTTTGTGCAGCATCAGATTTTAACTTTTTCTCCCTCATTTACTGTTCGTGGCTGTTTTTGCCCCATTGACTTCCATTATAACCACATTTTTTGATTGCAAAGCAATGACACCATATAATCATGCATTTTTGATTGTTGGTGGTTTTCCCTATTGGGAAGAGGTAAAATTTGTAATTTTTACTGTTGATAACCAGATGGCACCATTAACCCTTTATATAGGCCTGTGCATAAAAAAGCTTAGTTTCTGGCTTTTACATGGAGTTATATGGAGTATAATAGCATAATAAAGTGTGTGTGTGTGTGTGTGTGTGTGTGTGTGTGTGTGTGTGAGAGAACTCACCTTGATGCGTCTGAGAAAATCAAAATATGCACCTCAGCTCTCAGAACTACATGGAGTAAACAAAAAACTAAGTAAGTGTATTTATGCATCTGCCTTTTGATGGTGAGAAATGCAGACTAAACAAAAACTAAGCAAGTGGATTTGAACACTTGCATGCAAGCCTGCTGCTCATTTGATGGTGAGAAGAGCAGCAAGCAACATGAGAAAGGGCTTGACTTGTAGTGAAGTTTTAGAGATGATCATGCAGCCTGACCCCTCCAGCGAGCTACATGTATTGTCTTCTCCCTCTGACACCACAGACTCAGGAGAGGCAGACCATGATTTGGATGTGGCACCCTCATCATCCTCTCTAGCTTCCACTGAAGGCAAAGGGGATTTCAGAGGATCCTGGGTCTGGGTGGATTGGGAGAAACGGCGAAGTGTGGTTTTCCACCAACGCGGAGACAACTCCCTTTCTTCAGCCTGCCAGAGGCGTGACTTCATGGCCGACGCGCTATGCCATCGCAAGGGTCCAGAACATTGATTCTGTGTTCAATCTGTTTTTTACGGGCGCCGCACAATGAGAAACTGGACCGGGGTGGACTCCACAGATCTCCGTGCCTACATGGGGCTACTGATTTTGGCCGGCGTCTACAGGTCCAGAGGGGAGTCCACACGTTGCCTGTGGGATGATCACAGTGGTCGTGCGATTTTTAGAGCCACCATGTACCTCTCAAGATTCAAGAAATCAGCAGAGCTCTGCGTTTTGGAGGTTGGTCATGCTGACAATGAGGTCAATAATCTCGTCGGCCCTGGAGTCGACTCTGGCAGGCTGAAGAAAGGGAGTTGTCTCCGCGTTGGTGGAAAACCACACTTCGCCGTTTCTCCCAATCCACCCAGACCCAGGATCCTCCGAATCCTCCTCGCTTTCAGTGGAAGCTAGAGAGGATGATGAGGGTGCCACATACAAATAATGGTCTGACTCTCCTGAGTCTGTGGTGTCAGAGGGAGAAGACGATACCATCCTATGTAGCTCGCTGGAGGGGTCAGGCTGCATGATTATCTCTAAAACTTCACTACAAGTCAAGCCCTTTCTCATGTTGCTTGCTGCTCTTCTCACCATCAAATGAGCAGCAGGCTTGCATGCAAGTGTTCAAATCCACTTGCTTAGTTTTTGTTTAGTCTGCATTTCTCACCATCAAAAGGCAGATGCATAAATACACTTACTTTGTTTTTTGTTTACTCCATGTAGTTCTGAGAGCTGAGGTGCATATTTTGATTTTCTCAGACGCATCAAGGGGAGTTCTCTCACACACACACACACACACACACACACACACACACACACACACACACACACACACACACACACACACACACACACACACACACACACACACACACACACACACACACACACACACACACACACTTTATTATGCTATTATACTCCATATAACTCCATGTAAAAGCCAGAAACTAAGCTTTTTTTTGCACAGGCCTATATAAAGGGTTAATGGTGCCACCTGGTTATCAACAGTAAAAAATACTAATTTTACCTCTTCCCAATAGGGAAAACCACCAACAATCAAAAATGCATGATTTTATGGTGTCATGGCTTTGCAATCAAAAAATGTGGTTATAATGGAAGTCAATGGGGCAAAAACAGCCACGAACAGTAAATGAGGGAGAAAAAGTTAAAATCTGATGCTGCACAAAAACTAACAATGCATCAAAACCAATGTTGTTTCTAATCTTTGACATGTCCAAGACTATGATAAAAGGTTAAAAAAAATCCAGTCCACAATCACATTTTATATTGAAAATAAGTAATTTTGTGTTTTTTCCCCCCCCAAAATCAGTGACATAATTTATGAATTTGGCAATTAAAGAGTTAAAATCTTGATTTTTTTAAAAACATTTAGTAGTTTTGAACAGGACTGAGGTTGATTAATAGATTTATGCAAAAAAAATTCAAAAAAATATTTATCTGATCAATTTTTACAGCAGTTTAAAGTAGTGGCTGTTTTCAGCCACGAACATAACGAAAGGGTAGTGAATTTGCCCAGAGTGTACTGTTGATTTTTTGAAAAATTTCAAAGCATTTTCCCAAAATGTGTGTCAAAATAAGATTTGTCACCAAAAATCATTCCATTTGCTGAAACACAGAGAAAGTTATGGCCAAAATAAGACTAAAAAATACCCCATAGTGGCTGAAAACAGCCCCAACAGCACATAAGGGTTAACATCAGAGCGAGCCTCCATGTAAAGTGGCTAACGTTAGGCTACTACCGTATTTTCCGGACTACAAGTCGCATTTTTTTTTCAGTTTGGCTGGTCCTGTGACTTATAGTCAGGTGCGACTTATATATCAAAATTAATGCATACTGACTGAGATGAACCAAGAGAAAACATTACCGTCTACAGCCGCGAGAGGGCGCTCTAGTTGGCGGAGTTGTTCAGAAGCGACACCGAGGAAGAACTCAATGGATTCAGTGTTGCGGAATGAGATCGCGGGAGCTTGGTGAACTTGCTTACCGGTAACTTGCTTGTTGGACTCGCTGGCTTATGTTAATTTTAAACATATACCTATTCAGCCTCCCAGGTATATGTTCTTTATACTATTGTGTAGCTGAATAACTGTTAATATCTGACGTTACCACACCGGACACCAATTCAGCCTGTAGTTCTGTGTGCTATTGCGTAGCTGAATAACTTGCCTTTCCAGATTAAATGTCTGTTCTTGGTCTTAGATTTTGTGAAATAAATTTCTAAATAAATGCGACTTGTTTTTTCCTTCTTCATGACGCATTTGCGACTTATACTCCAGAGCGACTTATAGTCTGGAAAATACAGTACTTACAATACATGGTTTCAAATGATAAACCATTTGAGGTCAGTGGCAAACAGCCGTGTTAATGATCTGTCCGTCACGAACCCAAGTGCGTGACTTCCTGTTTTTTTTTTTCTGTGACTACCCAACTAATTAAAATGTATTCGACTAAGTCTCTTCATCTTGACTACGGTTTAGTCGACTATTAGGGGGCAGACCAAGAAAAATCTAGCAGAGACTCACTTCAATAACTCTAAATAAATAACTCTGATAAAAAAGTACACTTTAAGGTACACTTCAAAGAGTTTGGATCTGAAATCACATAGTGTCTGAGAAGACAATACATTTGAAGAGGAACGAATTTCGTGACCATTAAAAAGTATGTTCAATAAAGTACAGATGTGTGTAGTATGATTTAAATACTACATTAAGTAAAGTGTCCAGTGGATGAGCACTTGAGAATCTCTGCGGTAATAGTAGGTCATTCAGGTACTTTTTGCCTACAGTTTTATGAATACTATGAATTTCAACATGCTACTCATTTCACATTCAGTTTTTTCCCCCCTACTAATAGTAGGGAAGTTATTCGATTATTTTGGTGTGGCTTGATCTGATGATCTAAACTCAACTATGATGACTGGACAAAAAAAGTAAAAATAAGCAATTTGTGTTAAAATACAAAATGGTGGCCAATCTGGCGGGCAGAGATTCAAAATAAACTTCACTTAACTAATTTTTTTTTATATCATTTTTTTAAATCTATACCAAAGTATTCAAAAAGCAACAGAAACTGTAAAATAGAGCAGATTTTGAAGGTTGTTACATGAATATTAATGGTGCAGAAAGTCAGAAAGATAATATTTATAAGTACTGTATGTACATGAACGCCACCACAAAGTTGTATTGAAGAGATCAGGATTTTCTTTGAGCTAAAGTTTCCAAGTTGGAGTCAATGTCAATGAGAAAACATGGCCGAAGCAATGGATGCAGTGTCTGTTTTGACAGTAAATTTATGCAATTTTTGTATTTACAATAAAACTAGCTGCATGTACAAAATAAGTTAGAATACTGTATGTAACAACTCAGATTACAACACATAAAAAAGAAAAAACACATGATGCACATTGTTTAAGTCGCAATGAAATATTTTTTTTATTGTGAAGTACACCTGAGTGTAACGGATAATTAAAAAAGAAGAAATGTAGGGCGGGAAATTGGTTCTATGCCTCGGTTATTGATTGGATTTTGAGATGTGGGCGTTCCATTAAAAAATGAAGGCAGATGAACATGAGCTTGCAGGGGTAGAGTTTAAGTAGACTAAATGATTTGAGAAGTCCTGTATATGTCACAAAAAAAGAAGCCTGACATTTTCAGTGGAAGGTAAAGTTATGATATTTTGATAAAAATTGAGAGGTACCGATGTATTGGCCACCGATATTTATCGGCAAACTTTTGATCAATTTAAAACCATTGGCATATTGGCTATATCATGAAAAAGGCAGATATAACAAACCAATGGTTTATTAATTAACTGTGTGAGTTTTATAATGCATGTTGCATAATCCAATGCTTTTCTCTGGGCACAAAAATTAAATACTTGCTAAAACAAATAGAAATGTGTAGAAAATAGAGCAGGGCTCGACAATAAGGACAGGCCAGCGTGAACGACACTCAGGACAATTGACGAAACTGCAACTGTCCCGATCAAGCCAGTGCTGCATATTCACAAAATTTTATCCTTTTCACACGTTTTAAGCCTTGCCAATTTAAATATTCAAGCACAAGAAGACAGGAAATAGACCTCACTTGCACTCACTATGAGAACTTTTTCATTGTAATGCCTGTTGTATTATTTGCAGTAAAAGTACATACCATCTGGCTCTGACCAAATTGATCTGAATGCACCTGACGTCGTAATTACAACTTCCCAACTTGTTAATACAAACTTCCCAGAACAACTTGAACACACCATTAGACCCCGTCCGATCAGTGTGCCAAATTTCACAACTTTTCACCATATGGTTCCCTGGGCTGTCTTAAGACACTCAGCCAGAAAAAGAAAACAAATATGGTGGAACTAAAATACCGTTGCTGCTTGATCCCAAATAGAACATGCAGTCAGACTTCTATAGTAAAACTTTCACGGATTAGAAAGGAAGTAATTTGGGCTTTGGGTCTTGTGTTGACTTGCTCTGTTCCAGTTTCTCTTCTATCCTTTCCCCCAGACACACTCAGGGAAGCAAACATTTATTTATTTATTTATTTTGCCTTGAGCTTGTTTCTTTCCTCCTCCCTTTTTTCAATCTTTTAAAATCTCTTTATTTCTAAAAATATTTGACCATGTTTGTGACTAGTCTTGATTCTGCCCAGAGGGGGAGGGTGACCTCTCTACGGGGTTGGCAGAATGGCAGCACCTAGACTTGGCACATAATCAGGAGTGGCAGATGGCCTGCCACGGGCTAGCCATTAGCTCCTAGCAGCTAACAAGCCTCCCCTAGCACCATATAGCACTGCAGGCCTACTAATAGTCCAAAGCTTATGCTAGTCCCCCGCAGCCCCAATCCTTTCCATGATTCCACTGCTCTAGCTCGAGTGAGCCTCTAAATGCCTCTGATAAGTCCAGCTTAATGCATGCTAATGTTGTTATCTTTGCTACATCCAATTAGCGCTACCTTGGAATCTACAGAAACATGTTGCTCACATGCGCAAATACTGACACAGCTCCTTTGAAAAGGATGTTAGGGTGTGTTAT
Source organism: Phoxinus phoxinus (assembly GCF_949152265.1). Classification (NCBI taxonomy): domain Eukaryota; kingdom Metazoa; phylum Chordata; class Actinopteri; order Cypriniformes; family Leuciscidae; genus Phoxinus; species Phoxinus phoxinus. Next base: position 13,117,584 of record NC_136890.1, read on the forward strand.
GGGCTTTTGGAGAGGTTAACTAGTCACGGGAGGATATACAGCACGTGTGGAAGCGTTTCACAGCTTTACCTGTGGTGATGACAGCAGGGTGGTTGTTCACTGGAATAATTAGACCAGGGACTACTTTCTTTCGAGGAATAGATTATCTAAGAAATGTACAACAATGTACACTTTTTAGTTGCTACTTTTATTTTTATTTTTCAGCAACCAGATGTTTTCAAAGTCGAGTAGCTGATCACTGAACAGTCGAGCAAACACGATAATCAAACATACAGTACTCATAATAATTTTTTAACAATCTAAATGATAAAATAATCTGATAAACTTTTTTTTTTAATAGTTCATTTGAACTATGAGACATAAATAACTACATTTCTGTTCAAAAGTTTTGGGTTGGTACGATTTGTAAAGTTTTTGAAAGAAGGCTGTATGTATTTGATTAAAAAAAATGCAATAAACCAGTAAATTATGTTTTATTAACACATTTTGAGAGGAACACATTCAAATGATCTATCCAATCAGCACGAGTTTTCCTCAACAATTTTACTGCACCCCTCCACCACCCAGACTCCTATACTTGTGGCTGGTCCCTATCCCAGCCAGGGATACGGGGGAAGTACTCTGGGTTCTGGCCAAATTCTGAGCTTGGAGCCCTCCCCGTGGACAGCAAGGTAATTTGTAAGTATGAACTCGAGAAAATTGTGAAATATTTTTACCACTTAAAATGTAATTTATTCCTGTGATGGTAAAGCTGAATTTTCAGCATCATTACTCCAGTCTTCAGTGTCACATGATCTTTCAGAAATCATTCTAATATGTTGATTTGGTGCTTAACAAACATTTCTTAACATTATCAATGTTGAAAACAGTTGTGTTGCTTAAAAGTTGAAAAGAACAGCTTTTATTTTAATCAAATATGTGTGTCTGAAAAGCAAGGAATTTAAGAAAATCAAAGGGTCATAAAAAATATATTGACGAGCAGAATCTGGGCTGTGAACCACTAGTTGTTACCCTGAACTCGAGGCTTGTCTTATTAAAAATCATACTTTCTTTCTTACCACTGGGCCAATGATGATGAGGACCACTAGAGGGTTCTGACTGTGCCATTCTGTAAGAGAGAAAATCAACGAATTTGATTGAACACACATAATAATGTCTATTAACAATAACAAAAATTCAAATGATACGGTTTACGGTCCATGAAGAATGATGTAAAACTGATTTCATAGAGCAGCATTACCTGCAAATGCTTCTAAAAGATACAGAGGATCCTTAACTCGTCTGAGTCCACATACCAGAAGAAAAACATGTAGATTTTCCACTTGCTTGGTAAGCACACCTAAAACACAAGACAAAGAATGTCACATCAAAACAATCTTGGTATCTTTAAACATTGCATCATGATTTAGTTTTGGGTACTTTTCAAATGCCTTTTATGTATAGATTTGATTGTTTACCCCAATGATGTACATGACTTTCAATCTTAAAGAGGTCATGATATGTGAAATCAATATTGAGGGATTTGTGACATCACACGTCTCCAGAGCAAGACATCGACAAATATATTTACATTGCACCATAGGCCCCGCCCACTGGTGTTCAGTTGCTTAATGGCTGGCATTTGCCTACACTAGATGTAAGAGTTCCGTCGCATCAAAAGCATGTAAAACCCATTATAATAACTACTGCTGTCTACACTGGATACAGTAGAGGTCTTGAGTCTGCTGACAACAGGACAAATGGAAGAGTGGAAAAATCTTCGCTTTGACGTGTCCGTTCGCGTCTCTGTACAGACTTCAGAAGGATCCCAGGATGGTTTATTTTAATGGCGTTCCTGATCGAGTCGGAGGATTATACGTTTGTTCGGAGTATGTAATAGAGAGTTCGCAAAGAAACTTTTGTTGAAAGATGAATCCGCCAACTGTATTGGATCGACAGCAGCTGCATCACAAACCAAAAGTAAATGATTTCTTAAGGCTTTGTCTGTAAATGACAGTTTTATATGGATAATAAGGGTTTTCAAAACACTTACTTGGTATCAACGCCCATTCGCTATTGTACGCGTTTTCATATGCAATGACGTTAGCCAATCATAACTGTGGTCGTTTACTGACAAGCCTTAAAGGAGCTGCCCCTTAAAAGTGGATCATTTTAGACAGAGGGTCAGAATCAAGGTCAAAAAAATATTTTTTTATTTAATATTTTGTTTTTTTGTGTGCAAAAAAAACTTTATTAACATTATAAGTATGTTATACTTGTAAGTATGTTATCCGCAAGGAACATATTCAAATAAAATAAAAAATCCATGACATGACCCCTATAAACTATTAAAAAAAATCAGTTTATGATGTATTGTACAGTATGTTATTTCACTCTTTGTTTTAAACTATCATAAACTGATTTTTTTTATAGTTTATAGTTGAAATAACATACTGTACAATGAATATTGAAATGGTTTGTTTAGTGATTTATAAACAAAAATCTATTTCCAATTAAGTTATATTTGGTCAAATTATGCTGAAAAGTGTGAAAATATTATTTAGTTGTGCGTGTATTTAGGATACATTAAATTAGGCGCTATGAAACTAGCATTAGCTGAATAAAGGAGTCTGCCAATTTATTCCAAAAATGTCTAAAATGCAATTTCCACCACTGAATGCTAGTCTAGTGTTAAAAGTGCTCATATTTTGAGAAACACCTAACTACATGTGGAGAAAAACTGCTGACCCTGAATCAGATGTTTAAGTGTTTCTGAGCACTGAAATGTAATGTGACATAAATCAATGCATACATGCTGTACCTCCATCTGTAATGAGGCTAATCCATCAAACAAGGTCATAGAGATGTCAGAGTTGCAATGAGCGCAAAACTGATTGCATGCTCAAAGTAGCGTGCATGACGAGTACTTTATCAATATGGCATACATAAATAGTAAGTATGTCATGTATATATATATGGCATGGATTCACAGGATACACAAAGACTAACAACCATCTTTATGTATATTCTTTGGTTTAAAGCCGAACATCTGGATCACTGAACGACCACTGGATTTTTGATAATCACTGAGGAGGATTAGGAAAAATTACTTTGACATTAACTTATTTCAGTTATACATAACTTCCCTGATTGGAATGTAAATATCTTAAGGAATTTTCCAACCATTGAAGCAAATTATCCTCACCAAAGTACCATTCGCACCAAAAAACGCATTTGAATTCAAAGGCTTATGGATCGCAACAGATGTTTTTGAAAAAAAACACATAGGCACATATATGTTCATGATGATGCTCCATGTCCATGTGACACAGTCCTCTCTGTTTTGTCAGTAGTTGGTATATGTGGGAATGTTCAGTCCAAATCTGTCCTTAGCCCCAGATCATCCCTCGTTTAAATCCCACCTATTCCAGATTATCCACAAAAATATGAGCGTTAGTGTACGCATGAGTGCATATGTGTGACGTTTGCAGATTTCTTATCATAAACTGTCTTTACTGGACAAATACAAACAATGAAGAAAATTTGATAATAACGATAGGTTCCCCCGAATACTCCCCCATATGTCTTTAGCAAACAGACCCTGCCCCAAACTCATGTCAGATTGTGTCAATGCATTATAGTTCAATGCATTGATGACACAAGTCATGTGAAAGGGCCTTTAGAGTTAAAGTAGTATTACACATACTATTTTTCATACACAGTATAAATGGGTTTCTATAGATGAAAATACTGTGTATTGTAGCCTTGAAATTTGAAGCAGACACAACCTCAAAATGGGATCAACATATTTGAGCCTCCTTTGCATTAAAATTGAAAAACCTATGAATTTTAGCACTACCTATCTTTCAGAAACAATATCTTTATATTCACAGTGCTTTATTCAGCCTGTTTTGGGCAGGTAAAGCCAGAGTGCCGTGCCATACGCCTGAGGACAAGAGTGATAAATCAAATGAACTGTGCTACTCTTTTGGCTACAAACAACCCATACACAAGCTGCTTAAAGTTGAGCATGGTTGCTTTAAGCAGAAATTGCTCCCTATTCCTGATCTGGAATCAGTTTCTGGAATGATGTTAGTTTCGGCAAGGCTAAGGCTGGTCAGAGGCCAGTTTGAGGACAGCTTCCACTCTTAGACATAGTAGGGGAAGGTCACAAAGGTACGTGATGTGAGGTAAAGCTCTGGGATTAGATGACTGATGTAAGGGTACATGCTTACAATGGTTTAACTCACAGACAAGGGCTTTGAGTGAATTTGTACCTGGAAAGTGAAAGACATTGAGGGTTTCACCTCATTTACCCCATAGCTGGAAAAGCTGCTGGACCTAGACTCACATTAGCTCTACTGTATATAAAGGCATTTCTAAAAAGGGTAGTAAACATTCACACCTAGCGTTTTTATTTTGAAAAGTTCAGCTTTCAGACATTTAACCTTCATGTATACTATATACAAATACTTTCGTGAAGTCAAGCACCAGATAAAATGTTTAATATTTCATTATATTATAGTAGATGTTTATTTAGGGCCTTATTATTTCCAGTTTCAGAATCTAATTAGAAAATTGTAATTTAATTTGAAAACAGGGGGCAGAACTGCAATTCGAATTTAAAAGGAAGTCGATTTTTTTAAAAAAAAAATCAATGAAATTCATAGGAATATTTTTTCACTAGGCGCATTTCCATTACAGATTTGCGCGATTTTTTTCCGATATTTTCTAAATGTCGATAAAAAACTACTGTGAAATTACGTTTCCAATAACCGATGTTTTGTGACTTAATTTTTTCCTCTCGCAATAAGTCATTCCAACAATTATGGCAACGAACGGTAGGTTTATGTATATCCCAGCCACAGCACTAGCCATTATTTTTAATCGAAGGAGACATAGGCATGTTATCCAAGCATTAAAGGCAGGGAAAGCCACTTATACTTGGGAGCAGCTGCGTATGAGATGTTTCTAGGTGTTTCTCCCACATATCTGCTTTCAGGTCTTGATTGTGGCATTTCTTAGTGGTTTAGAATCCAGTATTCCCCTAATTCTTTTGTCTTTTATGAGTTTAATAAAGAACTCTGTCTCGTCTTCTGTCCAAACATACCACACCATCTACGTCAGGTGACCTGTAAACGCACAAAAACGGTTTCCATTGCAGTTTTGCGAAATATTAATTTTTCGTACTGCCTGAAAAACCACTTCATGCGAGCGTAGAAACTTTTTTGAAATTGACGTGTTTCCAATTAGCGCAATTTGAAGGGTAATGGAAACGTGGCTACTGTTATGGTTCTTTGTATTTTGTGTCATTGTTTTATGTGTTTTAATTTTTCTTGGTAAGGTCATGTCCTTTGTTGGATGTATCATTGGTTTTCTTTGTTTTATATAGTTGTTTTCCAGGCTTTTTTCTATTTTTACTTATTTTGTAATAAATCGTGTCTGCCAGCGTTACAGTTAGTGTCTTATAACCAGTATTGGGAAAAATTACAAAAGTAATGCCTTACTGCGATACTCCCCCAAAAAAGTAACTAATTACTTAATTACTTTTTATGGAAAGTAATGCACTACATTACTTTTTTGTTACTTTTTCTGACCTAGGTTGGGCTTGCTTGTTAGTTTTTTAAAAAAAAACAACAACAACAAAGTTTGGCAATTGTAATGCTGCGTTCACACCAAACGCGTATAGAGCGCCAAATTTGCATCTATCGTGTCTAGTTGGACGCAAAAATTTTACGCGCGTCTGAGACGTAATCCGCTTCTTGTGGCAGGGGAAAGTGCTAGGCTGTTGTCTGTTTCCAAGATGGCTGATGTTGATCGAGAATTCATCGAGAGTCACCGCTCTGTATTTGCTCTGGAGGCTCTGGAGAGCAGTACAGCGGCGTAGGGGTCATCGTCACCGTACTTGGGTCCACCAGACCCTCCGGAGGAATACCCAGTTTGGCGAGTTTCACCATTTGCTCCAGGAGCTGTGCCTGGATGACGGCCATTTTCAGCGGTACTTTCGCCTGTCCCGCGCCCAGTTTGATGACCTGTTGTCCCGCATCGGAGCGATAATCACACTCAAGCACCTAATCTGTCATTTATTTTTGTTTTGATGATAAATGGAGCCAGCCTCCAAAAGTGATTAACCTGTCCTGTGATTTTCATCACGTCACTTCACCACGTGACAGCAGCAAGCAGACTCCTGATTGGTTAATGTGGTGCGAACTAACGCCAAAGTTCAGATTTTCCAACTCGGGCGTCAGACGCGAATAATGCACAAAAAGCACCAAATAAAATTGGCAAAAAAACCCCGCGTCTTTACATTGACTTAACATGGAAATCACTAGCGCCAGACACTCTTTTCACATTGGGTGTGAACGCACCTTCAGTCTGAAGGACATCCAAAGGCACACCTATACATTAGAAGGCGCAGCTCAAACAAAAATTTCAGCTGTGCTGCCATTCAGGATCACAGAAGAATAGGAACCAGGAGAACAAAGTTAAATGCTATTATTTCAGCCATTATTGCTTATTGCAGGGGTCACCAAACTCGGTCCTGGAGGGCCGCTGTCCTGCAGAGTTTAGCTCCAACCAGGTCCAACACACCTGCCTAAAAGATTCTAGTATGCCTAGTGAGACCTTGATTAGCTGGTTCAGGTGTGTTTAATTGGGGTTGGAGCTAAACTCTGCAAGACAGCGGCCCTCCAGGACAGAGTTTGGTGACCCCTGGCTTATTGTTATGGCTGAATTGGATCAAAGGTCAGCAGCAAAGACATTGTTTAATAAAGTGAGAATAAATGCATAAAGTATATTTGTATTGAACTATTTAATCATTGCAGGTTTGTGCAATATTCTGAGTTTGCATTTTAGCCTTTAATCATTTAAAGGAATACTGAATTTGTTTTTGTGCAAGTGAGATAAGTAAATATGCTCACATTTAGTCTAGAACTACAATAACCAATGTGTTTACACAGCGCCTCTGTATGCACAGTCACAATTTTCTCAACACTGAGACAGGAGAGGTTTCAGTCAATAAATGGGAAAACAAAGTAACATGCATTACTTATTTGAAAGAGTAACTCAGACATTTTGTAGTAAATTTAAAAGTAATGCGTTACTTTACTAGTCACGTGGGAAAAAAAATCGAATTAAGTACTTCGCCTTACTTCGTTCTCAATACTGCTTATAACTGATTACATGGTAAAAAAGTTGGTACATTTATTTAATTTTGAATAGGAGGCAATGGACTTAATTTAGAACAAACACTTTTTGGAAAGTGGTTGTCTGCAATACAGCACTATGTAGCACTGTAGAGCTGTTCCATTAAACATCTTTTATTCATAAAGACCTGCACAAGAAGACAGCGAGAAAAAAACTTCACAATGCTTGAATATATTTTAGCTTTTAGCTGTGGGTTTAATATCACTCTTGGAGCAGTTACTTAAAACTAAGACAGACTTAAAGTAGTCTTAAGGTTTTCCAACATGAAAGTGCACTTGATATCACCTCTTGTTGAAGGGTATATCATGAACAGAGGACCTCTACTAAAGAGTAGTCAGTTAATATGCGTCATGGGCAAAACATTTTCAAATATTTAAATCCAAAACTAAACTAACGGATTTAAATCAATCCAAAAAAAAAAAGAGGGTTCATCAAAGGTTCATAAAAACAAACCCACATACACAAAAACAAGCCAAAATAACCAACAGGAGAATTCTGCTACATTATAAATGCAACCGCATAAATGCATTAAGTAAATCTGCAGTTATTCTCAGGTTGAATAGTGCTTGATTACAACACATAATCTCATGTCATCTGGGAGTTCGGATGAACGTCCAACATCACGTAAGCAGCTGCATGGCACAGCTCACTCGCACTGTAATTCTGATATATGACATATGAGGGGCAAATGAGTGAGAAGAAAATACTTTTTTTGGGCGGGGACTCTGCGATTAATGTTTTCTTCTTTGAAGTGCATTAATGTATCTGCAAGAGGCACCGACATGCTTTATTATGAATCTAAAAGTGTATGAATGTCAACCTGAAACAGGGTACTGTCACTGCAACAGTATTTGAGTGTGAACAGATGATCAAACAGATACAGCTGAAGATAAAGTGTGATGTCTGATTTCAAAGGCTCTGCTGCACTGAGGAGCAGTCTAAATGTTTACCTAAAGAAAGTAACGGCACGTCTAATAATCACGCTAAAAGTAGTTCAGCAGAGAGATTAGCCTTCACTGCCAGAGACTGCAAATACTTCACTCCACCATGTGGCTGCAGGGAAAATAGGCTTCACTACATTCTAGAAACTCAGAACACACAAGAAAATGAAATATTTATGGGACTTGCAATGGTGTAATACAAATTAACTAGTAATGATACACTGATTAAGACCTAAATATAAAGCTGTCAAGCTTATTATTTCCTCTGACTTACTTACATTTAATCATTTAGCAGACGCTTTTATCCAAAGTGACTTACAAATGAGGAGAGCAATTAGAAGCAATCAAACTAACAATAGGACAACAATATGCAAGTGATGTGACCCTTCCCAGTTTAGTCTAACGCAGTGTAAATGTAAAAAAAAATTAGATATAGAAGAGAAGAGAAAAGAAAGTGTTCGTATTAATGTATGAGGTGTTGCCGAAAAAGAAGCGTCTTCAGCCGTTTCTTGAAAATGGCTACGGACTCAGCAGCTCATGTTATTATTAAAAGTATATATACATATATATATATCAATATCTACTTTGAAAAATATATAAATAATATTATTATTTTTGTTTATATTTAAGTTTTTACCTAAAAAATTATTTTAACTATTTTGTCTCTACTAGTTTACTTTAAATAGCCCTATATGGTATAATAAATGGATTAAAAAAAGTACAAATATTTCATTTGTCCCTTAACATGTCATAAAAAAACATTATACATTCATTATATCAATTTCTAAGCATTTACAGTTACCTTCCATATACAATTTTGCACACTGCATATGACAGCTATAATTTTATTAAATCTGTCCTTTTTATTGACTACATGCACCACAGAAACATGTCTGATGTCTAAAACATTTTCAGGCACCTTGCATGCTGTGAATTTGCAAACTCTTTCCCACAGTAACTTTAACTTTGAAGTCCACGAATGCCTTTGATCGAGCACTCTAATCTAGTGTTAGAGGATTTGTGCACGAGAATGGTTTACGACGGATTACAGCCATCCTTAAACAAGAAAGCAGGGGGAGTATGTCCTGCACCTCACTGTAAACAGCCGCCATCCATATCACTCCTGTCCAGTTTTTAGACTCGTGATGGATGGATGGACTGATATATGGAAGGTCTGTCTATCTATTCTTTTATCATCCGTCTGCCTTCAAGCAGTGGCTGAATCGTAGACAAGCTTGCCAATTTTCTGCCGTCTCTCCGTAGGATCGGTTAAGATCTGCTCTGACAACTTGAGAGGGAAATATAATTACTGTAGGATGAATTGCACCTCAAAGGTTTAAAAAATAAAGACAACCTAGTGGGCTTTCCCATTTGTGTGAGTGCAGTAGTAGACAAGTGTCTTTTCTACAGCTTTAGATCTAAGCGTTCACATGAAAGAAAAAGAGGAGGATATAAACAAACAGGCCTGTCACTGAAGGCGGGGGGAAAAACTAAAGGCAAATAAAGGCAAAAGCAGCACATCTCTCCAGAGGGAGGAGAAAATTCATCTTCACGTTCCACAGAAACTGATTTGGACACACCAATAGTTGTGCTCAACATGTTTTACCCAGTACCTGTCTTCCTCGTCCCCTTACCTTTCTTTCCTGGGTTTACTCTTTTTTTTTTTCTAGCCTTTGATCATAAGGAGCGACTTTAACATGAATGTTGGTGTGAAATGTTTTTAGTGGGGGATTTATACCACAAAGAAACACATGGGTGTATTTCTCCCTCTAAAAAAGCCATCGTTAAGATCAGCCTTAAAAAGGTACAACACATTTTAAGCATTTGTGAACGCTGGGTTAACAGTCTAAAGTGCGAGGTTAATATAACAATGATTGTAAACAGGCATGTACTGGCCATAGGGAGAGCTGGGACTTGCCCGGTGGGCTGATCGAGTAGTGGACCGATCGAGTAGTGGACCGATCGGCGAAGCTAATGTGTGACAAAACCCCAAAAAACGTGCATCCACCAGCTGCGAGTGAAAGCAGATTGAACATGCGCTGCACTTCTGCCACTCTATCAAGTTATAAACAGTGCAAGTCGCTTGATCAATTCAGATTTGACTCCGAATTTTGTGTTATACAGTGTGGTGAATCTTTCTGAAAACAGTCACGACCATGTAAACTGCATGACGAGGAAATTGTCAATCCAGCATCCTTATTATAATTTACCTACAAACACTGAATATATAAAATAATAACCTGGCTCCGCCCTCCTACGTACTTCCGCTCAATTTAAATTTTCCTTCAGTACTACGTCTGGGTTGGGGTGTATTGTGTTTTCTCCGGTCAATTTTTTCCCGGTCCAATCAGCGAACAGAGGGAGTGTCTGAGAACGATGACATTGAGGTTGTGTGCTAGTTTGAGTTAAAGTTTCGTCACGACCCAACGTTAGCGATTGGTTATGGCAGATCCAGAGTGGCTCTGGGCAGATCCAATAGTTTTAAACTTCAACAGGGTACCCGTCTTCAAGGAAGTTAACGCTTGTCAATGGAGAGAGGCCAGACTCTCTGTACAAATGAAATGTACGAGAGTCTGGAAGGACCAGGCTATAGATATATGGTGTTTTGAAATAAATGTATTTATGAAAAATACATTTGCTGTTAGTACTTACATTAAAAATTGGGGAATATAAATAACTTTCATAGAGTCTGCTTTTGAAGTTTTTTTATTACAAATTCCATAGTTTACTATTATTTATTTTAGAACCCATTTATATGATAATTCTACCTGGCATGGTCTTACAAATAGTTGAACTTTTTAATCGTTCTAATGCATTTTAATTGAAGTAAAATGTTAATTAAATTAGAGCTTGATGAAATATAAATATCAGTCTTCCATAAATTAGGTATAATCTCTTTACCAATGTTATTGTTGTTAAAGGACAGTTCACCCCAAAATGTCATCATTTACTCACCCTAACCTGTATGACTTTCTTTCGGTGGAACATAAAATAAGACCATTTGAGAAATTACTTTTTTCATTTGTCGCTTCAAAAAAATCTTCTTTTGTGCTGGGCTGGATTTGTCCAGGGCCGCATTTTAGCCCCAGTCCAGCCCTGATTGTAAATCTGTGGACATGTCACCAAGTTTCCTTCAGATATGGAGACAAAGCACCACATGAATGTCTAAAGCACATGCATATTTAATGAGGTGAGCATCTAAGCAGTTTACAATGGGTTGTCTATTGCTAAACAATCTGCAGTAACACTGTTGCATCACAATTTACAGTTCATCTCCCAAAAGCAGAGTTGGAGAACGGCTTCATTACCTAGAGTTAAAAGCAGTGCTAGCGGCATTTCAAAATCACAAGTGTGCAGTTGTGCTCAACCCAGTTTATAAATATAAGACACGTGTGAGACGCACAATCTCTAGTTGAAGACATGAGCGATTCTAAACTGATTTGAGAATGGAATCAGAAGCATTTTTTGAAGTAGTATGTAGAAACTTTTGACTAATGGCATAAGTCTAAACTAATGGTTAAAGTCCAGAATAAGGTTTGCTGTGCTTGTTTGCAGGGCTGCACAATTTGGAAAAAAAAATGTATTATATATCTACATGATTATATATCTACATGATTATAAAATGTGACCTGATCCAGCAAAATGAGTCACAGTGACCCAAATTTCAAAACTGATTTTGGTATTAATGAAAAGAGGAGATCATAAGCTTTCAAATTATATCATAGTCAAAGTCATACCTTGAATGGTTGTAAAGATATACACATTTGAATTATGGTCGTCTGCCCCCTTTTTCCAATTGAAAACCTGAGAAAATCGCTTTTAAAGTTTTTTGCCCGTTTTTTGTTGATCTCTTTCAAAATCCATTGCGTTTAAAGGGATAAATTATTTATTTTACATCTTAATTTGACCAAAGACATTAATATATAACATGACATTTCTCAAATTAATAATATTTAATCTTTCTGGGGAGATCTGCTAGCTTGTTTACACAGAGCGCTGCGAGTCTGACAGGAGGATGGCTGAACCAATCGCGTGCCGATCAGTCGAAACGGGGCTTTCCATTGACAAATGATCAGCGTTTGTGTACATTTCTAAGCTTTTTGATTGGTTCTATACAACATGTAACACCATATTTGGAGAGCAGAGATAGTGATGTCTCAGGGGATACCCGGGAAATGCTCAGAGGTAACGAGAAAAACAATGTTCATTTCCAGCGAATTTAGTAAAACTTTGTAAATTTTAATAGTAATTTAAATACCTTTACTCAATTATCTGGACTACGAAACTTTGGGAGATTATTTTTTAATGTCTGTTCTTTGAAATTACCACAAAAAAAAAATCTATTATTTCAATGTTTTTCCACATAATCGGCCCATATCTTAAAATGGAGCGTTGCGACTTCCGACTCATTTCGCCAGAGCGGGTCACAAATAGTAATGTTTAGAGCCCTATTGGAATATCTTTAATTTCAGAGAAGAAGAAGAAGAAGAAATAATCACATATTTGAGGGCCTAAACAAATTTTGCACACGTGTCAGAACTGGAGAAAATTTACATCTGATAGGAGTATCAGAATTAAATGTGGAAAAATGGTATGATAGTACCACCTACACAATTTCAACAAAGTGCCCCTCGCACGGTTTCATGTATGTCTATGCAAATTGAAAGGGACATTTACCATCCCAATACCAAAAAAAAAAAAATAAGTCTCTGGAGTCAAAACCCCAGACTCAGAGAGTCAGCCAAAAATTTCCTGGTAACACTTTACAATAAGGTTCATTTATTAAACATTATTTAATGTATTAACTAACATGAACAATACATTTGTTACAGTATTTATGAATCTTTGTTAATGTTAGTTAATATGAATAAAGCTGTTCATTGTTTGTTCATGTTAGTTCACAGTGCATTAACTCATGTTAACAAGATTTTAATAAAGTATTAGTAAATGTCGAAATTAACATTGACAAAGATGAATAAATGCTGTATAAGTGCAGTTCATTATTAGTTAACGTTAACTAATGTAGTTAACTAATGTTAACTAATGAACCTTATTGTAAAGTGTTACCAATTTCCTTTGCAAGATTTGTGCAGTACTTCAACAAACTACTCGAGTTTTGATCAGATCAACATCACATTTGGCCAGTCTCATCTAAAGGCCTTGAGTATTTAAGAAAATAATAAAATAAATAATTGTTTAATATTACAGCACATATCTAAAATAACAGTAAATACATATTTATATGTAAATAAATATTACCATAGTCTTTCTTCTTCAAATGTTAAACCACCAAACTTTTATTGTGAAGGAAAACCGTAGTGTGCAATATAACTGTTTTTGAATGTAAAAGTTCTGCAAAGTTTCAAAGATCAACGTGCTCGATATATGGAGATATTGTCTACTCAAACAAAAGAATTGATTTTGAACTTTCTGAAACAAGTTGTCATTAATTCCAGTCTTCCTACTCGAACCTACGTTTGTGACTAATTTGCATAATGCGTGCTAATGGGCTTCATTGGTTGCTCACAAACAACGTCTACTTGACCAGCCCCCTCAAACACAGTATGTCTAGCTAAGGCCTGAAAGAGTTTGGTTCGAGTTGTCGACATGTCAAAATGACACTGTTTTCTGTGCTGTGAATTAATGCAAATCCACTTTGCATGTGCTTCCAAATGATTAGGACGCGGGCTCAAACTGATATGGTAAAACTGATGCCATGGTTGCAGTTCGTTTCACTGTGAATACAAGTGCTGAGGAGGCCTGCTGAGCTAAAATTCAGATCTGGTAATCGGCGTTTCATTTCCGACACACGCTATAAACGGTCGACCAATCACAACAGACTGGGCAATCTGACCAATCTAGTAGGCTCTCAGAAAAGAGGGGTTTAGAGAGACCGAATACTTTATCGAACAGTTCCAGACAGTGTGAGAAAAGAGGTGATGTGCAATGTATATTATTATGAGAAAATTAAGTCTTGGATGCATGTAAATCTACTGTAGGAGATCTCCAAAACAATATTAGGAACCTTTAAAATAGCATAAGAGGGGAACTTAAACTATTTCAAATTAATTGTCACAGAAAAAATTGTGATTTGCTGCCTATTATGGCAGAAAACACAGAGACTCATGAGGAGCTCAATGACCTAGTCAAAATTTCCTCTGAATTATGTTTTCCCTCTACTGTCAACCTCTCCAGCAATACTTGCACCTCCAGACAGCTCAAAGCCTCAGAGAAGAATAAAAGAAACAAAACTTCACTCTTGCCACTCACATATCTCTGAGAGCACTAAATCATCCCTGCATCAGGACCTCATTTCCCATGAGCCCCTGCAGGCGTGACTCTCATCATCACCCAGTGCTATGAGGGGGTCTATACTGCACAATCCCAGTGGACCACCCAGATCTTCTCTGTCATGTGAAAACCTGCTCCACCTAAAAAACTCCTTCACAACTATAGACATCCAACCTAGGTGTGATCCAGAGATGACATCTCCGCAATCTCATAATCCACTTCAGCATCCACTAAACGTGGTAGGAGGTCAGAGCACCTGCTTTGATGGAGCTGCCGAGGCTTGTGTCGACTGATCTCAGAGCGGTGGCACCAGCCCCAGGGGTCTCCACAAACAAGCATGGGCTTATGTAGAGATCAATCTTCAATGCGGAGCAGCAGGCGCACTGGAGCAGATTACTCCAACACGCCAGCGCAAGAGCTCATGAGAATGGATTCGATATTCTGGGCCTTGAATTTAGTTTTTTATAGAGTAAAGCAGAATGTTCATAGGAATTGGGTCTTTCATTAGTGATGGGCCGATATACAGCAGCCCCAAACGTATTTGGACACTTATAAATCTGAATGTCACTGCAATATATACAAAATGTTAAATCAAGTGGCATGCGAACAAATGACGCTGCAAGACGCCGAGAACAAACTTTTGTCAAACACTTTCTTTTTATGAAATATTTAGCTTGAAAAGCATGTTTGTATAGTTCTACTGTCTATCAAATAATCAAAATGCCATTTGAGTTGATTTTGTTATATAATGTTATAGACACTACTGTTCAAAAGTTTGAGGTCAGTCATTTTTTTAAAATAAATTTTAAAAGACACTTATTCAGCAAGGATGCAATAATTTGATAAAAGGACAGAAAATATATTTATAATATTACACAAATATATTTCAAATGAATGCAGTTCTTTTGAAATTTCTATTCATCAAATTTTCAAATCACAGTTTCCACAATATATTAAACAGCACTGTTTTCAACATTGATAATAAGAAAAACAAATGTTTCTTGAGCAGCAAATTAACATATTAGAATGATTTTTGAAGGATCATGTGACACTGAAGACTGGAGTAATGATGCTGAACATTCAGTTTTGACATCATAGGAATAACAATCACATGAAACATTTTAAATGACCAATGTTATAAATAATATTGACACTTTACAATACTACTGTTTTTGCTATTTTTTTATCAAATTGATGCAGCCTTAGTGAAAATAAGAGAATTCTTTAAAAAAAATACATAAAAACTTATCAATCTTACCAACCCCAAACTTTTAAACAGTAGTGTATCTGCAAGAAAAATCTACAAAATTGTGATTTTCCACTTAAAGGATTAGTTCACTTCAGAATAAAATTCCTGATAATTTACTCACCCCCATGTCATCCAAGATGTTTATGTCTTTCTTTATTCAGTCGAAAAGAAATTAAGGTTTTTGAGGAAAACATTCCAGGATTTTTCTCAATGGGGACCAATGGGCTTTCAATGCAGCTTCAAAGGTTTCTACACGATCCCAGCTGAGGAATAAGGGTCTTATAGCGAAACGATCGGTCGGTCATTTAAAAACAAAAAAACAAAAAAACATTTATATACTTTTTAACCACAAATGCTAGTCTGATGATGCACCACACATTTGTCACGCTTGACCATGTAATGCGTGGTGCATAGCTAGTGCAAGACGAGCATTTGTGGTTAAAAAGTATATAAATGTTTTTTGTTTTTTTATGACCGACCGTTTCACTAGATAAGACTTATTCCTCGGCAATATTTGTCCATATATTGTCCACTATATGGACAAAAATCCTGGAATGTTTTCCTCGACTGAAAAGACAAAACATCTTGGATGACATGGGGGTGAGTAAATGATCAGGAAATGTTAATTCTGAAATGTACTAATCCTTTAGAGCAGGGATAGGCAACTCTGGTCCTGGAGGGCCACTGTCCTGCAGAGTTTAGCTCCAACCCTAATTAAACACACCTGAACTAGGCAATCAATGTTTTCAGGATTACTAGAATAGATACAGGCAGGTGAGTTGTTATCAGGGCTGAAGCTAAACTCTGCAGGACAGTGGCCCTCCAGGACCGGAGTTGCCTATCCCTGCTTTAGAGGGTTAGTTCACCCCAAAATTCCATCCATCCATCCATTCATCCATCCATCTTCTTCCGCTTATCCGGGGCCGGGTCGCGGGGGCAGCAGTCTAAGCAGAGATGCCCAGACTTCCCTTTCCCTAGCCACTTCCTCTAGCTCTTCCGGGGGGACACCGAGGCGTTCCCAGGCCAGCCGAGAGACATAGTCTCTCCAGCGTGTCCTAGGTCTTCCCCGGGGTCTCCTCCCGGTGGGACGTGCCCGGAACACCTTTCCGGGAAGGCGTCCAGGAGGCATCCGGAACAGATGCCCGAGCCACCTCAGCTGACCCCTCTCGATGTGGAGGAGCAGCGGCTCTACTCTGAGCTCCTCCCGAGTGACCGAGCTCCTCACCCTATCTCTAAGGGATCGCCCAGCCACCCTGCGGAGAAAGCTCATTTCGGCCGCCTGTATCCGGGATCTTGTCCTTTCGGTCATGACCCAAAGCTCATGACCATAGGTGAGAGTAGGAACGTAGATTGACCGGTAAATCGAGAGCTTCGCCTTGCGGCTCAGCTCTTTCTTCACCACGACAGACCGGTACATCGTCCGCATTACTGTGGAAGCTGCACCGATCCGTCTGTCAATCTCCCGTTCCATCCTTCCCTCACTCGTGAACAAGACCCCAAGATACTTGAACTCCTCCACTTGAGGCAGGAACTCTCCACCAACCTGAAGTAGGCAAGCCACCTTTTTCCGACTGAGGACCATGGCCTCGGATTTGGAGGTGCTGATTCTCATCCCAGCCGCTTCACACTCGGCTGCAAACCGTCCCAGTGCATGCTGAAGGTCCTGGTCTGATGAGGCCAACACGACAACATCATCCGCAAAGAGCAGAGACGAAATCGTGTTGTTCCCAAACCAGACACCCTCCGGCCCCTGGCTGCGCCTAGAAATTCTGTCCATAAAAATTATGAACAGAACCGGCGACAAAGGGCAGCCCTGCCGGAGTCCAACATGCACCGGGAAGAAGTCTGACTTACTGCCGGCAATGCGAACCAAGCTCCTGCTTCGGTCGTACAGGGACCGGACAGCCCTTAGCAAAGGACCCCGAACCCCATACTCCCGGAGCACCCTCCACAGGCCGCCACGAGGGACACAGTCGAATGCCTTCTCCAAATCCACAAAGCACATGTGGATTGGTTGGGCAAACTCCCATGAACCCTCCAGCACCCTGTAGAGGGTATAGAGCTGGTCCAGTGTTCCACGGCCCGGACGAAAACCGCACTGTTCCTCCTGAATCCGAGGTTCTACTATCGGCCGTATTCTCCTCTCCAGTACCCTGGCATAGACTTTCCCAGGGAGGCTGAAAAGTGTGATCCCCCTGTAGTTGGAACACACCCTCCGGTCCCCCTTCTTAAAAAGAGGGACCACCACCCCGGTCTGCCATCCCAGAGGCACTGTCCCCGACTGCCACGCGATGCTGCAGAGGCGTGTCAGCCAAGACAGCCCCGCAACATCCAGAGACTTGAGGTACTCAGGGCGGATCTCATCCACCCCCGGTGCCTTGCCACCGAGGAGTTTTTTGACTACCCCGGTGACTTCAGCTTGGGTGATGGACGAGTCCACCTCTGAGACCTCAGCCTCTGCTTCCTCCATGGAAGACGTGACGGCGGGATTGAGGAGATCCTCGAAGTATTCCTTCCACCGTCCGACAACATCCCCAGTTGAGGTCAACAGCTGCCCACCTCCACTGTAAACAGCGTTGGTAGGGCACTGCTTCCCTCTCCTGAGTCGCCGGACGGTTTGCCAGAATCTCTTCGAGGCCAGCCGATAGTCCTTTTCCATGGCCTCACCGAGCTCCTCCCAGGCCCGAGTTTTTGCCTCCACAACCACCCGGGCTGCAGTTCGCTTGGCCTGCCGGTACCCGTCAGCTGCCTCAGGAGTCCCACAAGCCAACCAGGCCCGATAGGACTCCTTCTTCAGCTTGACGGCATCCTTTACTTCCGGTGTCCACCACCGGGTTCGGGGATTGCCGCCTCGACGGGCACCGGAGACCTTACGGCCACAGCTCCGAGCGGCCGCTTCGACAATGGAGGTGGAGAACATGGTCCCCAAAATTAAAAACACAAAGAAGATATTTTTATTGATTTAAGCAAGTCTATGCTTCTGACTCCATTGAAACTTTGGCACTTCATAAATGTTCATAAAAAGATCGTAAAATAAATCCAAATGAATCAAGAAGTTTAATCTAAGTCTTCAGAAGAGAAGCAGAATTTACATTTTTGGGTGTCCTATCCCAAAAAAAAAATTGGGGTGTAAATTTCTATAAAAAACAACAACTATCATCATCTAATGAAATGTGAAGAAAGTGAAAGTTACTAAAAACATGTTTCTGCTTTGAATCATAAGAAAATTATTGATTAAAAGCTTTAAGGTGCTGTATATACAATGTACTTACATTGAAATTAATAATTTGATACAATGGACATAGTGTACATACATGTTTTTACATTGTACTTATATTTTAAAATACCTGCATGTAATTACAGCAGTAATTAATGTTATTACATTTGTAATTACACTGTTGACCCTTCCCTTACACCTTAACCCACCCTTAAACTTAACCATACCACAACACCTGTCCCTAACCTTACCCGTATCACACCGCAATAGCAGCGAAAGTGCTTTACAATAAAACATGAACACAATAAGTACATTGTACTTATTTTTCGATGTAAGTACATAGTACTTAAAGCCACTTAATATAAAGTGGGACCTACTATTTTATTGCCAATGTGTGAACAGATTGTAACGAAATCAAGACCTTCCCAGACTTAGGTTTCCTATGAACGCCTGTATACTAGTATAAATATAATAGCGTAATTTTAATAACCTCATCTGTAGTCATGATGCCAGTGAATTGCAGAGCTGATGCAAGCATATCCACATTGCTATTATCAGATGCTTTCTAAACTGCTGCTTTCTCACCGCTGTCAATTTTGTTGTGTTGATTTTGTTATTTGTTATTATACATATTCATCTAAACGCCGCTCTTAGAAGTGTGGACGCCGTCAGGATGTGTGTAAACAGTATATCACTGTAAAGGTATTTCCAACTTTGTTTTTATTTTCAAGAATAGAACAGAAAATCACGGTCAAATGATGCAAGTAATATCAAAAGTACAAATACACCTTTGTTCTTTCTTTCCTTTACTCTGTTGCCTCATCTCCAAAAGAATGCATGTTATACATGTATAGACTCACTGACACGCACAACCTCTTCGCTCCTGGCAGGCACTCAGGTTGTCTCTAATCAAGGTTGAGTGCTCTTGAGCCGATTTGAGTTTAAGAGTGTTGAGGCCTGAACACCACATGTATATTTAATGGGGCAACGTCTGTTTCTTATCAAAATGATCACGGAGTGTTTGAGAGGGATGATGATGAATGCACATGTCAAGGTATTAATCAAACAGGGTCTGAAAATGCATCTAATGCTGTTCTATCTATATGTCTATCGTATAATTAATGATGTAGGCTATTAAGTGGAGAGGAGAATTGTGAAGGTGTTGTACCTGTGCTGTGTAAGAAGTCGCTCCAGCAGAAATGTAATGCCACTTTGGTCTCGATCCCTGGAAACATATGCAGATGTTTTAAAAATTAAATCCATTTCAAAAATATTCAGAGGCATTTAAAATTTTATTTTGGCCCAAAACTTCAACCATCAGAAGACATTCAGTATTAATAAACTCTACCTTGAGGCTGCACACATATCTTCTTGTTCTCACATACCTGGAAAAAAGTAGTCAAGAAAGTAATGTTAGCCCCCTACTGGACATTACTATTAGTGTAACCTTTTTGACAAGTTTATTTCTGACTTCTCCACTGGTTTATAACTATTGAAAAAAAATGTATAATAAAATAATTCTCTATAAAATCTCTATCAAGTATAAAGATTTAGAGAAGCATAACGAGAAAAAAAAAACAATTACATTTATAAATATTACTAATTACTACAATTATACTACTTTTACTTTAGTAAGATATTACTCATTTTGCTTTTTTTTCACAATTTTAAGATTTCTTGATATTATAAGGTTTGGTGACCCTGAATGCCCTGCAGATGAAAAAACGAAATGTCAACCATTACAATTTATCTTTTTTTAATGATAATAGATAGGGGTGTGACGAGACCCTTATCTCACGAGACAAGACAAAGACGAGATTGGGTTCACGAGAACGAGACGAGACGAGATTTTTGCACAATATTTGATAGAAATCCTCAATGACAAAATTCATGACTGGAAAAATAGTCTGCAGGTGCATTTTGAAATGTTGTAACTAAATCATCTTGTAATGAATGTCATTTCAGTTCTACTTTGAGTATGAATTATCAAAATACATTAAAATACAACAATATAGAAGCACTGTAAAGGTTTTACCACAAACTCAACTGACTGGCTTCTCTCAAGTATGATTTCACACGGGTCTCTTCAGACCTTACTGTACATTATGAGCTTCCAGAACTTCTGATTGAGGCTGTGTGTGACCTCCAAATGAAACTACTTTCCACAAATTGAAAATACAAATAAAAACAGTAGCCTATAAAACAACAGTTTTTCTTATTAGTTCAAACGATAATTAAGTGCAAGTGCAACCATAATAAAAGTAGGCCAACTCTCTCTGTATTCAAAGTGCAAACAGACACCAAAACAGAGACCAGAGATAGGTTTGATATTGGGAGACGGGCTAATGTATGTATGCAGTCTAATTTGCGCGCATCGTGTTTTACTTTCATTTTCACTCCGTAGTCGCGGTGCTGAACGCGCGTTCTACAAGATAAGGGGCCATTCACACAGAATGCGTTTTTGCTTTGTAAAATGCGATACGCTGGCAGTGAAATGGGGGAACTGATTTTAACTTGAGCGCCGCGTTTTTAGAATACTGTGTCATGCGCGAGACGTTTACATAGAAAAACAATGGGAAAGTACCGCACTGGAATGGAAAACACGTTCTGTGTGAACCGCCCTATAAGACATCTCAGATCGACTCACTGTGTTGCGCAACAAATCGTCCACCATCGTAACGCGATCAGTGAACTGATTCCTGCTGCACTGTCACAGTCTGTGTGCGACTGCAACTCGTGCTGGATGAGCAGAGGAGACGTTTACAATAGCAAAACAACAGTGGAGGCGGCCGGTGCCGCGGAGTACAACGTAATGCAATGTGAATGTAGCTATGGCATATTCTATGTTAATTATGGCGATATTGCGAGACAGCTTTTCACTCGACGAGAAATCTCGTCACACTTTAGTCTCGCGAGATCTCGTGGCACGAGATCTCGTCACACCCCTAATAATAGAGCTATCCATGTTCTAAGTTCATGCGCAAATCATGTCCTTGGCTAATGAAACAGCAGAAAATATCTGCTGGAAAAATCTCTGTGCAGTGTGGCGAACCCATGATTTGCCTAAATCAATACCAGTGGAGGAGGGAAAAAACAATATAGCAGCAGGAAGGTAATAAAAGAATAATATGTAAATGGCTGGTTGAGATAAAGTGGATAATTTCTCACAGACGGAGGGGAAATTGGCTGGATGTTATCAGTCCTGGGAGAGGGAGACCCCTGGTGTGTGTGTGTGTGTGTGTGTGTGTGTGTGTGTGTGTGTGTGTGAGAGAGACATCCTGTTTGCCTTGACTTCACTATTTCCAACATGTTTTATCCTCAAATGAAACCCCAGACACACATTTTGATTTTAATGCTGTGCTATTATAGGATGCAAGGCAGGATATTGCATTTGTAGCAGTTAAATCCTCCCGCTGTATTTATAGCATCAGTTAGCGCAGTAGTTGTCTCTTATTTTTTCCCTCCTCTAGAAGCCCATTAGAAATGAACACTAGCATATTTATTTCCACATTATCTCAATATTCTTTCAATGTACAAACTTAATTAGAATTTTTTGAGGATTAATTTAACATTTTCTTATACAAACTACCGTTCAGATGTTTGGGGTCAGTAAAAGGTTTTAAAGTTTTTGAAAGAAGTCTCTTATGTTCACCAAGCCTGCATTTATTTGATCAAAAACACGGCAAAAGTCTCCAGTCTTCAGTGTCACATGATCCTTCAGAAAACATTATAATATGTTGATTAGCTGCTCAAGAGTCATTTATCATCAATGATTAAAACGTCTCAGTTACGTATGTAAACCTTGTTCCCTTTCAGTCGGTCACGTTCGACGTGCTGACGTAATTGGAATCGCCTTGAGAGACCAATCTACTTCGAGAGTATTAAAATGAGCCAATACACATTGGCATGCGAAAATTGCATCAGCTGCTCTGCTTCCAGCGCTACCATATAACGAGCAGCAGGTGCGTCGCAGATTTGTTTTACGCTGAGGACCCGAGAAGTGTTCGGCCGTACAGCGATGGTTAGTAACCGTGGTGCCGACGCAATTGGGATCCCTATGGAAATCGCCACGGTTGCTGCCACATCCAGCGCCCTACGCAAGACTCAGACCCCCAACTGACTGGGGTGGAAGGCCTGCGTGAAGGGAGTTCAAACTGCAGTTCCGTTATAACCCACAAAGTGGAACTCTTGGATAACACTGGGAAAGCGTGCCTTTCCAGAGGAGAGGGACGCTGCGGAAGCCACATCCTGCCCGAAGGGAGATGACATGTGGAGAACATACACTGGCTGGTTAGGGACAGTACAGCATGGAATGTCACTGGGGTGGCTCCAGCCTGAGAAGGGGGAGACAACACCGGACAGTCTGCCTCCTCCGAGGGCAGCGCTTGCAGATTCACCACCTGGTCACGGAAGGGAGTGGTAGAAACCTTGGGCATGTATCTGAATTGACAGCATGAATTCTAGGCACGATTCGTCGACCAAAAATGCACGCAGGTCCCCTACCCTCTTGATGGAGGCCAATGCAACCAGGAGTATGGTCTTCCAAGACAGAATTTTTAACTCGGCTGATTGCAAGGGCTCAAAGGGTGGTCTCTGAAGTGCCAAAGGACCAGAGACAAGCCCAAGAGAGTAACGAGAGCGGGCACGGCAGATTTAATCTCCTCGCCCCCTCAGGAACCTGAGGATCAGGTCGTGCTTTCCCAGCGACTGACCTCAACTGCATCGTGATGTGCAGAGATAGTGGCAACATAGCAGAAGTGATGGTGTCTACCACCGCTTGAGGTAGGTTACCTAAAATCTCCACGTCCCATTTTAGACATGGAATTTCCCAGCTTTCCCAGCGACTTACCTCAACTGTGATGTGCGGAAATAGTGGCAACATACACTTTAAGGGTGGAGGAAGACAGCCGTCGCTCCAACCCAGCTTGCATGAAAGAAAGCACATGCCCTGATCGAGCAAGTTTGAGGGTTCTCCTGGTGAGAAGAACACCAAAGTTCCTTTCTCAGAGGAATGGGCCTGGGAGGGGCTGTCGCGAGAAGCACCAGTTGTGGGAGCCAGGTCCGGTTGGGCCAGTAAAGCGCAACTAACAAGACCTGCTCCTCGTCCTCCCTGACCAGAAGTGCAAGAAGGCTCACTGGGGGGGGAGCCCTCGGTCAGGGAGTAAAACAACTGGCAGTGCGATGTGTCCTAGGCGGCAACAGATCTACCTGTGCGATCCCAAAGTGCCAATTCAGCTGGACCACCTGGGGATGGGGTCTTCACTCTCCCGGGAGCACCTGCTGCCATGAGAGGTCGTTGGCTGCACGGTTGAGCAGACCCAGAGTGTGAATAGCACAAAGCGACCTCAGATGCTTCTGACTTCATAGGAGATGGCGGGCGAGTTGTGACATGCAGCGGGAGCGTAGACCACCCTGACGGTTGATGTATGTAATGGCAGTGCTGTCCGTACGGACAAGTACATGCTTGCCTAGTAGTGGCATTTTGAAGCGGTCCAGCGCTAGGTGTACTGCTAACAACTCGAGGCAGTTGATGTGCCAATGCAGTTGAGAAAGGCAAGACGAACAACATGCTGATGTGGTCATGTTCTTAAAAGGGAATATGCGCAACCGCGCTGTCAGCCGGCAGCTCGACGGCACGCTGAATGCTTAAAACGTTAATGAGAAAGGCAAGATGAACAATGTGCCAACATGGTCATGCCCTCAAGAGAGAGAATAAACCACCCACGAGCGCAGTTTCAGCATGCTTAAAGGGATACTTCAGGATTTAGCACTAAGCTTTGTATCAGTAGAAAACCTGTAGTATTTTCAAATTACTGTGCTTCCCTCCCTCATATCCAAGACAAGATATTTATGTATTTTTTGTCTGTAAAAAAATCCTTTTCAAAAAGGCTTTTTTTTGGCCAGAGGCTAAAAACTACAGAAGGCGCTAGATCCGCATGTTTTCAACCCGCCCAATCTCACTCTCCGACCGTCGAGATCGCCCAAAATGTCCGGGATTCGGCTTTTGCTTTCTGCAGTCGCCATTCCTTGTTTACATGCACACCTTTTGTTTCAATCTAACTGAATTCATCCTGATTGGTGAATCTGAATGTAGTGTTTACTTAAACGCTAAACAAGTGATGGGTTAATGTGCGTTTTAACATTGCCAAGAAAATTCCCACTTCTCCGTGAGAGATATGAGACCAGTGCGTCTTACAGGTGCTGCTCATCAGTAATCACGCTACCAGCCTCGCGTCATTCTCCCGTGACCATCAGTCTCGTCCTGCTCGCCACAGTAAACATAATGAATGGCGACTGTAGAACGCAAAAGCCAAATCCCGGAGATTTTTGGCAATCTAGAAATCCCGGGCAGACTTGTCACAGAGACTCACTAGTAGCCTAGCCTAGCCTGTTTAACTTACTGCGCTATTACCGGTAGGCGTGAAGTATCCCTTTAAGCCCAGGCATGTGAAACTGTGATCGTGGCCGTCAAATGAGGATAGGAAACAAAGTCTTGAAAACGCAGTGTCAAACCGTGTATGCTCTTTCAGGAAAAAATTGCTCTCCAGGGAAGGCCGCGGCTACACAAACAGGACGATAGTGCAAGCCTGATGTGAGGTAAGCACATTCTCATTAAAGGCGCAAGCGACTGGAAGGGAACAAGTGATTGCTTAATATTTTTATGGAAACGGACACATTTTTTCAAGATTATTAGATAAATAGAAAGTTCAAAAGAACATAATTTATGATCATTTAACTTTTGTGACATTATAAATGTCTTTACAGTCATTTTTGATAAATCTAATGCATCCTTGCTGAATAAAAATATAAATTTATATATATATAAAATAAAATAATGTATCGTAAAATCTTTTACAAAAAAAATACCAAAAAGTACCTCACTATATACCTTGTGCACAATAAGATCAGGGGCTAGATTTACTAACAAAGTACATTTGTAGGAGTTTCCCTTCCAGATGCAAAATTATGGGAGGAGAGTATTTAAATTAATCGTGCAAGATGATTTACTAAGGTTTGCGCTGGTCAATTTACTGTGTTTTTTTATTTTATTATTATTTACCACCCCAAAAAGCATGTATTAAACCAGATGCTAATTTGCGCTGCTCTTGGTAGATTGCGTTGGTCATTATGGAAGTCATCCGGCTGCGTCGGTGTTCTTTAATTTGCGTTTCGTCAGTAGATTTTTTTGGAATTGCACTCTACTTTACCCTGTTTAGTAAATCTGGCCCCAGGACATTCCATATTGTGCATTAAAAAGTAAATGATATCAATTATGATTTCACATTAACTTTAAGCATGTGTTCAAGCGTTGTTCACTGCACTCAGCACTGCAGTTCATATACATTAAGTGAAAGGAAAGGGTTCCTGACACTTGCAAAGAGTTTGTTTTCATGCTAACAACAGCAGTCTTATGAACCTGGAGCTGTAAACTCAACATTTCTTACCAGGAGCACCTGAGCCTGTTCTTTCAATGCATCAGTGAACGCCACAGCAAACCTGCATGTGTGAGAGAGAGATGAAGCAAGTGAGTTGACATGTTTAACGTGTAAAGAAACATGAAAAGTCTGCACAGCGTTGTGATAGTGAGGTACACCCCAGCGACTGCACTCAACCGCTTTCATTTCGCCGCAATTCCACACTTTCCCACACATCAAAGCTGTCAGTGCTCGCCAAAAATCTGTAAATCAAATCAGTCAAGCCACGCAAATAAAAGTACAGCAATGCAATCCCTGAGCACCGCTTAAAGTCAGGATGATGAAGAGGAAGATTATTTTAATTGAAAACTTTTTAATCATAACTAACAACTAACTATTTTTATCATAAATGTTATTGTTAGTGTAAACATTTAAAAAAATTAAAAAAATATCTGATTTTCAGAAAATACTTTTTATTTTAAAAGTGACAATGTATTACATTTTATTTTACATTTCTCAAAACTCATAACTTTTATGTGTCCCATGTTTTTGCATTTAAAATTACATTTTATATCCCAGAATTTCAATGTGGTCTTGGACTTTTGAAGCTCCCTGTATTTGTATTTTTTAAGAAAGAAAAATAGTCAAAGTTTGGACTGTGCCTGTCTTGCTGTCAAGCCTCATCCTAAAGCTTGTTAATTCAAACTCAAGACAAACGCAAACACACACACATGCATAAGAAACAAGGTCCTCTTATGATACTTGTGGGTGGAAAAAAGAAAAAGCAGACATCGTGTTGTTATTTTTCCAAATGACTGCAACTAAAGCCCATGGGTTTCCCTACATCTCCTCTTCATCATCTCTTGTCCCTCATCTTTCTCTTTCAGGAGATGTGAAGGTTAGGCAGTAACGGCGGCAGCAGGGGGTCTTCTCTGACAGATGTGTTTGAAGTGGAAAGGCTCTTATTCTCCCTAGTGACAATTATTCCCTTAAGACTGTCAAAAGGGTGTGAATCTGTCTGTACTAATCAAACAGACCACAAGAATCTTTAACACCTGGCTAATGAATTGAAACCATAGCTGGCAGGCTTTGGGTACAGATGTATTATTGATCAAAAAAGGAGAAGAAATGCCACGTAATGATACCTGATCCTATCAACCTTTTAGGCCAAAGGCCCAATGGAGGATACAAAGAGAGAGACTACTACCATTCAAAAGTTTAATGTCAGTAGGTTTTTCTTTTTTTTTTAAGAAATTAACATTTCAGCAAGGATGCAATTAATTGATCTAAAGTGACAGAAAAGACAATAATCTGTATAATGTTACAAAATATTCATTTAAAATAAATGCTGTTATTTTAAACTTTCTATGTATCAAAGAATGCTGGAGGATTTTTTTTTTATTACGGTTTAAAAAAAAAAAAACATTAAGCAGTACAACTGTTTTCAACATTGATAATAAGAATAAATGTTTCTTGAGCAGCAAATCAGCATATTAGAATGATTTCTGAAGGATCATGTGACACTGAATACGGGAGTAATGATGCTGAAAATTCAGCTTTGAAAACACAGAAATAAATTTGAAAATATTGAAACGGAAAATATTTAAATATTAGTTTTTATGGTGAGCATAAATATTTTTAAAAATCTTACAGACCCTAAACTTATGAACAGCAGTGTACTTTTTGACAAAAATAATTGTTTGAGACTAAATACTAATTTGCAATCCCACTCTTGAAGAGCCTTGATCTATTCTTAAAAAAAAAAAAACAGCTAATGGAGGAGTCGTCATAATTATTGTCTTTTTTGCTTGTAACTTGATTATTTGTTCTTGTTTTATTACTGCCTGTTTACTTGTCTTTAATAATGTTTTAAATATTAGGTGGGTTAGTAGTTTTATCTGTGGTATCGGAAGAGAATTGTGAATTTTCACTGGTACAATTTTGGCACCATTACTGCCTGTTTTTGCAAAAACAGTTTCTTGCCCGGTAAAACATATTTATGGCCGTTACATTTTCTTAAGACACCGCCCATTGACAGGTGTAGCAAAAAAATATATATATATATATATATATATATATATATATATATATATATATATATATATATATATATATATATATATATATATACACACACACACACACACACAAATATTCCAAAGGTCAGTTAGGACCAAAACCTAAACAACCTAGTTTAGATCATACTTCAGTAATCTCATGGGTGATTTTCTACGCAATTTAAAAGACCACCTTATCCGTTGCAGATTAGAAAACTAATCTCAGATGCAGAGATTAAAGTCCCAGTAAAGGCAATTCTAAAAAAAAAAGAAATCTAAACACATTATAAATGTTAGAAATGTATTGCTAAAACATATTACAAAGACTGAGCTGTGAAGTACTGAATTGTGGAGTTAGACCATTGAAAAGTTTTTCACCATTGCTGTACCATTCAAACTTTCGTCAGAGACAACTGGGATTCACTGATAATCTGCTGTTACTGGTGAATGGGGCCGAACTGACTATCTCCCGCCTCGGCCTTCATCCTCCTGTCGCGCCGACAACTGGTGCCATCATCGGCAGTGCGTGCCCACCAATGAGTGCAAGTTGCCTTGTGTGCTTATGTTATAATTATAGTAGGTAGTCCACAGTAACTCCACAGTTGAGTGTGGCGACTGCAGTTTTGGAGTGGGCATGGTTTCAGTGCAGCAAGCGGACACGGCCCCATCGTTTGAGAGCTGAGACTACTGCTCATTTTTTCAAGATTTTGATAGCTTATTTTATGTATTTGCCGGCTTTTTTATCATTCAAATTGGGCTGGGTGGCTAATAACACATTTTTCTGTGGTGTGACAAACTCAGAACACATACCGGTACTTAATTTTGACTTTACAGGGACTTTAACGATACACTAGAAATCTTCTATAATCCTCTTTTTATAACGTTCACCTACAATTAAAAACCATTTACTCACCCCTTGCTCCAAACCTGTACGACCTTCTTTATGTTGTTGATTAAAAAATGTTTTGAAGAATGTACTGGAGAAGCAAAAGCACAATTAAAGCATCATACTGTAATTGAGCCATATGACTTGAGCATTATAGTCTCCAGAAGCCATATTAATTTTTATGTGAGAAACAAACAGATATAGGTTTTTTTTAATTCCATGGAAAATAACAGCCAGTACATTCTTTAAAATCTCTTCTTTGAGTTCCACAGAGTCGTACAGGTTTAGAATGGGTCATAAATGATGACAGAATTAAATTTTTTGCTCAAACTATTCCATTAACTATAGCTGACTAGAGCAGGGAAGCAGGATAAGCGTCAGCTTTTATCAGGGACTGAGTGAATTTGACCTGGCCTTGCGCAAAACTTCCTCCATCACAGCTCGCTTGTGCTCATCCTTTACGTCCTCGTTGACATCCGTCCCTCCGAAGACCACTCCAAACGGCACCCCGGCATCTGCAGAGAAATGGAAATTCACAACAAAGACGTAAATCCCCTATTTTACTTATTCACCTCCTCTGAAGTTCAACTTTTAAATCCTTCGAGTGAGCAAAGTCCTTGAGGCATGAAACAGTGTGTTTATCTTGCCAGAGGGGAGAGTCGTCATCCACAGAGTGGACACTTTGGGCAATGACTAAAAAAAACTGGCCATATCTTAGAGAGGTGAGGGAGAAGTAGCCTTCAATCTGAACAAGGCATTTTGTGAGTAGGATGCACAATATATCAGTCATTTTAAATGAATGCCATCAATTGTTCATGGAAGCGGATAATATGAGTGCCATCATACTGCCCATAAAAAACACTGTGACTGTGGTGATGGTATCAGATGGCAATACCATGTTACACTTATAGCTGAAAATATAGCTGAAAACTAATGGCTGCTATTTTATATTTTATAAATTCTTAATTTCCCAGCAGGATTTGCACCTGCCCACACTGTCAAAAGAACCAAAACCTGGTACACTGACCATGGTATTACTGTGTAATTACTGTGTGATTTCATGCAATATTCTAATTTTCTGGGATTTTGATTTCGTGGGTTTCATAAGCTGTAAGCCATAATCATCAAAATTATAACAAATAAAGGCTTGGAATATCTCACTTTGCATGTAATGAGTCTATATAATATATTAGTTTCACCTGTTAAGTTGAATTCTTGAAATAAATCAACTTTTTGATGATATTCTAATTTTATGACCAGCACCTGTATATATATATATATATATATATATATATATATATATATATATATATATATATATATATATATATATATGAAAACTAATTGCTGCTAATATATATATATATATATATATATATATATATATATATATATATATCACTATAAAGTCATAAATTGTGTGATAGATGTGGATAGTAACACTAATGAGACGAGACAGATGTGTGTACAGTATGTATAGTGTGTGGGCAGCTTAGATGTGGTACACAAACTCTGCATAAAATCAATTGCATCTATGAGCTGTTAATATAGTGAAACCAACATGTGTGTGTATTTTAAGAGGCAGAGGGACTAGCCACCTAAAAGAAGCCTGCCTCCTTTGAAAAGATGAATGGCCAGCGCAGCCTCAACCCGCGGCTCTTGCGTCATCAGGGATGAAACATCAGAGGCAGAACTAAACTCTCTTGTATCACACAGTACACAAGTGTGTCCTGCAGCCACGATGTGATTCCTGCAACCCAAAACACACACACACACACACAATATAAATAACACTATATATCAGCATCTCATTCTCTGTAATATAGTGGCTCTGAGCTGTTCTTGTATCATGGTGCTTATGTTATTATGGTGACATATACACGGAATTTGTCTGGTATTTCAAATAATACCATAATATTACCATTGTACAGTAACGTTACTTGTATTCCCAAAAAGTGTACTTATTTGTACAACAGCGCCAACAGATTATAGCTTCACAATGGTGTAACGTTGTGTGTGCATTATGCAGTGCAATACGTGACATTGTGATGTATATCGCATTGCAGGTTGAACAATCCCTTCACTTGAAAAATGATCGCCTCACAGGATTAATACTACTCGAATAAACTGTGCTGTGAGAAGTGATGATCAATGGAGGATTGTGATACTTCCTGGTTTCGCTAAACAAACATGTTACTGTACCTTATTCTTTCGGCAGTGGTACAGTTCCCTGTTTTAGGACTTAAGCAAGCAAGGAAGAGCACGCGCATTTCAGCATGTGGCGATAAAATGCTGACGCTAATAAACAAAGCGAGAGCGCCTGCCAGCAGACGGACAATGGTTTACTCTCTTGACCTGACTCTGTTAATCTCATGCTGTCACGTCAGAGACCAGCCTACCTAAACGACGCGCCACGCGCGTGGAGTTTATTTTAGAACGGGTCCGTTTCAAATGAAGACCCTCCGGAAACACGGAACTATTGGCCGCAACGGTAAAAAGATGAAATGTGGCACATATATAAAATATATATTAATATTAATATTCATATATTATTATGTATAATAATATCGAGTGTATTCCATCTGGATTCTGGGAACACGCCTTGTAAATATTAGCGATAAAATGATAGCCTAAAATGCTGTATCATGTCCCTAAATAATTTTTTTTAAATAAAATAGTGAGTGCCATGATAATTGTTATTTATTAAAGGACCACAATCATCTTCAGTGTGATTTTTTTTCTGTAAAAACTTCCTTTCCCTGAAATAGCTGTAACTAGTATAAAACTGCAAATTATTAAGGAACATTGTATCATATAACTGATACAATTGAGAATATCAATAAGTAACTGTAATAATAAAAATATTTTTTAATCTTTTATTTTAAAAAAGTCTCATGCTCAAAAAGGCTGCATTTTGAGCAAAAAATACAGTAAAAACAGTAATTGTCACAGTCACGTCATGTTTAGTTTCATTGTCTTGTTCTGTTTATTGAATTTTTCTCTCTGTTTTTGCCTGTGTTAGTTAATTATTAATCATTAGTCATGGGATTATCCCTCACCAGGTCCCTGTTTTGTTAATAAAGCTTCCTCTGTGTATTTAAGCCCTTCGTTTTCCTAAGTTCATTGTCTTCCTTTAACGTTTGGTAAATGTTTAGTGTTCTCGCTCTCTCTGTTTAATAAATGTTGTGCCTATTCTGTCATTCTGTGTCACGCATCGAATTTGTTGGAATAGGGGATCATCACGCTGATACGTAGTACTTCCACATTCAGTGATCTTTGTGCACTGCCACTTCCGGTGAATCACTCATCACTCTGGCGAACCCATGATGGACGACCCTAAGTTTATTTATACTGCATCCCCACCTCTGCATTATATTTATACAAACATACGTGCTACCTTGTTTTATTTTAAAGTTTGGCTCTTCATCCCGGCGGCGAACCACTTTAATCCACTTCTTCCTTAGACTCAGTTCAGTCGGGAATCCATGGAAACTTAAATAAGGTTGGCGTTGTTTGTTTGATTGACAAAGTGGAACAGAGCAGTGACATCTAGCCTTCGTTTCAGCCATTGTTGTAACTGCGCCGTAAGTGGACATGCACAAAGTTGAAAAATCCCGCCCATGAAACCCGGAAGCGTGATAATCCCCTATACCTACATATCTTCAATCTAACTAGCCCGTGAAGGACTATTCATTTAATTTCTGCCAGTTCGCCAAACGTACCACCTTTGACAATCAAACTTTAAAATCACTATATTGGATTAAATCGAACCTTCACAGCCCACTTGACCTACCCAATATGACCAGAAGAACCTGTAGAGAATTCATCCTCAGCTGTCTACAGTGTGCATATGCCATCCTAGTATAATGACATCACTCACGTCACGGCCACTGCAGACACAAAGCCCACGCCAACCTCGTCCATCCAGTCTGACCAGGTATGTGAGGCGGTTGTAACTTCCGAACAAGTGGGAAATTTAGTGGAGCTAAGTGGAAGATCTGCCTTTGCTGATCCCAGGCAGTCCGAGCTGCATAACTGTTGATGTTGTGTCCACCCAGCCTCCCTCCCCCCTTCATCTAGTCAGTCCCGCCTCCGCTGGCTCCCTCCAGTCCCTTGTCTCCTTCTGTCGCAGATCTTCCGGTCACCAGCGTTGCCTTGCGAGTGGACGCCGAGCCCTTAACTCCACCTCGGCCCATCAACCAGTCAGCTCCTCCTTGGCTCCTCACCCCCCTTAGCTCCACTAAGGACTGTCGTCCTCAAAGCTTCGCCAGGCTCCCTCATTTAGCCAGCAGCCATATCACCCTGTAGCCCAAGACTGGTTTCCCACTGAAGCTAAGCGGGGCTGAGCCTGGTTAGTACTTGGATGGGAGACCTCCTGAGAAAACTAGGTTGCTGCTGGAAGAGGTGTTAGTGTGGCCAGCAGGGGGCGCTCACCCTGTGGTCTGTGTGGGTCCTAACGCCCCAGTGTAGTGACGGGGACACTATACTGACAAAGAGCGCCGTCCTTCGGATGAGACGTTAAACCGAGGTCCTGACTCTCTGTGGTCATTAAAAATCCCAGGATGTCTTTCGAAAGAGTAGGGGTGTAACCCCGGCATCCTGGCCAAATTTGCCCAGTGGCCTCTGTCCATCTTGGCCTCCTAATCATCCTCCTATATATACTAATTGACTTCATCAATGTCTCCTCTCCACCAGTAAGCTGGTGTGTGGTGGGCGTTCTGGCGTGGTGGGCGTTCCAGGTGGATGCTGCACATTGGTGGTGGTTGAGGAGATTCCCCCCTTCTATGTAAAGCGCTTTGAGTGTCCAGAAAAGCGCTATATAAATGTAATGAATTATTATTATTATTATCCTTCCGGCCCCACCTTGGTCAGACATCACTCTGCCTGCGCCACGGTCTTCCGGGACATCAGCAGCGGCTCCGACCAGCATGGTCGCACCAGCTCCGCTCCAGTACACCGGTGCCCTTGCTCCACCTCAGCTGCTCATCACCGCGGTTCCGCCCTGGCCTCTTGAACCTACAGTGTCGTCTGGTCTCACCATCTCCCCGGCTACGCCTGGGTCTTCAGGTCTCCGGGCTCCACCGTTAGCTGTCGGACCACTAACACTGCCCTGGCTCCTCCCACCATCAGTTCTGTTGTGGGGATCTTCAGTCTCGTCTGCTCTGCTGTGGTGGTCTTATGGTCCTCCATGGGGGTCGTCTGCTCCTCCACTCTCCTGAACTCTATATGAACATTTATCATTTACTGCGCCCAGAGTCGCCTTCCAGAAAGGGAGGTCTGCCATGTTTTGCCTTTGTTTAGGTTTCGTTTTCATATTGCACTTTCAGTTACTTGTTTCCTGTGTTCTTTTGTTCCTGCCAGTTGCCATGGACACCCATTTAACGATCACACCTGTTAGTCTTTGAGTTAATCATCGATCATTGTGTATTTAAGATCCTCATTTCCTTCTGTTTCTTTGTCTGGTATTGTCGTATGTTACACTCTGTTACTTTGCCTTCTGTCCTGTGAATTGGAGTTTTTTTACTTCATAAATACTTCATAAACTTTACTAAAAAAACTGTTTGCAAGTCTCAATCATCTTAGTAAGACCTAGAACGTTGCACACATGATCTTCAGAAATCATTCTAATATTTTAAAATTATTTAAATTAAAAAGAGAGAGAATATATATATGAGAGAGAGAGAGAAAGAGAGAGAGAGAGAGAGTTTGCTTAGTAATCAACAACAAACACATGACTGGTATGTTTTATAGTCTTGTCAGTTCTCATGAGAGAGAAGAGCTGTGACTGAGGGACATGCTGACTTTCATATAGTGTTATCATGCCACAGCAAATTGCCACTGGCACTTCCTTATAGTACAGACCGTTTGAAATTGAGTTCATGAATTTCATACATTTTAATGGGTCTGAATGAGGAAAGAAGGCTAAAGTTGGGAAAGTTTTATTCACCTCTTGATCCTTAAAAGTCTGTCAGCTACATGAAGCCGAGCAGTTCTAGTTCTGTTCTGAGGGATGGTGTCCGTGTGATCTGTCAGTCTACATGATTGGCACTCAAACACTTTTTTACTTTTGATCAAGTTAATTTATGAGTTCAGCAGTTCACTATTCATGAGAATAATACAAAATGAGCAAGGACATCATAACCTTAATGACTAATAAAGGAAACATTAACTAAGAAACCACAGAGCTATACATTTCAGATGCATATTATTTTTTTTTATTATGTATGAAAGTAACAGACAATGTAAGAAACTACTGTAATTATGGGGTGGTGTAGATTCATAATACCTATTGATGCCCAACAATCATATATATACAACATTATTTATTTTTTCTAAGAGGTGTATGCACAAATTAATTCTATAACACTGTAACCCACAAATCACAAAAGGGTGTTGAAATCAATAAACAAAACATTTAGAATAATAAATAGTTAATAAATAAATAATTAATCTAATTTAAATGTTCACATTGTCATGACTTAGGAGTAAATACAATTATGTATAGTGTAAAAATTATGTATTGTTATAAAACATTCCAAAATAATAAGTAAATAGTTTTTAAGAAAGAATCATACTAATGAGACATATGTTTTTTTTTTCAGTGGTGTATGCACAAACTATTTAAACAAAAACACACACAAGGCTGTGAATAACCATAAACAAACCGTATATAAAATGTGCATGACAGGCAAGGCACCAGCTAGCCTGGCTAACGCCAGACCCAATTCTCGTTGAGACTTGGGTCTGGGAACCACATGCGCATTTTCTCGTATTTGAGGCGTGGTTTACGAATGCCCGGCGCCGTTTATTGGGTGCTAAGAATGTCTATCAAATGCGCCTGTACGTAGCTCATAACCAATCGTTTCCATTATACCAGATGACGTATGTATAGACGCCAAAAACTGCTCTTTTTTCAAAATAAACTTGCGTTCTAAACTACTTAGAACAATATCTAAAGCTGCATCAAAAGGTAGCTTCGCGTCTGCTGCCATGTTGAATCCATAAACAAACTGCTTAGTTGTGTTGCATAGATGTCGTCATCGTCTTGCTGCTCCCTCCCCGTTCTGTGATTGGTTCCCTTAACGAGGCGAAAATCAGGTCCATGGTTTCCAGACTGCCTTTCAGCGAGAATAAAATCGCGCTGCGCAAAGGCAGTCTGGGGAAACCCAGGCTAGGCACCAGCCAGGTTCATGTGCAAAATTGATTGGCTGCAATACTAGCCAATAGAAAAATTGCTTTCTTTCCCCTTCATCCAATCAGGAATGGCAGTTGGTTGTCTTGCTAGTTGATTTACGCTTGTCTCCATGCGTTGTATACAAAACGATCAACCTGATACTCCTCACAGGACACACGATAAGCACATCCAGATGATATGCTGATCTGATATTTGCACTGTGGGCGCGTCACTTTGACGTTTATGAGTTAACCGGGTGTCACGCGGTAGTATTGTGACTGGCTGTTTACGGTTTACTCTCAGAGCCGATAGCTAAACTTCATATCGACAGACTTTTAGGAATTTTAACATAATATTTGTATTAAAATGTATTTCGAGGACATTGGGAAACACGTCGCTGGCTGAACAGCTAAATGTGGAGCAGTGCTAAGTGTACAAGAACGGTATGTTTACGCAAATATCATGTTGTTATTAGCCTGTTTACTGAGTACAATATAAGTTGTGGACAGCACGTCAGCGGCTTTTTATTGTTGTTTTATGTTGGGTTGAAATATTCAATTAAGTCAATAAGTGCAAGAATTGGTTAGTATTTTATAAGGACCCTGTTGTGATTTATTTCCCGAATCTCCATTATTGCGTCATGTGTCATTTTTTTGGCATCACGTGCTGTTAAAATAATGGTTATCGTTTTGTTGTTGTTTGTGTCCTTTAGGTTTGGATTTTGGTCAGCTGACCACCTCTTGAGAAACACTCATAGCAGGCCATGGCTGGCAGAGATGTAAGCGAGACATCTCCTCTTTTGGACAACTCTGTGGCTTCTGCCAGATCAGAGTCAGTGTTCAATGGCAGGAGACTGGCATGTGTTGCCATACTGCTGGCAGAGTCTTTAGAGAGAATGGCTTTCTATGGCATCACCTCAAACCTGGTGCTCTTCCTAAACAGCAGCCCCTTCTATTGGGAGGGCACTTTGGCCAGCCAGGCCCCCTTGATCTTCATGGGAGTCACTTATTTGATATCACCCTTTGGTGGCTGGCTGGCGGATGCGTACCTTGGCAAGTTCTTAACCATAGCCTTAAGTTTAGCCCTGTATCTGTTAGGGATGCTGCTTTTCCCCTTTGTGGCCAGTGACAACACCAGGAATTATCTGTGTGGAGAAGAGATGGCGTTCCCAGTGCAGCCTGCAGAATGTTTTCCTGAAAATGGGACCGTTCCGGCCAATGTGACCTGCGTCAACCGGACGTCGTACTGCGGGCCTGCGATCTTCAGTGGTCTGGTGCTGGTGGCCATCGGGGTGGGAGCTGTGAAGTCAAACATCACTCCATTTGGGGCAGATCAGGTAATGCAGGTGTTTTCAGAATGTGTTCTGGGAATGCCCAGTGGCTTTGTGGAAAAGTTTAGAGAAAAACAGAGCTAAAATTATAATAAATAATATAGTTTCTATTTCTAACTATATAAATAATTTGCATAAAAATAAAAAACATATTAAAGTAAATAAATTGATTTCTAATGATTTGTAAATAAATAATGCACTTAACAGTACAGCATAATTAGTGATTAGAAAAAAGTAATAATGTAACAAAAGAAAATATTTTCATAGTAATATTTTACATGTATTTTTAATATAGCCTACACTTTTCACAGTATAAATTTGGTCTTTAAACGTACAAATAATATATAGCTTAAAATTTAGGCACAGAATGTTCATATTTTGGGGGTCTGTGTCATCTAAAAGATTGAAGATCCTTGAGGTAATGAACAGACTTCACTACAACTGGAGAGTTGTTTAAACTTTGAGTAGGTTCAAATCTCAGGGGCGCAACCTTGGATTGATTCTCAGAGCAATATTTTCTGCTGTGTCTGGCTTTTATGAAACTCTGAATGATATCGAGACCTTTGACATGGTTGCTGGTGTTTGTTCAATAACATTCTTTCTTTCAGGTTAACCCTGGCTGGTTCTGTCGGTAGATTCAATAACTCACTACTAGTGTAGAGAGTTTGTTTTGAATAGTTTTTCTAGCTTTTTTGGTTTTTGGTGCACAAAAGGAGACGTTTTGAATAATGTGCTGGTTGCTCTTGTCCATTTAAGTTGGAGATTGGTCATTTTAAACTTCAAAAGGGATGCAAAAATATAATAAAATAATCCATATAACTCGTACAGCATATTCCAAGTCTTCTGAGGTCATATGCTAGCTTTGTGCAACAAAAATGCACTTATAATCGTATAATCTCCTTTGCTAGTGGAGGCTGTAAAGTTGAAATGGAGAAAGGGTCCATTTGATTTAATTCAAACTTTAACTGTGTATGGGATCAGTGAATTTGTGAAAATATCAAATGAACCATGTGTTCTCGCTAAGGCAGAATATGGTGCACAAGTCATATGGACACGTATTATAATATTTGACTCATTTAAGGTGTAAATAATATTTTACACATTTAAGGTGCTTTTTGGAGCTCCACAGTTGTAGTCTTCATTCACTTTCAATATAAAATTCACATTTTGTGTACCACAGTAGAAAGCCATACAGACCTCATTGAAATAAGGGTTAATAAATGACAGATTTTTTTAATTTTGGGTTTATTTTTCAAGTTTAATTTGACTCACCATTGTCATGTCTATAAGTGCAAGAATTCTGTAGGTGCTTGAACAAAATATGGGTCAGTTACTGGGACTCTGTATTTTTAACCCATTGACACCACTCATCTGACAGTCATAAAAGGACAATACATTGACAATAACAATAATGTGAGGTTTTTCTTGAAAAAAAGGTTTCTGATTTACATTTTGTGACGTGAACCCTCGATAACCTTCTAAA
Source organism: Phoxinus phoxinus (assembly GCF_949152265.1). Lineage (NCBI taxonomy): Eukaryota > Metazoa > Chordata > Actinopteri > Cypriniformes > Leuciscidae > Phoxinus > Phoxinus phoxinus. Next base: position 13,156,812 of record NC_136890.1, read on the forward strand.
TTTAACCTACTACATTTATTATACTGGATTTTGCCTAAAACAAAACAAAAAAATCCAAAAAGCAGTGGGAAATGTCAGATTTCAACATAATCGGTTGCTTCATTACTTAACAACTGTTTACAATGTTTTTGTTTTTCACTGTCAATGTACTTTTTTGGCAACATTTTGTAAGACTTCCTTAAGCTTGGCCACTTTCGCTTCACTTTAAAAACGACAAGTCAAATACCACACATTTCTGAGGTACTTTGAGTCAGATTTTGCCTTGTGACACAAGCCATTTTGCAGCCCACAAGATCGAAATTCTGCCTTTTGTTGAAGTGGCTTCTATGGTTACTACCAAGGTCTGTTTCTCAGATTCGTTTAAAACTAAATTAGTATATGAAAGCTTAGGCTAATTAATTATAGTGATGAGGATTTTTAGTGATATTCTGTAGATTGTTTCACACCAAGTACAAACATTTTTTACAATGCGAAAACAGTGCAAAAACACTTGTACAATAAAATAATCCTTCCATGCTTTAGCCATGTTTCCACGCTACTAAAACTTGTGATGCATTAGCACCTCTTTCACCCTATCTATTACATGACCTCTCAGTGACATGAAACTGTACAGTAGCCCAGTGGGGACAGGGACGGGGGATGTCCCTGACATAAGTGAACTAGAAGTAAATCATCTGCTTAGTGACTAAATGATTAATTAGAAACTATATGATAGTGAGTAAGACTGCTCCTATCAAACTAGACATTACACGCAAAATGAAACTAAAAATGTGGGAAGTAAAACTGACATCTGTCTTCGTTGGCTTGTTTATCTGCGTCATATATTTTTTTATACAGTTACAGTATTGGATTATTTGAAAAGCTTTTTTTGTTAACCAAATTTGATATAAAAAAACAACAAAGTAATACAAGTCTTTAAATGGGGATGACTTGGATTAGGCCAGTGTTGATGATGTCTGTTGACTCTCGTCATATGATCGTCATGTGATTTTTAGATTCAATAAAGAGATTAACTGCATGCTGTACCATCTGGGTGTCATTGGGTCATAGATCTCATTTAGACGTTGAGGGAGTGGGGCAATGAATTGAAAATTCGTACACTATTGATTGTGTCTCTGATTGTATGGCTACATCTGCATGTATTTTGAGCTTTTTGTGAGCAGACATCTCTTCAGAAAAGCGTTTGCATTCACTTGAGCAGAAAATTCACCCAAGTTTATAAATGCGTTTAGTAAACTGCAAAAAAGTATTGAGTTAAATGAAGAATGCGAATTGATTGTTGATACTGTTATTGACGGTGCAACTTTAGTATCCACAAGCAAGTCAAATAAATGTTTTTCCAGCTGGACATTGTTAATGTTATTGATGCCAACACTGAACTGGATATATAATTAGTTATTATAGATTTAAAAGTGATTTGATTGTCAGTTTCTCACTTTTTCCTTTGAGCTTAAAATTAATAAATTAAATGAAAGTAAATTGAATGCATTTTTAATGTATATCCTTACAGGTGAAGGATCGAGGTCCGGAGGCAACACGGCGGTTCTTTAACTGGTTCTACTGGTGCATTAATCTGGGAGCGATCTTCTCCCTGGGTGGAGTAGCCTATATTCAGCAGAACATCAGCTTCTCTATTGGCTACATCATCCCTGCCGTGTGCCTCGGGGTGTCCCTCGTCGTCTTTATTCTGGGCAGAGCGGTTTTCATAAACAAGCCTGCAGACGGCAGCGCCTTCAGCGACATGTTTCGGATCCTGGCCTCGGCCTTCTGCGGACGCGGGCCAAAGGAACCCAGTCTGCTCAGGTGAGGGCTTGGCTTATTTTTGTGAATAGGGCAGTTCACATGAAATCAACTTTCTTAATACAAACTACTGGTTTTATTCATTTTCTTTTCACCTCCTTATAAAGAAAAGAGCTGTTTTACCACTATTGCAGCTAAATGTGGAGTATAAAGGATGCATATTAGTTGCAAATTATGCTTTATCTAGCCTATGTATTTAAGCCTGTCGCTCCACATAAATAAGTGAAGTGTGCAGTGAACATTTAAAACTTAATTATGACTGATATACATTTTCATCCTCAGTTAGTGCTCAAATAAATGCACTAATTTGTATCATTCCAGCATCACTTGAAGTCACATAGACTTATCCAAACAATTCCTAATAAATGATAGTCCTGCTCTACCTTTTATTCTGGTTCAATGTCCTTTTTCAAGGATTTCAGAAATGATAAAACGGGTAGCATACACCATTTCTTGTTGAATTGAGATGGATTTATCAGTTGTTGCATATTCAGAAATTGTAAATATTTATTCTTGCATTTAAAAATGAATGTGCCTATTAGTCTTTACACAGTCCGTACTGTTTAAAACGTTTTAAGTGTGTTAGATTGTAAATTTATGCTGTTTTTTTCATGGGAACCTCTACTCCAGTTTACATGACTCTATTAGTCTGTAATGTTATCCCTCATCTTCCTCTTTGATCCACCTCTCCTGTCTGTCTCGTACGTGGCGATGCTATTCATCGTGTCTCTGTGGCATAAGTTACTGTCAAGTGCCGTGCCCTCTCTCTAAATCAAAGAACAATCGCTTCACACAAAACCCTGACATTATTTTGAAGTTAGCAAATCATTGCTTTTTTCTTTGTTACAAACCATGTTCTTCCACCAGGCCCAAGCCGACTCTCCTGGATGGCGCTAAGGTGACATACGGTGGGCGATTTTCAGAGGAGAAGGTGGAGGAAGTGAAAGCGCTTGTCAAAATACTTCCTGTTTTCCTGGCCCTCATTCCGTACTGGATGGTCTATTTCCAGGTAAAGTCTTTATGAGTGGGTTTCTCAACCCAGTCTGTCAGTTATAGGTCCTTAAAAAAGAGTGAAATATACAGGCTATGTATATTTAACCGTAATTTACTGTAGTTGTGACCGAGGATGAATAGGGAATTGCACAGGTATTTTATTTGCTTGAAGTCTCAAGGTGTGTCAGGGGAAAAGAGACGTGTCAAATACAGTTGACTGATGTTCATAAGCAGAGATTTTGTCTCTGACATATATTAAGGGTGTGTGCCATTTGGAGCCTTTATGGGATGAGTGGGCATAAAGCCCTTGAGTAGACAGGTGCTTCCTTGAGGAATTTTATTTGTGTCTTGGCTCAAGGTAATGCAGAAATGACAAGCAATAAAGACTGGGACATCTCTACTTAAGCAGGGTCACTCCAGCAGCTGGTGTGGGGCATGTAACTACTGAATTAATGTCACCTTACCACAGAAAACAAACAGAGGTTGTGTGTCAAACCACTCGTAAAGTGTTTTTGATCATGTTTAAAATCAGTTTGTCAACATTGGCATGTTTAAATATATTTTCAAGGTCTGTCTCTTTCATTTCTGCATTTTACAACCACCTTAGTGATATTTTCAGCCACAGAGCACATTTGGATTATCGGAAGATGCTTGTAAAGGTCGGTTCTTATGGACATTAAAAGGTTAGATCACCCAAAAATAGATTTTTTTTTTTTTACCATTTACTCACCCTCATGTCGTTCCAAACCCATAAGATTTTGTTAATCTTTGAGACACAAATGAGGGTATTTTAAAGTCCCCCTGTGGTGAAAATCAGCCTTTTAATGTTGTTTATATGTCTATGTGTTGTTTTTAATGTGCTTGGAGACAAATCATGTGCAAATCATAAGTCAACACCATTGCTGAGTATTTTCTCCTTAAAATTGCAGTGAAAAAAAGACAGCCTCAAAAACATGGTTTGAAATCGCTGGTGTTTCTGCTGTCACAAACTACCTTTTAACCAATCACGTCAACGTGTGATCACCAACAAGTGGATCTCTGAGCTGGTGTGAGTGAGTGGAGGCGGGGCTATTTTGCATATTAATAGAACCGTGTATACTAAATGAGATAAGGGTGTAGGTTACATTCAATTTATTTTAAAGCATGAAGACTTTTTTTCAAGGAAAATACATTTAAATATGTAATTTTGGTGATCAGAGATGTGTTTTAAGGAAGAAAATTACTTGTTGAAATGGAGCATTTCTTTGTTCCACCATTTGCACAATTACGCACATGAAGGTTTTTTACTGCTCAATATTTTGAGGCACAAGCAACAGTTGTATTTATTTATTGTATTTTTGTATGCTTACTGTTGTATTAATGGGTCAAATAACTACATAAGCCATTCACACTTGTTACTGATGGTTACACACATGATTTTGCTGATTTCTTACGAATTAATCAATTAAACTATAGCTAAGACTAATTATCAGGACAGTGACATCCCAACTGTAACTCATGTGGGACTTGGCTCATACAATTGACACTGTCCCAATTTGATCAAGATGTCTGGTCACCCTAATCCTTTTCTAGTAATCTCGAAAGATCAGATGGTGGTGACATAAAAAAAAAATCTTTCGCTATGTATTTACAGCGTAAAATTCTTAGGATGCATTGGATAATTTTCTTGCTGTGTATGCAGCTATTGTTGTAATGTTAAATTTGTGGTGGGTCTGTCAGGATAAGGATCATTGTGTCGTAGACCATCTCACGTGAAAACTAGATTCTCTACCTCCAATTATGGCTAAAGGTCATCTTTTGAGGCCCTGTCATCCCATGTTTTGTCTGCTGAGACGCTTGCCAACTGTTAGAAAGGTTACCCGGCATTGTTAGTCCTCGGGGCCTTAAATTAAGGTTTGAGTAAAGGACAACGTCTCTTACTTTTAGAAAAAATGGCTTAATGACTTTCTGCATGAACCGATATTGGAGAATGTTCCCATGAAGCACCAAACTGCTTTTAAGGGCTGAAATATTGCCACTTGCTATTTTCTTCCTCTGCCCTATTTCAAGTTTAAATCAATATCAATATTCAGAAACAGTGTCTCCTCAAGTGCTACAGTAAATGGATCATAGTACGCTGAATGAGATGTAAGTGCAGCCAGCGTGTTTATGTGTGCTTCTGTTCTCTCTTGCAGATGCAGACCACATATTATCTCCAGAGTCTCCATCTGACAATTCCTGGAGCCAGTCCCAACTCCACAGACTCCCACCCGGTAAGAGAACAGCTATTTCAGTGCCAATGATGTCAGATCACTTCCAAATTGGCCTGAAAGAAAAATATAATTGCTTTGTTAATGAAGAGTTCAATTATTAAAGCAGTTGGCCTCCTTTTTTGCCTGTGCTCTGGTCACTTTGCTCATTAGTTTTCCCATATTTCTCATCGGCTGTGCTATTACGAAGCAACATTTTCAATGCCACAGATTTTTCCATTAATGATACATGTTTCTATAAATGAAATATGTCTTTGTTAGCTGGATTTTCATTGCTCTTTTAAATATTGATACAGTATACAGGCAGACTCATGAACGAAACAAAGATATATATATATATATATATTTATCATTTTAAAATATATATATACACATTAACGTTCAAACGCTTGGGTCAGTAAGACTTTTTTTTTCAGCAAGGAAACATGAAATTGATATAAAATGACAAAAATATTTTCATTTTAAATATTTAGCTTTGCCACCACAGGAATAATTTACATTTCAAAATATTAAAGTTACACTGTAATTGTTTTTCCAAATTAACACAATCATCAAGTCTTCCTCCACATTGTGAATTTTTCTTATATTTTAGACCTGACTGGATGGTTTTCGTGGGAAATTACGTACATACGTCAGTAGCCCGTCTCATCATATCAGTAAATAGAAAAAAAGTTGCTCTGGCTGCTATGCTGTGTATGGTGTGGAAGTGGCAGAGGTTAGTTGTCACAATGAGCTAGAAAGATTGACATAGAGCAGCTAAGTCTTTAGTTAGTGTGTAATGTTGCTGTTTGAGCATAAACAACATCTACAAAGTTACAATGCTCAAAGTTCAAAGCAAAGGGAGATATTTGCTTTTATAGAAATCGTTTTTTAAGGACTACAACAAACGACTGGTTGGGACTACATGACATGCCAATGACTGGCGGCAGTGGCTCAGTGGTTCATGTAGATTGTCTACAAACCGGAAGGTTGGTGGTTCAATCCCCGGTTCCACCTGACCAAGTGTCGAGGTGTCCTTGAGCAAGACACCTAACCCTAGCTGCTCCCGACGAGCTGGATCGCCTTGCATGGCTGACACCGCCGTCGGTGTATGAATGAGTGAGTGAATGGGTTAATGTGAGGCAATATTGTAAAGCGCTTTGGTGGCCATTGGGTCTATGAAAGCGCTATATAAATGCAGTCCATTTACCATTTACCATTCCTCCTGGGTTAGTGACATCACCAACCCTAAAATTTACATAAACCCCGCCCCCTGATCACAATTTATAGATTATCAAGACAGAATATGCTAATCAATGACTAGAAGATAACTACCAAGCGGCAACCTCCCTGTCTCTCTCTTGAAACCAACACGGAAGTGAATTAAACGGCAATTCATCGACTGGCCGCTTGAGGCTGGCTGCAGAAGTGAGTCAAATCTGTATCTCCCCCATGTTAAAATTGTGCCCTCTGTGTCAGGAGCAGCAGCTCATTTGCATTTAAAGGAACATACACAAAACGGTGTGTTTTACCCTCAAATAGTGACAATTTTAACATGCTATATAAAAATATATGTGGGGTATTTTGAGCTAAAACTTACCATACACACTGGGCACATCAAGGACTTATTTTACATCTTGTGAAAAGGGCATTATACCACCCCTTTAAGATATAGTTCTAAAAATAATTTTATATATAAAAAAAGTATCACAGAGTCCACACCATAACTATAACGATAATAGCACAGAGAGTCAATATCGTCACTTTCAGAATGAATTTTGTCCAGCTGAGCAATAAAGCCAATCGGAATCCACCAGACATTAAAGAGCTCGAGCATTTAAAGAGGCAGATGACAAAACAGCAGTGCATGCTTTTAATGGACTCTTAATATAGTTACATTCATAGTTAACATTCTTGGTGTGAACGGACCTTAAGGGTTAGCGAGAGAGTTTAATTTTTAATGTTTTGGTGCAAGAGACTTTGAGTAACATTATAAATGGTCTTCAGGGAAAAACATTAAATGCAACCGTGTAGAATACAGTATCTTTAATTGACTTTTATTCTTCAGTTTTAATTTTAGATGCCTGTGGTGATGCCAGGTGTTTGGGATGTTTGTCTGACTGTAGAGTAGAGGCTGTTTAGGATACTCTCTGGAGACGCTGGCACGCTTGAGCTAGAGAAATCCTTTGAAAACCAGGGTATTAACTTCAAAACCATGACCCTCACTAATCGCAGATTAGCACCCAGCAGCCGCTTTCTCATCTAAAGTTGCTGTGTATTTGTTTTTGTGTGAGTGTGCGTGTGGGTGTACATGTATACGCTCTACTAGGTAAGTGTGTCAGAACCTTTGCCTTGAATTAAATCCCCTCAAAATAGATTCACTGTGACTGATCCAAAATCACGACTGCCGGGCGGTCTGATCAGCAATGACAATGCAGTCACATGTTGCTCGATCACCATGAAAATGCATAGATACAAATGCAACTGGATGAGCAACTTGTGTGTGTAGTCTGTGTACGTGCAATTTCACCACTGTTTAAAATGGAGTTTTCTAATCCAGAATTAGATTGAGAGTCACATGGTAAGGACAGAGGAAGTGCAAAACGACAATGGGGAAGTGAAAAAGACGTAATTGGCTGTGTTAAATAACACATTGCTTGAGAATGTGACTGCAAGGTCATATTTAAGAGAAGGTTGTAAAGCACCTCATGCTCTTTAAATATAATTTTCCAGAGGACTTTCATGGTGGTTGTGCCATTTTCTGCTAACTTTTAAAAATATTACATTGACAAACCAATCTAACGTGTAATCTTTATAAAAGTACTTTATATTGGATGACTGACCTTGTCTTAACAAGTCAGAAGATCAGTATGTGTAGGCTACAACTTCCTCTGTGATCAATGAATAAACACATTCCAGCATCTTCAAGCTTTTTGCTCGCCACTGAATTATCAATCAAAGGAGAAGCGTTCCTCTTTCAGTCTGGTTCAGGAAGAAGAAAAGTGTTGAAGTGACAGACATTTTTGTTACAACAAAAACAAACTTGTAGGACAAAGTTTTTCCTGTAACTATATATAACTAAACTTGTTTTTGAAGAATATATAATTGCTGTTTGCTTGTGAAAAAATTGCTGCCACCTTATTAGGTATTATATTATATATGCGTTATATATAAGGCTGCAATTATTTGATCGAAAATGCAGTAATATTGTGAAATTGTATTACAATTAAAAATAACTGTTTTGAACTATTTTAATATATATAAAAAAAATTCTGTGGTAAGTTTTAAAATTCTGAAAAAAGTGTGGGATTAGTGTCTTTTTAGGATTCTTTGTTGAATATAGTTCAAAACAAAATTTTTGAAATAGAAATATTTTGTAACATGTCTTTACTTTCACTTTTATATTAATTTATATTACTACGTTATCAATTTAAAGGTACAGTAAGCTATTTTTGAGAAGCATTGTTGATATTTGAAATCAACCTAAACACCTAAATGCACAAACACACAATGCTAGAGTGGATGTCTCTTTAAAAGATAAAGCAAAATAATGCTTTGCAAAAAGTGAAGCGAAGATGACGAACGACAAGGAAGAACAAAAATAGTATATACAAGCAAGAGTTCATTGATAGTCACCAGCAGCACACCAGCTCCAGACAAATAATGACACTCAGTCAAAACTGTCCTGTCTTTGTTCTGTAAAACATGGCAAAACCAATGTTACTCAACAGGGGTCCTAAAGCTCTTGCCTGATCATAAACCTTCTTTTTCCAGTGATATTCCTCTGACCTTTTCTCTTTTGTAATGTCTCTCAGCGATCTCATTTTCTACAATCTTTCTTCAAATTTTCCTCTTGCTCACTCTCTCTCATCTCACATCATGAGTGTACTGCTGATTGGCTACAAGTGTGTTGTGGTGCTCGGGTCGATCCACTTTCAACAGCGTTTCTCAGAAACCTAAACTTTTGATCGGTAGTGTACATATGCTATGTTATAAAAAGGGTTAGTTCAGTGTTCTTTTGTCAGTTAAAGGTCAATTAGCACACATTAAGCCCCTTTTTCACTGTCGGGCCGGAAGGAACAGTTCCAGATATATTTCCACTTGAGCTTGGTTCGGCACTGCACGGCTAAAAAACGTCCTCGGCCCGAAATTCTCAGCACGTTTGTCTAACCGCGTTGAACTGTGCTGGTAGTATGCGTGTAGTGATGGCTCCACTCAGGATTGGTCGCTTGTCTGTTGCCTGGCTAACAGTTTCTCTGTAGCTGGCCAAGCGCATATTTGATCGAAGTAAACGATCATAAAATTTAAGTTAATTATACACTTAAAAGAAATACCTGATCATCCTCCAGAACGCGGCCACTATTTACGCCTCATACCGTCTCTAAAGTCTTGCGTTACCAAGACAATGACTGACACATTTGCATTACATTCCAAAGTTATCAGCCCCAAAGTGGAAAACGTACCAGCTGAGTCAGATTGGCATGGAATGGAACAGTTAAGCAACGAGAATGGTGGAAAAGTGGCCATTCATATTTGCCTGTTACCCTGATTTCGCTCTGAAATGTTCTAAGAAAACAGAGCAAAAATATTGATGACTCAAAAATGTAGGGCCTACCCCGACTTCCTGTTTCAATGGGAATCAAGTAATTTCATTCTGTCCTGAGTACTATAGTTTTTCTCTGGAGCGCATACTCAAGTTTGCAAACCCCAATCTGTTGCTCGTTCTCTCACACACAAGGGTTTCCCCTTCTAAATGAACACGTGCTGCCGTAGATTTGTCGCTGTGGGCCGCGCAGCCTAAAGGGAATCCAGCGCACAGTCTTAACAAGGCCAAACTGTGAGCTCTTAATTAGGAGATACCCATAGAGAGAAACAGACACCAGTAATGTGGGTGAAAATGATATGATGATAGAATGATGCAAACTGGCAATTTCAAAAGGAGAAAAAAGTATTTAAAAGTGCACGATGATGAAGGGGAGACCGAGCGCTCGGAGGGACATGTATAAATTACCAATGCTTAGTCAAAGAAATGTAAATGTAATGAGGGAGTAAGCTGGAGAATTAAAAGTGTTAAAAGTGCCGGTAGATTGGGGACTGACAGAAGCTGTAGAATTAAATTCAAACATGCTGAGGGAGATACGCTCTCCACTTAACAGCCTGATGCTCTACTGGAGGTGTAAATGTGTGTGTGTGATATGCCCATACACACCTGCAGGCATGGATGCATAATAAACCTCTGTTTGAGCTCCGGGCATCTAGTCCTCTGGTGTTGCATTTCACAGGCATTATTTGATTAACGTCAATTAAAACATGCAGATGGCGACATATTGTGCAGAGTGTTCGAATTAATTACAACCAATCAGATCAAGACAAGAATGGATTGTGCTGTTTTTAACTTTTGCTACGTGCGTGCAGCATCTACCCGCATCTGCTCATTCGTATCATCAAGCCCTGTCTGTGCAGGAAATGAGGACAGATGGTTTCCTGTGGTTTCCAAAGTGAAAATAAAATACTGATAATCAGAGTTAAAATTGGTCAATCCCTCATTGGTGAATTTGACCACACATTTGACTCACACCTGCTACGTTTTGTACCGTGTATGCACCTTGGATATATAATGGCAGTGAATAGTGACCAGCATCATGCTTTTAAAAAAGGTGCAAAAGTATCACAGAATGGTCCCATGCAACACGTGTCGTATACTCCAAGTGTTCTGGAGGTATAGGATAGGGTTTGGTGAAAAAACAAACTGAAATTTACATATTATTTAACGCATATGCAGAGCTTGGCTGTTCTTCTGTGCATGGCTGGGCATTCATGAGACTCTATAAGCACCGCAGTTCAGTCGGACTCGGTCAAAAAAAGTTGTGAGAAACCAAGATTAATAAAAACGCAACATGAAATACAATGCACTGAAAGGTTGCACTTTATTTAACATTATCTGCACTGTACTTCCAGTGTGGACAAGGTAAAAGTACAAGGTAACTGCATAGGTTAGTGTTAGGTTTAGGGTTATTACCCAGTTATTATAATTGCTATAATAAGTACATACAGTAGTAGGTTGTGGATCAGGACTGTAAAATAAAGTGGGTTACACTTTCATTTAAGGTGTTACAGTGTAATTATATATTTAAATACGGAGTAATATTAATTAGCAACATGTACACTATAGGGTTAGGGTAGGATTAGGATTTGGTTGAGGGTTAGTTGCATGTAATTATGCATAATTTACTGTTACTGCTATGGTAAGTACATGTAACATATATATATATATATAACAAGGACATTTTAAAATAGTGTTACCGCTACCCATAGAAATCCCCCCAAAAAGTATCCGTTTACTTTATTCACTGAGTTTACTATATCTGGATCGGAACTCCATTTGTCTGATGGTAGTCAGAACGACAGTTGACAGATGTGGATGCAATAACTTGATGCAACAAACAAAATCAAGTTTTTGTGTTTGTTTTTTTAAACCAAACACTATTAAAATAAGGGTTTATTTACCCCCAGAGCACTTGAAATATGCGACATGTTGCATGGGATCATTCTGTGATTATTTTGTTATTTTTTCCCCAAGCTCGGTGCTGGTCGCTATTCGCTACCATTATATGGGAGTGGGACATTTAAAAAAAAATCTCTTTTGGTGGTTTTGAAAAAGAAAGAACGGCATTTAGCATTAAAACAACACCAGGGGCGACTAAATTATAACTTAATTTTTTGGTGAACTATCCCTTTAATGTATGATTTTTGCTTGGCGGATAAGAAAATAGCTGAAAGACATGCAAAGAAAAAATAATTAAGACAAACATAGATATTTGGGTCTGGGCTTTTTTGTTGTTGTTGACTTGGGCCAGTTATCAAGAACACCTAGAAAGCCTTAGCAACTTCATAGCAACCCCCTGGCATCCGCCCAGAATACCATAGCAACAACAAAAGTTGCGTTCTGACTGACAGAGTCCATAGGCAGTGTTCACTGCTCCCTACTCACTGAGCAAGGGATATTTGTTGAATTTCACTTCGCTTGACAAATGCATTCATTTGGAACACCCTGCAAAGTCATCGAACAGATGAAACTTGAGTCGTGACTCGTGCATATTAAAGAAGTTGAAGCTATGATGACATAATATACTTCTGTAAATAAATATAAATTACCATACGTTCATGTGATATACATGCGTGTACTGTGTATATACATCATGTGTATTTATAATATAAATATACATTTATATTTATTGAATAAAAACTGTCATATTTGAAAATGCTAAACTGAGTGATAATTGCATATTGCAATGTAAATTTAATATGACAATAAATTATATTATATGTATCTTCTCTTATGTGACCATAATCATGATAGTTGTATTGTAACTGTTACATCTCAATCTCACACACTTTTTTTTTTGTACTACCCACGAACAACCACATACAAACTACAACTGGGACTAATTACATCCCGTAATAACACTGGACGCTCATCTTAGTTTAACCGCCTTTATTTTATTCACACATACTGATGCACAGTGACTGCTGGTACATTTCCCTCTCCACTTCCTGTGAAGTGATGTATCGATGCTCCCTTATTCCCTATGCTGTTTGCAGTACCCTTCGAACTGAACTTGTTTGCTCCCTTCGGATTGGAATCTCACATTTGATGGCAGAATTCCCTGCAAAGTGGATTTCACAAGGCACTTCCTGTCGACCACACTTTTAAAACCAAAAACACCCAGAAGACCTTAGCAAGCGCATAGCAATGTGCTTAAAACTGCTTAGGACACCTAAGCAAAGACTAAGCAACCTCCTTGCAGCAAGTTTTGCATAAGTAAATATAACTCATTTTCTTTTTCTTCACGTAAAATCTATTTCCATATTAAGGCATTTTTTTCTTTGTCAAAATAGTCCACATTTCTAAATCTATCACTATTACCAAACCATCCTAGGTTTTGCATAGGAAAACACCATTCATTATCTTTTTCTACAGAAATAAAACCTCTCAGAACACCGACGCGACCCCTTTTTTTCCCTTTCTTCCCTCTGATGGGTTTTTCATCACTCATCAGTGGCATGTGAGGGGAGCAATCGGCCATTCATTATGAAACAGGTGCTCTGACTCATGGTATTCAATCCCCATGTGATATTAAAGTACTTAACAATTGAGTAATGATTTTATGGGCTATTAAGAGACCTGTCCCTCTGTCAGTTACTGGATGGGTTCTACATCCACAGACCAGCACTGGCCACATGAGGGCGCTAAGGTTGCTGGAATGATTTGGTTTCCTGCTATCTCTCTCTCTTTTTCATATGCCCTCCCAGAATTCACATTTAGGCTTGTACTTACTTTCTAAATGTAGGACAAATGGAGAAGAACGAAGCACCTGAGTGTTATGAGTGACCTACACACACCCTGCTTCCTGTTTGTTCATCCTCTGGTGTCCTGTAACATGACTCATTATATTCCCCTTTTGTTTTTAGCAATCGTTTCGCTTCCCACCGGCTTGGCTGACCATGTTTGATGCCGTGCTGATCCTCATGTTGATTCCCCTCAAGGATAAAGTGGTAGACCCCATCCTCAAACGTAAAGGCCTGCTGCCCTCCTCTCTGAAGAGAATCGCTGTGGGCATGTTCTTCGTCATGTGCTCGGCAGTGGCGGCTGGTGAGTCAACAACAAACACACTAAATGACACGTTTTTAGTGTATTATCAACACACACAACAAAGATTTATGGCTGAGTCTGTGAACTTGTGAGTTTTGTTCTTCAGCTCGCACTCTCTCCACATGGTGTGTGTGTGTGTGTGTGTGTGTGTGTGTGTGTGTGTGTGGGTGGGTGGGTGTGTGTGTGCATCAAGCTTCTTTGTAAATATTCACCAACTGAGACTCATGTAAGAGGTTGTGGGAGTGTTTGAGTGTGATAGCAGACATTTGCATAGATATTTTAAATATATGTGTTCATTTTTGTGTCAAAAGGCCCGTCACGGTAGTGAACTTTCATTTCAGACTTCATAAGGTTCATATGCTGTGTGTTCTGTTATATGTGACATACTGTAACACGCACATTTCAGAACACTGAGACCTGAATTATGCAATAATATATTCTTAACTCTAGGGCTGGGTATAGGCAACTACTTCATGGTATGATACACTTCAGTACATCGCAACATCATAAATATGGTAATCTTGAATGAAATGGCGGTAAACGTGAGAGGGAGACTGACTGCGAGCGAGTGAATTTATAGGGTCAATCCATGTTCCCTTCAACTTTGTCTAGTACTGTGCCTTAAGAAATAGCTTTGGTTACCAAATATTGACTGATGTAATAATTATAATAATAATTTTTATATCGTTTTGACACAATGACAACTAAATAGTCATTAATTACAACAATGCTTAAAACGATGTATGCTTATATGATAGATCAGTCTTGTAGAAAAAGAAATTGTCCCCCTCATGGGCTCTGGCATGTTGGCATAATGTGACCAGTTGCCAAAAATATGGTGTTTACTTTGTATTGCACTTAGCTTTTTATAACCAGTGCTCCTTTCTGTTACAAAGCATAAACATAAAACTACCATTCAAAAGTTAAGAGTCAATAAGATTTATTTAATTTTTTTGAAAGAAGATGCTCAGCAATTCTGTATTTATTTGATAAAAAATACAGTAAAACAATAATATTGTGAAATATTATTACAATTAGCTATAACTGTTAGCATTCTACGTCATTGTGCACGCACCGATCTTTCCAGTTTATGTTTTCAATGTGATCAAATGTGCATGTCCTATCGAACAGACTATAAAATTATATTTAAACCACCCCTTACAATCCGAATGAAATCGCAGTCAGATTTGGCCAATTCATTCCGATTGACATGGTTACATGTGACTTTTTAAAATTATTACTATTATTATTATCCGACTGTGTTACAAGTCTGAGTATAAACAAATTATTAGTGTAAGCGCAGCTACTATTAAAAACAGTTGTGCTGTGTAATATTTTTTTTTTGTGGAAACCGTTCAAAAGATGTATCCTTGCTGATTAAAATAACTAATTTGTAATAAATACATACATAAATAAATAACTAAAAATCTTAGTGACCTAAATTTTTTAATTGTACTTTATGTCCAAAACATTAACAACACACAAAATATACAGAGTTGAAAAAACATGTGTGGATTTGATTTTTAACACATTTTAATATGTATTTGATCAGATTTTATTGTGGATTGTGGTAGGCTATTTATTTATTTATATAGAACTTCAGAGCAGCTTTCCAGGGATAAACAGGAAAATATTGATCAAGGGTGAAAACCGAATTCAATTCTACTGTAAAACCGTTCTAAAAAAGACAAGTGCCATTCAGCTGATGTCAGGTCAGTGTTGATTCAGTTCAGTTCAATCAATTTTGAAATGAATTTATTTCAGCTATAAAGCAGAAAACAGTGATGTTATCCTCCAACTCAGTTGCATTCTCATTGTGTCAGTGTAGTCAAAATATAGAATGTATTCAATTGCACAATATTCAGGTGTGGAAAAAGTAATTGCCCTTAAAGCGTTAGTATACCCAAAAATTAAGATGCTGTCATCATTTGCTCACCCTCATGTCGTTGCGAACCAATTAGACTTTCATTCTTCTTCGGAACATAAATGAAGATATTTTTAATAAAATCTGAGTGATTTCTCTCCATCCATTGACAGCTACACAACTAGCACTTTGACGCTTCAAAAAGTTCATAAAGAGATTGTAAAACTAATCCATATGAATTGAGCGGTTTAGTCCAAAATTTCTGAAGAGAAACAATCGCTTTATATGATGAACAGGTTGAATTTAGGCTTTTATTCATATATAAACATTCATCAGCAACTCACACATCAGTTATGATAAACGGATTGACATGTTCGCTTGACGTGTGAGAACCAGTGAGGTTCGTTCTCGTGTTACGCAGCACGTTTGAGCTTCCACAAGAACCAATGAGGTTTGGTCCCGTGCATCAAGCAAGTACAGTTGAGCTTCTGTTTATGTTTGCTGATCAATATTTATATGTGAATAAATGCCTGCATTTTATCTGTTTATCATATAAAGCGATCGTGTCTCTTCAGAAAATTTGGACTAAACCGCTCAATTCATGTGGATTAGTTTTACGATCTCTTTATTAACTTTTTTGAAGCGCCATAGTGGTATTTGCGTAGCTGTCAATGGAGAGTACAGAACAGCCTCAGATTTTATTAAAATATCTTCATTTGTGTTCCGAAGATGAACCAAAGTCTTACTGGTTTGGAACAACACAAGGGTGAGGAAATGATGACAGAAGTTTTATTTTTACTAAATAAAAAAATATCAGAAGCACCTGGATGATCCTCGAGAATTGTGGTACGATGAATTATGGACAGACAAACTGAAGTATAACTTTTTGCTATACGTACTGTATGCTTAGTTGCAGTATGTTTGGCGTGAACCAAACTGCATTTTCAATCACAGCACTGTTCATGCTACAGACAAAACACGACAGGAAGGCCTCAGTCAACATAGTCATGAGTGGTGTATGGATCCATCATCATGTGTCAAGTCCAAAACAGAATGAATGTAGAAAATAAAATGTCAAAACAAATAGTCCCTAGTGAAACACATTATAGACAACCCGCATCACAGATCGAGCTGATAAACTCTGTGACATCAATATGCTGAGTCATTATTTTGAGAAAGATTTGTAAAATATCCAAATATATCCACGCTGACAATTGTGTCAAATCGTGTTTTCTTAGTACTGTTCACCTAAAACTAAGGAATGAGTTCATCTCAGAGAGGTTACGGTATTTCCATCCGTCAGATAAGGTACAGTGACTCCAAGATGGCAGAGATTCGATGTAGAATGACTCACCCACAAACACCCACACGCTCTTGACACATTCACACAGACCACTGATCTCTCCTCTGAATTCTGTCACTCCTGTCCAACCTTGAGCCGGCTCTATTGAACCCTGCAGAAGGTGGATCGATATCCCCGCTTGTTCTGACAGTTAATATTCATACTGCCCACCGTCCAGGAAAATACCAACCTGAATCAGCGCTTTTGCTCTTTTCATTATTCTCACCTTCCTTTTTAACATATTTTTGCAGAGGAACTTTACATATCTTCTCACTTGTTGTTTCTTCAAAGTCCCATACAACTAGGAATCTATCTCAAAATCTACCCTGTCTACCTCAACAAATTTTTTTTGGCCATTTGTAATGTATATGCTTGATGTTACATCAAATTTTGGCCTAAATTAGGTATCTTCATGGGCCCTATGGGCCCTATCATACCCTCCATGGGCCTTCATGGGCCAATAAGGGCCCTATCATACACCCGGCGTAATGCGGCACAACGCAAGTGTTTTTTGCTAGTTTCAGCCCGACGCAGTTATCATTTTCTCCTGCACCACGTTGTTTAAATAGCAAATGCATTTGCTCCCAGTTATGCGCCCATGGGCGTGCTGGTCTGAAAACGAGGTGTGTTCATGCACACTGTTGGCGTGTTGCTATTTTAAGGCAACTAAAATAGACTGCGCCATTGACCAACTGAAACCTGGTCTAAAGTTAATGGCGCAATATTTTTTTTGTTATTTAAAGAGCACTTTAGTAATATGCGCCTAAAGGCGGGTCCACAACACACGTACACTTTGTCCCATAGTTGGTCTGCTTGCACACTTCAACCTCGTGCACGAGCAGATCCGTTTCCACGCTAGAGAAGCGTTCAGTTTTTCCGCTTGCGAATTCTGCCATGTAAATAGCGAATCCGCCATGGCGCGAGCGCAACTGGCTTTTAAAGGGAATGGGAGATGAACTCTGATTGGTTTATTGCACGTTACGCCCAAAACACACCCATTACTCATTAAGAGAATAGGGACAACTGACAACCCTTTTAGACCATGCGCCGGGTGCGCCGACCATTTCCCCCATCATTAAACTAGCAAAAGTGGATCTCAGACACGCCCTAAGTGTACTTGCGCCGTGCGCTTTAGACCATGCGCTTAGATTATTAAAATAGGACCCTAAGACTGGCCCAGAGCTGGTGTGATTATGACAATCCCGTTGACCGATAGACTGTCGCTACGCCTTACATTTGTTGATCATTTTTATATTTTATGCCTTATAAATGTCACTGATTTAATTATGATTTATTTAATTATTTAATTAAATGGATTATTGATTTAAAATTTCAAGATTGACATAGTAGGTTTGAATGGTAAAATTATAAACAAAATGGTAACACCGTGAAAGCTATAATTCATAAACTGGAAGACAATGGTGTAGCGTGATTTAACTGTATAATTTATCAAATTAAGAACCTAATGACATGGTTCCCACATTCCTGAAAGTCCTGAAACTCAAAAAACTGAAACAAAGGAAGTTTAAAAGTTCATGGGAACACCATGGAAATTTGTATAATCAATATATTTTTCCCCCCCTGTTGATGCTCAAATCTAAAACGTTTTGTATAAATCTAATATTTGATGGAAAATATTTCTCTCTGCCAAACATTAATACATTTTTTTTTTGCAGTGCCTTGAAAAATATTGGCAGTACAAATATGCATTACTGTCCCAATTGAGCAAAAAGAAGAACAAAAAAATTTATATTATTGAGACTTGATCTAAGATAGGAGAATAATCTTGCTAACTACATTTTTGAGATGACCTTCAAATCAGAAGATCAAACAGGGCTCTTTGTGTAGGCGGCTTACTAGATTTTGAGGCACAGCAATCTCTCCAATACTTCAGCACTTTCCTTCCAAGTGTTTTTGGCTTGCTTGTTCGTCCGAAGTTCTGTACGCAGTTGATGCTTTGCTACGAAGACAACACGTTTTGAGATTGTGTCCACACATACACGGAAGTTCAAGTCACATGTTGAGAGTGTCGTGGAGTGTCTGTTTGGAGGTTGTAGAAGAAGACACCGTTGACAGGTCGCAGTATCTCATTGTTCGGTTTGACTGCGCCCAGCACTCCAGTCAGTCCCCAGTCCAATTCCAGCTCTGCCCAGTGGATTAAACTGAGCTTAGTCAGCCTGACAGTGTGCGCTGTATCCAGACATTGACATATTTCAGACTAAAGCGCTTTTTGAGTGAGATGAGTTTTGGGAGATGCGCTCTGGAGTGTGAGGAAAGTATGAATATTTTTCTCTCCCACCCTGTCTGTCTTTCTTTCTTTGACTCTCCCTGACTCTTTTAAACCACTGTCAAACTCTGCACGGTGAGGGAGAGAAAGGTTTAGACGTTTCTAAGCTGCCATCAAACTGAATAAATGTGTGTTTGTAGTCATCATGAGGGATTCTTTAAGCAGTAAACACCCCAAAGTTCAGAAGAACTCTAAACAGTCAAAATAATGAGAGACTGGCGTCAAGTGATTTGCTGCATGATTGCAGTTTTCAGGTGTTTACTTCACTTGATTTGTTTGCAGTGTAATATACTGATACCTGTTTTCTAAGATGCCTGATACAACATAAAGGTTAGTCCTCATTGCAGATTATTCAGGCAGACAACCACTCACTTAGGAATATTCACTCTGAATAATGTGTTAAACAACTTACCATAGTTTAATGTAACTCTCAGAACAAAACATAATTGATGTGATCTTACATGCTGTCAGTTTATACAGCGTAAACAGTGGGAGGCCGTGCATGTAAACTTGTTCAAAGATTCAGTCCTTCAAACTTTTCCAAATCCAGGTTCTAGGTCTTTCTTTAGAGAACTCATTCTAACAGCAAGAGATCTTGTAAACACAATATTTTCTGGTTTACTGATAAACCTGTGCACCCCGAAGCACCCCTGGAAATTGAGTAAAGCCAATCAATCAGATTGGAGGTTGCAGTTTTGAGAATGCCCTTGCCAATTTTGTGTGCACTAGACAGCGTACCAACATGCGGTTCAAGGATGGTCTGATTCATAAGACTAATAACAGACCAGCAACTTGAAGACATAAAATACAAGTGGCTTTTAGTCCATGTTTGTTAGTTTTAAGGTCATCTACAGGCTAGAGTATGCCTAAAAGCTGACACAGTACAATTTTAGCACATGTGTACACCTTTTTCTTCTTGGAAATCAGACCAAAACATATTAATGCATTTATCTTGAGGGGTATTTATACATTTCTTTCCAAGAGAATGGTCTGTCATTACCTGATAATTGCTCTTGCATCTGACATGCAATTGCAAGTAGCAAGTAGACTAAATATATACTATTTAAAAAGTTCCACTTTAGTTGTCTGTTTTTAATAGTAAATACATTAACAAAAGAAATGTTCATGCAAATACTAAACTAATTGTCTATAGTTAGGATGGCAACATAAAACAGCTTAAAAGGAAAACACTTTCCATATCAAAGACTGTGCATTCACTAAACTTACAGTATTTTGACAAAATCTGTTCGTCAGTCAAGTCACCTTCATTTATATAGCGCTTTTAACAATATAACAATATAGATTGTTTCAAAGCAACTTTACAGTGATAATAGGAAATTACAGTAACATAGATTGTTTTGGCTTTACAGTAGCTCTAGAATAAAGTTATTGTCCAGCTAAAATTAGTTTTGATTGATTGATTCACTTCCGTTGCAAAGATCATTAGTTATTAACTTAGGGGCCGCTTACACGACACCGTTTTCCGACACAGAAAACACTCAACGCGCTCAAGACCGCTCATCCGCACAAATCAGTGCCTGGTGGCTCCATAACGCAAACCCTGAAATAGATTCCAAGGTCTATTCTCTGTGCAGACCTCAAAATGCAAACCCGCGAAAATGCTGATGGCACCACATGTTTAGTCTATAGGAATGCGCGTTTGAGTCTATATGTGCGTGCGCAGGCCTATAGTCCTTCTTTACTAACCAACCCTCATCAAACTACTTGTCTGGCCTTAAAAATGTATAATAAAGAATAATTTATCGCTTCCGCATAGCCACGTGAAGTGGAATTATCCAGACAACGTTTTATCTGTACAGAGGTAAAGGGAAGAGGAGTGATCGACGTGGGCAAATTAGGCAGATGCTAACATGGATAGGTTGTGTGACATGCCCTAATCCTTTAGAAACATGAGCAAAACTGCTTAAAGAGTTTGCCCATTAATTAAAATTCTGTCTTAATTTGCAAATCCATAGGATAGTTGTTCATCTTCGAAACACAAATGCAGATTTTTGAGATTTCTGTCCCTCCTTTGAAAGTCCATTCCACCATAACTTTGACACATAATCCATGTGAATTGAGCAGTTTAATTCAAGTCTTCAGATGATGAACATATTTAATTTAGGCTTTTATTCACATATAAACTTTAATCAAAACACATACATAAAACACATCAAATATGGTAAATGAAAGCTCAAACATGCTTGCTTGACACACAAGAATAAACCTCATTGGCTCTTTTCAGAAGACTTCAGAAGTCTGCTCGATTCATACGAATATCCGTTTACTTGCGTTTTATTCTTTTTGAAGCATCAACGTTTTGGTTGAATGACTTTCAATGGAGAGACCGAAATCTCTCAGGTTTTATTTAAAAACTTCAATTATGTTTCGAATAGGAATGAAAGTCTTGTGGATTTGGAATGACACAAGGGTGAATAAGTGATGAATAAAAGATAATTTTAATTTTTAGGTCAACTAACCCTTTAAGTTAATATAAAATGTGAATGAGAGCATGAAATCATTAACATTTCAAGCAGCATTTAATAATAAACTAATTAATACATTTCAGCATTTGATTTTAAGGACAATTTTGGGTCACCACTCCATGTCCGATGGGAAAACAATCTAGGTCCTGTAGCAAAACCAGCTGAGAATCACTGTTTTAAAATGATGCACAAGAAAATGACCCTAGCATTGCATGACAAAGCCTGAACACGAAGTAAGTCTAGTATGCAGTGCACAATACAGATGTTATCTAATAATAACCATTGCTTTGATGTAGCCAAGAGCGGGGGGTGGTGGGGACTTGTTGGCACACTCTTGCGGAATCAGTATGTGCAAACCATGTTCATATCACACTTTTTGTGTGTGTGTGTGTGTTGTAGAGATCAAACTAATGAGAACCTTTGGGACTCATGCTCTCCTTCTTGAGAGAGAAAGAGAGCGTCCCATCCTTTGTACTCCCACTCAATGACACAGACTGACTCATTAATAAACCGCTACCTGATACAAGCATGGTTTAAGGATGATTACTATGTGTGAATGGATTCTTTAAAAGTGTGTGTGTGAGAGAGAGAACTATTAGTCATATAGTGTGTGTGTGTATGTGTGTGTGTATTAAGTTACATGGAGTGGTGAGTACCGGTATGTATGCCTGTGACATAATGGTTCCCACTAATGGCACTTATTATATAGATGAGATATCTTGGGAAATTAGTCTTTTAGTGCCCCTCATTAATTCCAAATGTATAGTAATCACACAGTTCTTTCTTTTCTGTACCCCTTCACTCTTTATTTTTTTCAGTAATGCTCGGTTCCACTTGAATACATTATTACACACACAAATGTCACCTGTGGGCACACGCAACATAAAGGTAACTTGCAGGCAATTATTCAAAGAGTCAAGGATGTGTATGAAATTAAATATCAACATCAATAATGAAAAATAATTGGAACTTTTATATGAATCTCTGAAAGATTCCTGACTCATCGTTCTGAATGAAACCTCAGGAGCAGGAAAGACAAAGAGTTGTATCTCTTGAAAGGTATTTATTTTGTTTGTAATGTGGCTTATAATTGAGGGCATAGATTTGGAAAATGTCTATTATTTCCTAAAATAATTTGAAATGTAGACTTGTCAGACCCCAGCACACCTTTCTACTTTGCAGAAAATCTGTCTCACTATTTACCAATACTCCGGTTTCCGATTTCAGAGGGCTTGAAGATCATGGACATTTATTTATTTTCTTCTTCTCTGGATTCCTTTCTGTCTGGATTGTGTGATTCTTTTTTTTATAATACTATGAACTTTAGATGGTGAAATCCCTGAGTTTTAAATAATATTTTGTTGAGAAGCAAGGGCTCTATGTTAAGTTATGTACAGAAGTGTAATTTCAAGTCTCATTGGATATTCACGGAGGAAAAAATGCAAATCGAATGTTTTTCTATTTATCAAGAATTGATTGAATTGTGAACATTTTGATTATTTGCTTTTTTTTCTTTAGTGGTTTTGCCACCGAGCACAGATGAATGCGTGTGTGTTTATGTGCTTACACACAAGGCTTGTGCCTCTTAACTCAAGTGTATTGAAGCACTTTTAATCTGTGTCTACCCAGTAGCTGAACCCAGCAGGGCTTAGGTGGGTTTTAAAATACCACTGCCAGAACCCCCTCACAACATTTACACAACATTTTCCAAACAGATGGGTGCTTGGCAGTGGCATAGCTCTGAAGCCAACCTTACCCGCAGGCGCAGATGATGCCCACACACCTGGACACACTTGTTGTCCTGCACTCAGGCAGCAGTCATTTCCACGGCAAGCTGTGCCGACAACAAAGCTGCAAACACACGCTACCGCCACACAGCACACAATGCCTTGGGGCAGTTCTACTTCTGTTCAATTTTCTCCAGAAACAAAAGTGGTGTTTTTTTCCCAATCTGGGTTTAGAATCTCTTGGAAGTGCAGAAGTGAGGACTGTAATCTGCAGCGGGTCACACTGTTAGCCAAAGAGTGTTTTATTCCAGGCATCATTTGTATTCCGATCTAAATCTGACGCCACAGCCACAGATCAGAGCCGGAACGCTTCTGGTGTTTGGGAGAGGGGTGGAGGAGGGAATGAAAGATGAGAGGGAAGAGAGGAAAAAAAAGTTACTGTTTTGTTAACTGAAGCACTTTGTGTTAGTGGCACGCTATAGATGTATCACACCCTGCTATTTTAAGCATGTGCAATACAAGGTCATACTCCTTCAAAAAATGGAAATATGTGCATGTCTGTGTGATTGGGATCCCATGAGGAGTTATCTAAATAGCACCTGCAACATGGTTATTATTGGATCAAGCTTTTAGATAGACCAGACTGACAATCTCTGCTCCACTCCGATTACCTGCTAAACCCGGCCTGGTATAATTTTGTGTGTGCGAACATGTTTTTATGTGCAGGAGATAAGCTGTTTGTGACCTGTGTGCGGCGCTGGCATTGACCTGACACTTAATCCATTAATGGACTGTTCATACTTTTTTCATTCACTGTTACATGCACTTTCCCTCCAGACGTGCACACATGTATCTGATCTAGCACCCAAACACACACATGCTTAACACCTTGTTTTTCAATGGCTGCTGCCAATATTTAGAAAGCAGGGCACTCAATAGTTGATTTATTGCTGATTTATTTGCTGTAATTACTGTATATACACTACAATTCAAATGTTTGGGATTGGTAAGGTCTTTTATCCTCACCAAAGCTGCATTTATTTTAAATGAATTTACAATTTAAATAATTTAAAAAAATTAATTATTATAAAAATTAATAATATATTTAACTTATTCCTTTGCATTTTCAGCAGCTGCTACGCCAGTTTTCAATGTCACTTGATCCTTCAAGAAATCATTCTAATATGGTGATTTGTTCCATACCATATGTTTCTGAACTGTTATGAGGTATTTATTAGTCATTTTTTTAATCTTGTACCCTCTTTCTTGCCCCTCTCAGGCATTTTAGAGACAAAAAGGCTGGATATTATCCACACACGAGATCCCATCCCGCAGTCGCTCGGTGGAGTTATATACTATGCAGCCGATCTACCCATATGGTGGCAAGTCCCTCAATACGTCCTCATTGGTGTCAGCGAAATCTTTGCTAGTATTGCAGGTAGGTGGACCTTTGCAAAACACTTCTGAACACACAAACGCATAATGATTTTATAGTGTACAAACTGTATATTCTATCCCCTAAGTTACCCATCACAGAAAACGTTCTGCATTTTTACATTAAAACATCACTTAGTATGATTTATAAGCTGGTTTCCTCATGGGGAGTTGGGGACCAAAAAATGCCCCCACAAGAACAAGGATTTTGGATATTGCTGTCTTTGTATGACTTTTTTACCCCATAATGTAAGGTATATCGGAGCCACACACACACACACACACACACACACACACACACACACACACACACACACACACACACACACACACACACACACACACACACACACACACACACACACACACACACACACACACACACACACACACACACACACACACACACACACACACACACACAAAGCTCTTACCTTCACAAACACACAAAGCTCTTACCTTCACAAACAGAGCTTATAAAGGGATTATATTCTACTTTTTAAAAAAAAAATAGCATTTCTTTATTAATTTCTTTTAGAATGTTTAACAAGGTTTCTTGCACCAAAAATTTGGCACTAAAATTATTGAATTAATGGTTTGCTTCTGTTCTGATATGTTTAAGACTGCTTTATGTAAATGACCATTGTTATAACTAACTAACCTCAAATGTGATCCAGGTGTTGATATGTAAACATAGACAGTCCAACTTTAATATGTTCATAATTCTGATATCAGTATGATTTCTAGATGACTCGTTTTTGCTGCAGTATGTCGTGCATAAACATAATCGATGTATTAAAATGTATGTTTTCCATGAAATGGCCCTTTTAACATTTAGTGGTTCATGAGGTGATACTGAGCCTGGAAGGACATTTGAGAGATGATGACCACGATGAGAAACGCCTCAGATTCTGATTGTAGAATCAATTTTTGTAAACATCAATTTTAGATGCATATAATGAATAACTTGTCTAGATAACTTGAAGCTTGATTTAACACAAGTGTGTTTTTGCGTCCTTCCAGTTCTCGGTCTCTTCTGTGCACTGTAGAGTTTTTCCGTAGGATCATTCATCTGTCCTAATGACCATGCTAATCAATGCGTGTCCTTTTAAAAACTGCAGTAAACTTCTCTCTGCCTTGCCTTTGTGTAGTAGCTCTTGTCTGAGCCGTTGCTGAAATTGCTTGCTAAGGAATCCATGGCTGTATCAATCAGGGCCGATCGATTGGGGCTTGGCGATACATTATTGCAGTTGCGCAGTTAAGACGGCCAGGGAAAACATCTCGCTCCTGCTGGAATACACTGAGAAAATATCAAGAAAGTCTCTAGCAAGTGGGTTTGAGATTAATGAGAAAATAGATGAAAGGAAACTAAATCCCCTAACACAGCGTTTGAAAGAAAAAAAAAAAACTGTGTGGGAGCGGCTCCTATTACCACCTTCACTGCTGAGATCTACAGTAATTACAGCAATTTCTGTCATGATGACAATTGTAAGGGATTTCATTTGGATTTCACTTAACAAATCCGGTTCCTTAATGATTCCATTAAGAATTTGTTTTTGTACACATCGTCACTGTCAGGCGGAAGCCTACTTTTCAGGAAATGGAAAAACACTGTATTTTTTAAAATAATAAAACACTGACTACGTTTACATTTGCAACAATAACGCAATTATTTATAATAATCAGAGTAAGGTCTTAATGTTTTCATGACACAAGCAGAAGTCTTCACTCCAGTTTACATGCAATTTTCTTTATTCTGATTATTCGTTAATAAGTATGATTATACCACACTCAGATAAAGGCATGTTACCAGCCATTGTTTTAATCTACTCACAACAAATTCAAAATACATTTTTATGGACATACTGGATATTATTCGGCGCTGTGATAAACATCGCAATTCTGGGTTTGCCTGCTCTGCCGTCACATTCGTTGTGTCTACTGGATGAAGATGCAGAGCAGAGACTTAGCATGCGAGAATGTCACATAGTTCATTCATGTAGTTGTGTGAACATCAATGCGTCCGTGTACGTTCGAGCACATGCACACTTTGGTCTGAGTGGTAATAATGCAATTAAGGGGCCCCTGTTTATTGCGATTAAAATCGCTGTACGCCACATAGTGTAAAAGGATAGTTCACCCAAAAATGAAAATTAGCCCATGAAGCCCTCACCCTGAAGCCATCCTAGGTGTGTATGACATTCTTCTTTCAGAGCCGTTTCGAGCACTTTTATCACGGATGGATGCGCTTTGATGGACTTCCAAAAAAATATACCCATTGAATCCCATTATAAAGCTTGGAAGAGCCAGGACATTTTTTGATATAACTCCGATTGTATTCGTCTGAAAGAAGAATGTCATATACCGGTACACCTAGGATGGCTTCAGGGTGAGTAAATCATGGGTTCATTTTCATTTTTGTGTGAACTATCCCTTTAATGCGAATCTGGTTACTACGATTATGAGCTTAATTGCATTAGTTTAATCAAAGTATTGCGTTTACATGAGGTAAACATCCCCAAATCTCAAAATTGCCAAAATCCCATTATAATCGCATTATGAGGGTGCATGTAAACGGACTGACTGTATCATCAAAGTTGATGGACGGCAAATGCAAGACTAAGACTCTCTGCTCCTCCAATACATAAAACATTGGTAGATATAAAGTGCTTTAATTTATTTGAGTAAAGACAACACTGTACTTATTCAAACAGTTCTTTATTTACGGTTTAGTCACAAGCTCTTTTGAATACCTTTCATTGGTTAAAATTAGCAAAACCCAAAGTAGTAATCAGAGTAATTATTTATGAAAAAAAATAATGATGGAGATATATAGTTTTACTCCAGACTGCGACAATATGAGAAAGGACTAAAACATTGCAAATTATAATAATTATTACAAATAGTTCACTGTTTCTGCCCATACTGATGTCATTGGTTAAGCCAATGTATAACATTTACACTGATTCAGTATCATAAAGCTTAAAAATGTAATGCAACAATAGTTTTTGCTTTGTTTTGAGTTTGTGGCATGAGTCATGACTGACTGAGTGATTCAGTGAGTGACTTCAAGATTCATTAGTAAATCATTTTAATTGATTTGTTAAAACGAACCAGTTCACACCAGAGTCATTCATTCACACATTGAACTACACTGGTTGTCCAACTGTACATTTTGTTTGATTCCCTTTAAAAAAAAAATAATGGAACAGATTCTGAGTAAGGTTTTTGATTTCCAGCTCAGCTGGAAAGCTGGATTTTCTCTAGAGGAAAGATTACAGTTATCCATGGCACTTGTCTTATTTGTGTTCGCTGTCTCAGCTCTATATTTACCGCTGGTTACAGTATGTGTGGACCTGTCTGTGTCCTTACACATTTTCACACAGGTTAACAGTGTTCAACTCTCCCCAAACTTACAGCTGCGTTCATGTCAACCCTTCAGCGTCTCTTCCAAGGTCATGTTCAAAAATGCTTGTTTTCCTCTTAGACGGACACCACACCGGTAATTTTACGCCCATTTCACGCACAGAGTACATCAAAGGCGGCACGTCCCCCCTCTTAGCCGTTATGAACCAACAAGACTAATAAGTACATTTGGCAAAGGCAAGAAAACACTCTCCCTTCATGCTGAATTGTAGAGAACACAGTACTGATTACTGGATTTCTCCTCTACCCCCTTAGAAGAGAGGTTTTAAATCAGATTGTCATGGCTCATGGCTTTTGGTCCTTCAAATAACTGGATGCTTTTTTTTTTTTTTTTTTTTTTTTCTCTCGGTATGACTACAAGGGCTTTCAAGGTCTTTTAAAATAAGATATTAGCTTCAGAAAATGTTTTACACTGCTGCTTTTTTTCTCTGGATCTAATTATTCAATAATTTATTCATTAGGTCTGTTAAGTAACAGATAATTTAACCCTTTTATGGCAAGGCAAGGTCATTTCAGATTGTATAATGTCATGTGGTTCGACTTTCCAAAAACGTAATATATAATTTATAGTATTTGTTTTAAAAAAACAAAGACCAATTTTTTTTCTTCAAAACTTTTTGGGAAAATAATGATTCAGATTTAATGCTGGGAACTCAGAACTCTAAGGTGGTGACATTTTTAGTGTAATGTTTGCATGATGGTAATTTTGTGTTCATTGATGGTTGTGTTACAGTGCCAATGTTATTATTAATTTGAATGTAGTGTTCATTTAATGGTACTGTAATAATGTTGTCAGTGTTAATGTAGTTATAGACCAGCAAAACAATTTTACACCATTCCAGAAAGAAAACTCTTCTTATAGTTTTTGTTACACCAAATTATGTTTGTAATAATAGCATTTACATTTCTCTTAAAAGTTGTAAAAAAGTGTTTCAAAACCACATGAAACGGTATAATTCTATGAACCTAGAATATGAACTAGATTTTTCAAAGATGTTTTTTTTTTTTTTTTTTTTTTGTCATTGAGCTGGTTGCCAATACCAAATACTGATGTAAATAATGTATCCTAAATTAAATCCTTCTGTATTGTACTTTGTACTCCCAAAGGATACTTCGGTTCCACTTTATTTCAATAGTCCACTTTAGACATTCTGTTGACTATAAGTAACTTTGCAACTACAGTACCTGTCAACTAACTCTCATTAGAGTATTAGTAGACTGTCAATAGACAGCAATAGGAATAGACAGGTTAGGGTTGGGGTTAGGAGAATAAGTTGACTTGTAGTTGACCAAGTTTCTTGTAATGAGTAGAATCTCACATCTCTTGAATATGATTTCAAACAGGAACACAACCAGTTAAAAAGCAACATTTTACCCTCTTTTTGTTAACACAGCAGCCCACTCCAAAAAGTAACAAGAGACATCTTTTGTTTTCCCTTTCTCTTTTTTCTACTTTCTTGTGGGGATAGTGGCTGTCCCTACCAGTTAACATCTTCATTTTATTTTTTATCTGCGAACCTGAAAAAATTGAAAGAAAAAAGGCTCAGCGCCGATGGAATAATATGTCCATGGTGGACGTAGCGGCCCCTGATTGAATTTCCAGCAGAATGGGGAGATGGGGACGGCTAAGTGTAATCTTCCGCTCCTCCATCACGTCTCCAGGGGTTCGAGTATTGTGGAAAGCTATAAGACCCTATCTGCAAAGGCCCTTTTTAAATCTGAAGAGAGCCATCAAGCTATGAGAATCAATACAAGAGGCAGCCCGCCGCTTCCTGATCACAGACAGCTGTGAAATGATAGAGAAATTGGAGAGGTGCGAAGACTGCATCAAAAATATTAAGATTAAAGATGCTGAATAGTATGTCACCCGCTGAAATGAAGATAAATTTTGCTCTTCTCATTTTCTTGAATAATCCTTTTACATGTGAACATGATTGGAAAGAGGACCAATGCCAGAGATGGTTTGATGGAAATCATTCTACGAACATCTGTAAAATTGCACTATGTAGTTGTGCATATGATTGTTCCATGTACATTTTGAGAATGTACCTTGAAAGAAAATTGTATGTATTCTGCTCTGAGATGTATGCTAACATGCTAATTCCGAAGATTATTCAGAAGCTCAGCTGCAGGACATTTATCCATCAGTTATGAAACAACATCTTGGCACTATTTTGGGGGACTCCTCAATTCCTTCGGGCAACCAGACTAAGATTTAATGTGACCGCAACAGCAGTTAAACACAGGTTTGTGTCTGTGCGGCGGTGTGCTGACACACTTTCGTAGTCAACTCTCTCCATCTCACCCCAGGTCTCCAGTGTCCTAGCCCTCCCATGAAATGCAAATGCCTCCTGATAGCATGGAGGACTCTTAAAATAAAGCCTCAACGCTCCATCCCTACCCCTGGGGAACCTCCAGGAAATTGGACAAGAAATGTGACAAATGTCTCTGGAAAGTTCCCTCCTCTGGCCCTATTCTGTTTGAATAAATCCGTTTTAATGGACTCCACTGCCAGCTCGCTTTGTCGTGGGCTGTCAGATGACAGCGGAAGCTGAGTTGATTCTGATTTTTCACATTGTTGTAGACGAACACTTGCACTTACACACATGCACCACCTGCGGGAGATATGTATGGATGGTTGAGGGGACAGGCCTAAAACTGGAATCTTTTTTTTTTCCTCCCCTGGGAATTTTAATTATATATCGTTCTCTCCGAAAAATGTTAAAGGCTAATGTTCTTTCCAAGAAAGAAAAATTGCCTACTGCCTGACTCTGCAAGGGGTGAAATAAAACCAGAATATTTCAAGTTAAACTTCTTTTCTTTTTTGAATAATTCAGCTTTGAAGTTAGAAAAGGTCAGGTTTTATATATTTTTCCTTCTTCTTCTTGCGTGATATTGTGGATGGTCGTGTCATTAGACTCTAGTTGCCATGCTCACGACATTGAGGCACCTTATGGATTACCTTTTTTTCTGCTCGTAAGGGACATTCCCTCTGCTACTTGACCAAAGCAAAACTTTTCCAGTAGGGCTCATTTATTCTTTAGACCAGCAGCCATATAACCTTGTAGCCCAAGACTAGTTGCCCACTGAAGCTGAGCAGCGTTGACTCTGGTCAGTACCTGGATCGGAGACCTCCTTGGAAACCCAGGTTGCTGCTGGAAGAGGTGTTAGGGCGATCAGCACGGGGCGCTCACCCTGTGGTCTGTGTGGGTCCTAATGCCCCACAGTGATGAGGACACTATACTGTAACAAGCACAGTCCTTCTGATAAGACTTAAAAATGAGGCCCTGACTCTTTGTGGTCATTAAAAATCCTAGGATGTCCTTTGAAAAAGAGTAGGGGTGTAACCCCAGCATCCTGGCCAAATTTGCCCATTGGTCTCTGCCATCATGGCCTCCTAATCATCCCCATATAAACTGATTGGCTTCATCACTCTCCACTCTCCTCTCCACCAATACGCTGGGGAAAAGATGCTGCACATTGGCGGTGGTTGAGGAGATCCTTGCATCATGGAAAGGCAGTATAGTAAGGTTGGTAAGTACCAAGAAAGTTACAATGTATGCAGGGAAAAATAAAAATAGAGAAAACAAACAAAGAGGAAACATTTAAAGATGTTAGCAGCAGTTCCTTCAAGTCCTGTAGGATGTGAGGTGGAGCCACTGTGAATCGAATTTGCTGGTCCAGCACATCCCACAGATGCTTAAGTGGATTGAATTTAAGGAATTTGGAGTCCAGAGCAACACCTTGAACTCTTCATCATGTTCCTCAAACCATTTCTTAACAATGTGTGCAGTGTGGCAGGGTGCAATATGAAAAAGAACAGTTCCACCAGGGAACACTGTTGTCATAAAGGGGTGTCTGCTGGTCTGCAACAATGGGTAGGTGGCACGTGTCAAATTTACATCCACACGAATGCCTGGACTCAGGGTTTCCCTGCAGAACATTCCTCAGAAAATCACGTTCCCTCCACCAACTTATCGCTGTCCCACGCCCAACACCCTGGCACCGGTTTGTGGTTTGTCTCTCCTCAGACAACTGTTGGTAAATTCTCACCACTGCTGTCCGGGAGGAACCATGTCTTGCCGTTTCAGAGATACTCATACCCAGTCACTTTGCCACTTGCCAAATTTGCTCCAATCTTTATTTCTGCCCATTAAGAACTGATTGTTTGCTTACCATCTAATTTACCCAGATCTTAATATGTGGCCTTAGGGGATTATCATCCATATTTGCTTCACCTGTGACTGGTCATAATGTTTTGGCTCATCAGTGTGTGTATACTGTGTATACATAACTTTCCCCTCCCATCAGTACTTTTATGGGATTGCGGATTTACGCAAATTTTCCGTTTAGTAAATCTGGCCCTTGGTGAGCATAACAGACTTCTTTCAATAACATTTAACAGCAGGTGAGGCCAGTGGTATTTGTTACTCCATAGAAGTCAATGCATTACGTATCGTTTTCGCGAGTCATGTTCAAATTGATTCCCGCTCATTTTAGTATGTAACTCAATAATGTACTGTAAATCAACCCATTTTAGAAAAAAGAAGAAGCTCATAACATGTTCGTAGTCTTGATTGATTTTGAACAGTTACTGTTGTTTTAAGTGTTTCTTGAGCCCAGGGCTTCTCAAACATCTGATTGCTGTCGTCAGACAGCCTCCATGGCACAAACAGCACTTAGAAAAGGTCAACCATGCCTGCAGACAGCTATAAACACTGTAATAGAGCCGCCGCATTCCTTCATCTCCCTCTCTTTCACTTTTTTCTCTTTCTGCCCCTCCTGCCTCCATGCCTCCTAATGTGCATTTGTTTCAGAGCAGCGAGAGCGTGGGATTGTGGGATGGGATTAGATGATCTCTTTTGCTCCGTTTTGTGGAATCCCTCCCTTTTCTTTTTAGCTGTTTTACCCCTGTGCTCTCTCTCTCTCTTACTATCTGTCCATCTATCAGAGAAGATTCATGGCCTAACCAGGCTCAGTAAACGAGTCTGACAGTTGTGCCCACAAGCCATAATTTTAAAAATGACAAGTTTGAGGCGCCATGAAATTATCAATGTCAGCCAGCAGGCAGCCACCACTCAGGGTTAAAAAGAGATTTGATCTTCTCTTTCTCTTCTCCTGTGTCCTTTCTACATCCCCTGACTTTCCTGAACTACTTCATCTTTTCTTTCCACCACTATACTGCTTTTCTTTTTTACCTCTCTCTTTTTTTTCTCGGTGTCTTTCTGTAAATATTTATGGATGTGTGCTGATTTTGGCAGTTGAGTAGGTGTTTCTGAGTCATTCTGCTACAGATGTATCAGGACACACACTGTTTTAGCAATTTAATCCCAATGTTTGTAGATAGTGGATGTTAGCAATATAGGGATGCCATTTTAAAATCGAATGCAGGAATAAATGATCAAATAATGAATTCAAATGTAAATAAATAAACTGACAAATAAATAGATGCATGTAAAAACTATTTTAAAATAGACATGTAAAACTAATTTATATATAAAATAAAAAAAATATAGAAATAAAAGGTTTTATTAGGTAATAGAGAGGTAATATAACAATTAAAAGGTGCATTTTTTTTAAATGAGTTCTTTAAAAAAACAAAACAAATTCACAGTGTGCCTTTCTTTATCCAGTGTAAATATTGCATTTAAAACATATTTTTTTTTCTTATATTTTAACTACATTTTAAACATGGATAAAATAAACATGAAATAAAAAAAATGTCTATTTAAATGTCTATAGACAGAATGAGCATCTGCAGCCAATGAGCTTTCTGATCAACATTTAAATAGCGGAGTAGCGTTTACCATTGCAGTTTGCAGCGCGTTTTCAGATTTCCTCTGAAACACTCCCCCTTCCCCAGCTCCACCTTTATAGATCTGCTATGGTCATATTTTTTTATATGCCATTTGTGCAGAAGCATTATGCTTTACATTTTCACAGCAGCGTATCTGGGAATGTATTGACACTGACAGCATCAAGTTCCTGCTCTGCAGCAGAAGTATCTGCAGTAATCTACAACAACAGCAATAATCAATAGCAGCAGCGATGTCAGCAGCAGCTGCCAAGACCAAACACATTAACATTGTCATATCTATTACCATGCTAAACAATCTTCAGAGAGTTGGCATATGTATGTGTTTTTATGTACAGTATGTATCATATATCAGTGCTGACAAAATGAACGCGTTAATGCATGCAATTGTTTTTTTCCACAGTATGATCCCACTATTATTTATTCAAACGCTATTACACCATTCAAACGTGACGAGACACAAACAAATAACTAAAATCTTCACTGGCATGCTGTCTGTGGAGCGGCTCTCTGTGAACAAACACCCGAAACTCTCACACAGAATGCCGCTTTAGACAGCACGGCAGCACCCCATTGAGTTCTCGTTCACGCTCGTACGGACAAAAACACACAAAATTATGCCAAAATTCCTGTTTTGTCGAGTATACTCATAAGCACAATCTTAAAAGTGTTAAATGAACGCAAAGATTTGTGAGAAAATAGGATGTGTCAGGTCTTCAAGTGACAGCAGTCTAACAAACCTACTGCTGTCTGTTATTAATGTTAATCAAAGAGCAAAAGACAAAGAGAAAATCACTCCCTTCTCTTGACTGAATAACGTATGTAGCTTTGATAAGGATTCATCTATATGTAATTAAAAATGTATGCAGTGAAGACTGCAAAGTGTTTGATAACTTTATCAACTTTGTTAGACCTACCTGAAAATCAGCACACTTTACAAGGTTACAGGGGTTTTAAAAAACAACGAAAACAAGAACTTTATTTTACTGTCCTGCCTGGAAAAAAAAACCTTTGTGTTGAACCCTGATACATAAAGACACAGCTAAACGTGACATTTCTTGCAATGGTCTTATGAAGATTGTTATGAAATGCCTGTAATGGAGACATCAGTATTGGTATCAGTGATACTGGCCTTCATTCATAGTAAAAAGATGCCATTAAACAAATATTTAAAATATACTGTCTTTGTTATTTCCACATTATTTTGGAGATTAAATGTGAAAGTATTACAACATAAATAAATATTAAAAACTTTAATGTTATGTGCGATTAATCATGATTAATTATAGCATTTTTTAATCGATTACAGCACTAATATATATATATTCTCAACTCTCTGAAGATTTTTAGCATGGTGATGGACATGATAATGTTAATATATCTTTTTTTCCTACTTAAAAATAAAAAATAAATGAACTATAAGTGAACATGCACATATATTCCAGCCTCTTTCAATGCAAACACTCCTCATTTCTATGCACAAGTCTCATTAAGATCACGTCTTATTCACAAAAGTCAGAACTCTTTGGCTGCAAGTTGGTACAACAGTATAGAGTGTATGAGAATAAACAGTGCTTTTAGTGCAATCCGTTCTTAGTGAATTCCCATGTGTCTTTGTCTCTGAGCACTTGTATCTACATGCAGCGAGCCTGTAACAAATGAAACCGCTGTTGCACGTCATTTTTCGACCATGATCTTTTCCACAAGACTGTTTTTTTCTGTGTATGTGGACACGTAGATTGCCATGGATACTTTTGAGGTTCTGATCATGCATTCGAAGCAAACTTCAGACTTTCATCATTGGTTTCTGCATCTTCTTGTGTTTGTAGGTCTGGAGTTCGCCTACTCCGCAGCCCCGCGCTCCATGCAGAGCGCTATAATGGGCCTGTTCTTCTTCTTCTCTGGCATCGGCTCCTTCGTGGGATCTGGACTTCTCGCTATCGTCTCTCTCAATGCCATCGGCTGGATGTCCTCGACTAAAGACTTTGGTAAGACTTGTGTGTTAGAATGTAGAACAAGATATGTGAAAAGCACTGCATAAGGTCTGGGATAAAACAGATGTAGCTTGCCTAGCTTTTGATAAGTGTGTCTGTTGGAATAAGTGTGTGCATGAATATAAATAAGAGTGTGTGTGGTTTAGGCTTTGCCTGCATTGAGGGGACCCCTTATGTTCTTATAATGATCGTAAAACCTAAAATTAGCTACAGTGGGGACCTGTGAGGAAAAGGGCTTGATAAGCATACTTAATTATGACTTAATGAAAATGTAAAGGTCTGTGAAAGGGTCCGAGGGTACAGAACATATATTTAGCTCAGTATAAACTCAACTGAACTCAATATTAAAGGGATAGTTCACTCAAAAATGAAAATTAGCCCTTGCTGATTCACCCTGAAGCCATCCTAGGTGTATATTACATTCTTCTTTCAGATGAATACAATCGGAGTTATATAAAAAAATGTCCTGGCTCTTCCAAGCTTTATAATGCGTGGCGGCAGTGGCTCAGTGGTTCATGTAGGTTGTCTACAAACCGAAAGGTTGGTGGTTCTATCCTCGTGACCAAGTGTCAAGGTGTCCATGAGCAAGACACCTGACCCCAGCTGCTCCCGACGAACTGGATGGCGCCTTGTATGGCTGACACTGCCATCGGTGTATGAATGAGTGAATGAATGGGTGAATGTGAGGCAACATGTAAAGCGCTTTGGTGGCCTTGGGTCTGTTAAAGCGCTATATAAATGCAGTCCATTTACCATTTACCATAATGGTCTTTGGAAGTCAAAGTGCATCTATTTATGATTAAAGTGCTACACGCTGCTCAGGGGGTTAATAAAGGCCTTCTGAAGTGAAGCGTAAGAAAAATATATTTTTCTAAGCTATGGTAGTTATCTTAGTCGATATAGGTTTAAATATGGATATTTTTCTTACACAAATGCATCGCTTCACTTCAGAAGGCCTTTTTTAATCATGGGCTAATCTTCCTTTTTGGGTGTACTATCCCTTTAAATCCTATTTCAACAGCTTGAATTTTTAAGAAACTTTTATGCAATTATCATTTGTAAGCTGATTGATGTAAAATATCCTGAAAATCAATGACTTTTATGTTCCATCTTGATGAATGAAATCAATGATGAAAGATGGTCCCTGATCAGCATTCTGTGTAAATGCGATTTATTGTAATTATGCCAAGGGGAAAAGAGGTCGTACCTTTCAGCTCACGGTTGTGTCAGAGATGAAGTGACGAGGTGAGCACATGCGCTTGATGGATGATGTGTGTTTTATGAGTGCGTGTCCACGTACCAAGGCTTCAGCTAGTCATTAGTAGTCAGCTGAACCCAAGAGGTGATTTCCCATTTGCCCACTGTTTATGTGTGTGTGTATTTGTTTATTTGTGTATCCTGCCCCCCAAAAAAGATTAGTATTTTGTTGGTTTTTTGAATGATTGATGATGCATATTATGAAGAATCAGATACAGAGTATCAGCATACAGATTTTTTTAACATTTATTTCTGCTTCCATCTGTTTAGAAAGCGGTCATAAACTAGTTCACACAGCGGTTATTCTGATATTTAAAGTGACATATACATTATTAACTGAAAATATTGCTTAGCCTGCTGTAATGCTACTTCAAGATTTCTCTGTATTGAATTAGTTTCCATCTTCAAATTGGGTTTAGATACTGAAACTTATTATGCATGGAGATTAAATATGCAAGTAAAATAATGCCAAATGTTTTTGAAACAAAAAAATTAAAAAGCTTGTTGAAATGCACTAATAAAAAAAAATTAAAAAAGCATTGCATTAACCGTGCTTGCATTTTAATGCATTGTATTTTTAGGGCTTGCATTTTTATGGGCTGAAATTCAACATGGTTATATATTTTAGCTGTGAATATTTCAGATTTTTATTATAAAAAATTCAATAATTCATATTCACCTTTCAGATTTCACTTCCAAAATGTTAATTCTGTTTAAAAATACAATCTATAATATTCAACAGGCAATTTTCGGTCCATTTTATTTCACTTTACACATTCGCTTCCACAAATTTAGGGGTTCAAATTCAACCGAAAATTCAACATTTGACATCCGGGAACTGCAGGGATATAAGTAGATTGCCGATTCATAATCTCCATCTGCTGTTAGTCGACCTCACCAGCAGAAGGTGCAAGCGGCTGTTGACGAAGACTATTAGAACAATGGGTTGAGACAGTAATTCATTAATAAAAATGGATTTACAGAAATGGAGCAAGTGGTAAGTACCTATTTGTGATGATTATCAGGGCCAGTATACATATGGAAAGACTGATAAAGACGTGTTTACATCTTCACGGTTACCTTTTAACACGTAAGCAGCTTTCTCTACCGTTAACGAGATTATAATGTTATTCCCCGATGCTGATGTACAGATCTAACATTAAACCTGAGGTTGTAGACACATATTTCTCTTGGTTGTTTAGTTTCCTTAACTTTATATCGCGGCAATGCATTAATGCAATGCATATTTTTCAAGTACTGCAATTCAACAAGCTTTTTTTGTTTCAAAAACATTTATTTTACTTCCTTAATAAAATCAAAATGGACCAATGTTTTTTTCATTATTATTGTCCCTAGTCTTGCTGTGCATTAATTGTCAATACATGTTGTTATTTTGTATTAAAAAAAATGCCTAATCTTTCATCAAAATGTAATATTATAGTACCTCTGAAAGGTGAACCACCCACTTCTCAGCATCCAACTAAATGTCCTGTCCTACATTTTCCGCTGAATAGTCTGTCACTCATAAATGTCGCATTATGTTACATGCAGTTTTTTGTTGTCTTGGCACATTTGAGTAAAGTAAACTCTTGAAGTGGAGAACGTAAGCCATACCTGAGTGCCAGGTCTGGTATTATGAATGTGCATGCTAATTGATGGTCATGTCAGGCTTACACCAGAATCGGTTT
Organism: Phoxinus phoxinus; assembly: GCF_949152265.1. NCBI lineage: Eukaryota > Metazoa > Chordata > Actinopteri > Cypriniformes > Leuciscidae > Phoxinus > Phoxinus phoxinus. The sequence continues at coordinate 13,195,806 of NC_136890.1, forward strand.
GTAAATCTGTCAGAGCGAGGGCGATGAACGGCACAAAGGAGACAGTAGATGCATGTGATTTCCATCGCAATGACAGTTCAATGGTCCAGATGTACTCCAACCCATTCTGTGCATCTGAGGCAAATGAACAATTTACCCACAAACTACTTCCGCGCCCATTAATACAGCACACCCAGACAGGTGTGAGGCATTTCTGCTAATGGCAGCAGTGAGAGTGCCTGTACTTCAAATCTGTCCCTCTTTGCTCTTTTTGTTTGGCAAGCATCACTGGGATATTAGAGTGGGCCTTAATATGAATTATATGACACATTGCTATTTTTTCTTTTGCTTTCATGCAACATTTAGTGATAGGAGGGGAAACGATGAGAAGTGTTAGGAACAGAATTGACTGTGAAAGAACAGTCAGACTCAAACCTTCAATGTCCAGATGAGTGCCACATGCTATAATATGAAAAAATGCTGCATTCATGCCATTTGATAATTACCGTCATTTCGAGATGACAACACATAGAAATGCATTAATTCCCAGTCCAGAGTAGAACGTCACGTTCTACTCTGGACTGGGAATTAATGCATTTCTATGGCAAGTTGGAGCTCTCAGAAAATCCCCACTGTACAAGTTGTAATCACGAGTTCTACGAGTGTTACGTTCTCTGGTAGTTACGACATACCGTGAATGCACCTAATGGCCACATTCTTACAGCAGCAGAATATGGTTGTCAGTCCTGTATTTGATTCCTTAATACGGTTACATTCGCACACAGTTCAGTTATTTACGGTAGTGACAACCCAATTCAATGACTGAACTCATACCTGCGAATTTTCAGGACTCACAACCACATTGTAACAATACAAATGAACAATACTGGAAAACTAGTTGGGCCCTATTATACACCCGGCACAATGTGGCGCCAGGGTTTTTTGCAAGTGTCTTTTGCTAGTTTCAGCCCAACGCAGTTATCATTTTCACGTCCTGCGTCACGTTGTTTAAATAGCAAATGCATTTGCGCCCATTTGTGCGTTCATGGGCGTGTTATATAATATAGCCACCCCAAACGAGGTGTGTTCAGGCGCACTGTTGTGCATTGCTATTTTGAGGCAACTGAAATAGACTGCAATATTAATCTTTCACATTGTAATCCTTTTATTTTTAATATTTGGCAATTGTTTGTGTGCTATTGCTGTTGCTGTGTGTGTGTAATAAGCAGAGTGTACGCACATTGTGGACCCGCCTATAGGAGCATATTACTTATAGGGATGTTAACCGATGACCGTTTGACCGATGGTTGACCGGATCAACGCTAACCAATCAAAGTTTTCGGCAGTCGGTAAAAAAAAAAAAAGTGATCTCTAAATTAGTCTATTATAGACAGTGGACTAAACGCTACTACAGTTAGCATCTCATTCCAATATCTTTTTGTGTGAAGTGAACAAATCCCTCTCACTCAATCTTTCATAACTCGCCCGTTTGTAGGCTACTTAATAAACCAATAAAAACATTCGGCGCGAGGTCACCGCGTTTGGGTTCGCGCGCTCACAAGGTTTGCAGAAAGTAAAGGCTACAGGCTAACACACTCGAGGGTAGAGCCAGCGCAGACGACAGGAGGAAGCGTGCAAAGAAGAGTAGTGTGTGTGGGACCATTTCACCAAACAGAATGAAACAGATGTAACGTAAGTTGCAACTTGTGTGATACAGCGCTTAAATATGAAAGTACATTACAAATACATTTCAGTGGTAACAGATAAGTGATGATGATCATCATCTTTCTTTATTATTGTTAGCACTACCTCAAACTAAAGCGGCGTCTCTTCGGTTCGGAGCTGTCATTTTCTGAAATGAGCCGCGGCAATGTTTCAAATGAGCTTCTAACGCTAGACAAACGCCTTTATTTTCAACGCGATCACCTTGTACCCAAACCATTTCGAAACTAAGGAGCCATTTGTCCGGCGATTACATACAAGCTCCTCGGCACCACGTTTGCGGGACTCATGTTTCACGCTGTTGGGGATTTTAAAAAAGTTACGTGAGTGGAAGGGCGGCGCCGGCGCCGTGTGTGTGGGTGTGTGTGTGAGCGGGAGGTAGAGCAGCGGAGAGATGCGACAGAGTTGTGAAATTGCAGGCGTGGCTCGAAATGGCTGTTATTTCAAATAGCGTAGCATATTTTAAACTAATCGGTTAACCGGTTTCAACCGGCTAATGAGGCTCGGTGGTCAGTCAAGAATTTTTTTAGTTTTCGCCATCCCTAATTACTAAAGCGCTCTTTACATAGCAAAAAAAAATTGCACCATTGACTTTAGACCAGGTTTCAGTTGGTCAATGGCACAATTTTTTTTTTGTTATGTAAAGAGCGCTTTAGTAATATGCTCCTATAGGCGGGTCCACAATGTGCGTACACTCTGCTTATTACACACACACAGCAACAGCAATAGCACACAAACAATTGCCAAATATAAAAAATAAAAGGATTACAATGTGAAAGATTAATATTGTGTACATAAAGATATGGTGGAATCCGCCTTTTAACCTTGCGCACGAGCAGATCCGTTTGTGCTCTGGAGACGCGTTTAGTCTTTCCGCTTTCAAATTCTGTCATGTAAATAGTGAATTATTCAACTGGCTTTTAAAGGGAATGGGAAATTACACTGATTGTTTTTTTGCACGTTACGCCCACTTGCACCGCGCGCTTTAGACCATGTGCTTAGATCGTTAAAATAGGGCCCGTTGTCTGAGTGTCACGCCATACATTACGAGAGAGACGCTCTGCGCTGCACAACACGTGTCTATCGCGTGTTGCGGGTTTTCGTGTGTGGTTTCATATTTGGTAACTTAAAGCGACTGAGATATGAGCTTTGTGTTATCTAAAGATTTAAGATCCAGTCACTGTTCTCCACCAGAGCTGCTCCCTCCAGTCAAAAAGCTGATATTACTGTTTATACAACACGCTGTGTTGATTGTCCAAAGTATGTGAAATATGAGGTACGCGATTGGGTGTCTGTTGCTAAAGTATCTAGCCAAAACATTCTTGCACCATCATATTGTTTCAAACGTTACATGTTTACCACTGCAATATGGTGTTAACACAGCAAAATCGGTGCTAACACTGCTCTGGGACTAACACTGGAGCAGGGTTTCATAACCCCGGGTAAAACATCTGTACTAGCCCCCCTTATAATTACAAGTGTAAAATGTTTCTCTACCCAGGGTCAAAAGTGGTGTTTAGAACATCAATAACCCAGTTAAGAGCAGCGTTAAAAGTTCGATAGTCACCTCGTCTAGACAGCATGTGTTAGCTGTTAGACTCCAACATAGTCAAATTCTTTCTATGCTCTCTCTTCCCCAAACAGGAGAAGAAAAGACACCTGCAGACTATCACACACTTGTGAAATCTGAATTAGATGCCCAAGATGACTTTGTGTCTGAACAACAGGAAAAGATCGGTCCGGGTTTCATGTTGTTGTTTTTTTTATTTTTGGCCAGCAGCATAATGTTATTCTTTATCTCTGCTGGTTACTCCATTACTGTTCTCTCTCCCTGTTTCCTGTGGTGTTGGACTCTGCAGGAAATGAAGAGAGAGAGGGAATTATGCAGCGTTGAGTAGAGAACTTTCAAAGTATGTACACACAGACGCCATCCAAGCCTGTGGCGCGCCTGTGGATGCATATACAGACTCCAACTTTTATGGGATCGGACGCCCAGGTATTAATCACTAGCTGCAGGGCCAGATTACCCAGCATTCAGCTCTGTAACACTCTCTTGCACTTATTTTCACAAATTTGAGCTTCTTCCCAGAATACCATTTAACAGATCAAACCTACCTCTCAGGTTGCATGCGAGGGTAAGTTCGGCATGCTCTCTTACTTAAAATCCTACAACACTTGATGATAACCTTTGTAAAAGTGGAGGCAGTCGGCCCACAGGGCTATTGGCTACCGCTCACACAGCGTTACTGGATCTTTTATCGCACTGATCACCAGAGAGCTTCCATGGTCCCCATAGGCTAGCAGGTGTAAATCTGCAGCTCATCGTACATCCATGCTTATCTTTTGCTGCATTTGGCATGGTAAAGGAAAGGCACTCCACTTTCTTTCATCAGTATGTCTTTTCTTCCCCCCCCCCCCCCCCCTTTTTTTTTGTAGTGTTGGTATATACTTTGCATACCATGCTGACACAGTTCAAGCTGTTAGACAGTTTGCACGATGAGACTCTTTTGGAGATGTTTTATTTTTTAATTCATGCATTTTTCATGCCTCACAACTTGTGCTGCTTTCTTTGAGTGTCTCGCACATGTTTTTAAAATGTGTTGAAAAAGTTTAAATAACTTTTTAAAAAAGCATCTCAAGACCCTTCCGTTCTGTCTGTTGTTCTCCTTCTGTAAAATTCCCTGAGAAAAACCTAATCTGATTGGGGTCAAGTGAATCTGAAACTAGCATAGCAATATAGGGCTTCCTACAGATCAATTAGTAAACTAGCCATTGATGTAAACCATTATTCATTTTGATTACGCCTAGTTTTGTTCACGTAAAAATCTAGTTCCTTATTAATCCTTTTTGTTTTTTTTTGTTAAAATATTCCTTAATTTTCCAAATCTGTCTCTTCCCAAATAGTCCTAAGTTTTACATAGGCAAACGCTACTCATTTTCTTTTTCTTCAGAAATGTAAAATCAAGTTACTTATAGACCATTTGGGAGCAGACGTCACAGTTAAGTGGAGGAAACCGGGTGAGATCCACGGAATAAGAGAAAAAAACATCCTTAGGATGTCAGAATCGAATGTAAAAAAAGAGACATTTTTACAGAATACCAGCACTGAACTCGGACGTTATGGTTGCAAGCTATTAAGTGGATAGACTGGACTGATAAAACCTGTTAGTCTACTTAAAGCATGAATTTGATGTAAGCTACAGATCTACATAATATTCACATATACAGTTCATGTAATGTATACATAATGTATTAGCACTACATTTACATTTAGTCATTTAGCAGACGCTTTTATCCATAGCGACTTACAACTGAGGACTAAAGCAAGCGAGTCATCGTGAAGAGGCAAAAACAACGCAAGAAGTGCTCAAAAATACAAAGTTCAGGCATTGCTCAGAGTAGCATAAGCCAGACAAGGAATGATTGAAGGAAAAGGAAATAATATATGTATATTTTTTTATGTTAAGTGCCCATGGAAGAGAGGAGTTTTCAGTTGTCTTTTGAATGTTGTTTATATCACGCAATTATGATTTTTCTTTTTGCTCTCTTTGTTCCTAAATGTTCAAATCTATCACTATTCCCAAATAGCCCCAAGCTTTGCAAAGGCAAACACTACAACACTATTAATTTTCCTTTTCTTTATTTTTTTTAAAATCTACTTTCTTATTAATGCAAGTGTGTGTGTGTGTGTGTGTGTGTGTGTGTGTGTGTGTGTGTGTGTGTGTGTGTGTGTGTGTGTGTGTGTGTGTGTGTGTGTGTGTGTGTTTTTTTTAAAATCAAAATAACGATGGGCTTCATTCTCGTAGCGTGTAATTTGAACAGAAATGTAGTGAAGAAGTAACTTCTGAATGAGATGTCATGTTGTAGATGTGGCCATTTCAACAAACTTTTATTGCAAAACTTTTGCTTCATTTCCCAGAAGTTTTATTACTTTTTTCCAACCTATGATGCAGGCTTTGATAAGTATTTTCAAAGACATTTTCCCCTCATCCTTTATTTTATCTGCAGGACTGCAGGTGTCACCAGGCACAGCTTTGCCTCACGGTAAAATGAATTCTTTCAAATCTTTTCTCTGGACACCCAGGAAGCTCCCAGACGTGCGAGTCTGTCTGATCTCAGGTCAGCTTAAAAACATGCAAAGAACCACAGGGCTCTCAGACATGACCCTCTCTTCCTGGTCTTGAATCTGTATCTGCCACTTTCAGAAATGTCAATGTTTTAATCGAGGCCAAGAGTCTCAGGGAAGGAGAAGGTGTGTTCGCTGAATATGACAAAAGGAAAGAAAGGTGTCTTTCAAAGGAGTGCGTACATAGGAGTATGAGTGAGAACAAGGAGATGATAGTGAAACAAGTTTGTGTCAGCTTTATTCTGTACCCTGGCCTCGAGTCAGTTAATATATACACTACCGTTCAAAAGTTTGGGGTTGGTAGGATTTTTTTTGTTTTTGAAAGAAGTCTTTTGAAGTCTTACCAAGGCGAGTTTATTTAATCAAAAATACAGTAAAATGTAGATTTAAAATGACTAAAAAACAGACAAATTTTCTTTTGACATCTGTCGCCGTATGCAAATTGGCAAAAATATTTATTATAATTACAGTATTATTGAGAACAGTTGTGCTGCATAAAATATTTGTTTATATTCTTTGATGAATAACAGTATTTATTTGAAACCGAAAACTTGCTGACGCTTTTGATCAATATGATGCAACTTTGCTTATATTCTAGTATTCATGTTACCATTTGACTTGTTGTATGACAAATCCATTTTGTTTGTTTGCATAATGCAGGTACCGTTTATTCATTTCTCCCAGAGATCCCCCCAGAGACAAGAGAGCCATAAAATATGAACATCTCCGTGTTTGCAGACTCTGACAAATGGCATTGAACTCTGTGTGCTGACTCGTGTAATCTCCTGTAGAAAAGCCGTCAAGGCATCGGGACGAGTAGCACTGAAATATTGTTGTTGGGACTGACACACACAGATAGAGCCAAGAGGGGAAAGGGATGTTGTGATGTGAGTATCATGCTTATTAGTTAGGACGTGTTTCCGTGTGTCAAAAGCAATGACGTTTGCTCTGACCTCAGTCTGTCTCTGCGTAATCTGTTCTCGTCAGAGACACATACTTATCAAAGAGATGGACTTAAAGGATTAGTTCGCTTCAAAATGAAAATTCTGCCATCATTTACTCACCCTCAAGTTATTTCAAACCTATATGAATTTCTTTCTTCTGCTGAACACATAAGAAGATATTTTGAGGAATGTCGGTAACCAAACAGTTGATGGACCCCATTGAATTTCATTGTAATAATATTTTACAATATTATTGTTTTAGTGTATTTTTGGTCAAATCTTTCATTTGTGAGAATAAGAGACTTCAATTGAATGAGTAAATGATCCTATTGCAATTCTACTAGTAGTTTTTTTCAATGTAACAAAAGTGATGCATTGAATAGGTTTTGCATACAAAACAGCCAATCAATTGAAACTGAAAATGTAAAGTAAATAGGATCTTGTTGTCCTTTTTTTCTCCAGTGTCTCCTTCCATAATTCCACATAAATAAATCAAGCTTCACTTTTTCAATCTCTACATTTCTCTCTCTCAGGCTGCCAAGCAGTTATGGGGCCAGTTAATGTCTTTTATGGGCCGCTCTTGTTTTGTCTTTTGTGGACGTAATTGGAAACTCTGCAAGTGTTTGGCAGCCTGTTGTGTCTCTAATGAGGAGTGTGTGGTCAGCAAACGCATTGAGAAATTAATTGAGACAAATCACAACAAAACTAACTAGGCACTTCCGTCACTGTACTTCCAGTGTGTTTGCTGTGTACAATATCCTTTGATTTATGATCTGAGTTGTACGAGCATGGTCACCATTCAGCTACATTGTATGGGAAAATCTCCTTTTGTTTTCCTCATAAGAAAGTAAGATATGCAGTTTGAGTTTAGAATAAAATAAGGGAGAGTGATGACAGAATCAATGTATATTGTAGGGTGAGCTGTTCTTAAAACCCACTAAAAGTTTCTAAAACTAAAACGTCTAAAAGTTAAAAATCACAATTTCTCTTCTAATGACTCTTTATTTCCTTTCTTTCTTCCTTTCGTCTCTAACCTTGCCTCTACGTTAATTAAACCAATATCTGTCCCCTCAGTCTGCTGTGTAGCAATGTGTTTGGAGAGTTTTATTGATCAGCAGACACTTCCTCCTCGAAGCTTATGGCTGCCTTGCTGAGCACATTGTTTTACTTCTGCAGTATGCATTATTCAGCAGGAGCGAGGAAGCACGGCAAACACTTCCTGAACTCTCAGCTCAAGTGCAGCGCACGTCTGTCTGTGTGTGCTGGCCAATCTGTGTTGGGCAATGAGAAGTAATAGTGTTTTGAGTGGGAGAGCTTTTTCCCGTGTCTAAGAGAGAAACGGAGCATTGAGGTACAAATTAGTGGAAATGGATTGTTAAAGTATGGATTTAGGCTGAGGTGGGTAATTTTTTGTTCTATGAGGTTGTTAATCGATTGTATGTGTCTTTGTCGAAGCCATCAGGCTGCATTATTTCAGATTACTTTAAAATAATTATGTTTAACACAATTATTTTCTACATCACTAGAAATTTCCTCCAATTACAGAATCACAAATTGGGCCAAAATAATTGTTTAATCCTCGCCCTCTCCCACACATGAAGCACTGCAAATGTTGGAACACACACACACAAACACACAAACACACACACACACACACACACACACACACACACACACACACACACACACACACACACACACACACACACACACACACATATATGTACTTGAGTGTATTTTTGTACAGGTTTGGTTATTCTTGTGAGGGCCAAGTGTCCTTGAATTGTGAAATATTATTACTAGTGAGGACATTTTATTGGTCTATATTTTATCTAGTGTTTTGCACATGTTTTTGTGATGGGTACAGTAGGTATAGGGGTAGGGGTTGGTTGAATCAATGGAAGTCTATGTCTCCACTAATATAGTGAAACGTGTGTGTGTAGTTTACAAAAATATAATCAATGTCTTTAAATCAGTAGTTTTATATTTCTCCATCCATTTCCAATTCTTATTTTCAATTATGTCATTCGAATGCTTCATGATGGGATTGTAGTTCTTTCCCTCTTTAAAGCTAGGTACACAGTCTTTTGTCTTTTAGTAGGATTTTCAAATACTTTTTTACTTCAAATCAAAGTTTTTAATGTTGCGAATCACCTCGTAGCTGGTTGATTTGGTTCATGGCTCATAACTCCTTAACAACGACTTTTTAAAAATCTCTATAGGAAAAAAATGAATGGGAATAATACTCAAAGGCTAAAACAGGAGTGTTGGAAATACCTGTTTGGAAGCAGTCATCGTGTTTTTTAGGTCCGTCAAATTTGTTTCTGTGCAGAATGAAAATGTGTGGCAGTTGGGTTTACTCACTGATAAAACATATTTTCTCATGACATCTGATAGTTAAGCATAATCGGAGTAAGATTGCACATATAAAGCATGTGGTTTCCACGGTTTACATATCTGCTCTCCTTTCTTTTCTTTCCTATTCCTTTATTGTGCATCTGCCTCTCTCTTACTTTGACTCCTCCTCTGCTCTCCCTGCTTTCTCCACTCTTTTAAAATGGATACAAGGTTTCAGTTGATTAATTTGAAAGACTGGTTCCTGGTGCCACAGTCTTAGTGTTGTGTTGGCCAGATTCATTCCCTTACATCCCCCTTTACTCCTCCATCTTTAATTCTCCTGCTTCACCAATTACCCCTGATAAGCCCTCACATGTGACAGGTATACCCTTTTGAAGCACACATGATAAATATCAATATTTGTTAAACGAACACAAAGAGGATCATGCAAGTCATACGGGATGACATGCCAAGGAAAGGTTAATAAAACCGTTACATGATGGACTGCAGAGGGCCCGCAGCAAGACAAATACAGTTGCCGGCCCTCATAGAGTGAGACTTCCAGGTGCCTGCTGTTATCTTGGTGTAGCTGCCATATAAGACTGAATGTGCAATGTAACGTGAAATGAGGGCATGTAGACCTTAACGCTGGAGAGAAAATTATACAACTGAGTTGGGGCTACAGCATGGAAAATGGAAAATTCATGACTACCAGTCCAAGTTTTGGATATGCCCACTCAAACTATTATTCTAAAATAAGTCAACAGACAATAAAATAAATGGAAATATGGGATTAATGTAGTATTGTACCTAAAATGTATTCTTTTATTAACTAATAACTGATACAGCTGTTAAGATTTTTACCCACTCACAAACGTCTGAACAAATAACTCTTCCATTTACATTGGCTTCCTGTTTGCTATCATATCCATTATATTTTTTTTTTACTGCTCACCAACAAAGCTCTTCATAATTTGGCTCCTCTCTATCTTCAAGATATTCTTCAATTGTATACTACTTCATGTTCTTTGACATCATCTTTGCATAATTATTGACAGTTCCAAATTTCAAGTTGAGTTTATTCGGTGGTAGGGCTTTTAGCTGTTCAGCGCCAACATTTTGGAATCCTTTACCATTGCATTCTCTTTTCTTTTTTTAAAGCTCAGATTAAAATGTATTATGTTTAGAATAGCTTTTAGTGACTTGATTGTTTGATCTGTATGTCTGTGTTTTTGCATAGCTTTGTATTTTACTGACTTGCTTTTATGCTGTATGGAGTCCTTGGGTGTTAGTCCACCTATAAATTAAAGGTATTATTATTATTTCCTATTGATACACTACAGAAAAATATATAAATAACTGGCTTAAAAACATTTTTTTGGGGTGAAAATACTAACAAAGCTAAGACTTTTGCACGGTACTATATATATATATATATATATATATATATATATATATATATACACATATATTTATTTATTTTTGCATGCAGAAGAACGTGCAAGATTGAGTTTTATGAAGATTGACTGGATGAGTTTCATCAGTGTTTAACTGTTTCTTCTTAGGGCAAGATCTACAACATTTTGTATCCGCCAACTTTCTCTGATCCTTCCTTTGCTCATTGCTTTTCGTGTTTGGGATTCATGTCAGGAACATGCAGTTGTGCTCCAGTAATGTTTATTTTTCCATTACCACCCAAACGCCACCAAATCTGAGACAGCTGCCACTTTCCTGTGGGAAGTGCTAGCAATCTCCCCCCGAGTGTGTCGCCATGATATATCTCCCACTCTGTCCTTTGACTGAGTATTCTTTACGGCCTTGTCTTTCAGGGAGGCGACCGGCACCTCCACATTCTGCCAAGCGCTGCTGTTAAATCATGTCATCTCCCAGAAGCATAGGAAGAACAGGCGCGTCACCCGCCAACGCACAGCACTGTGGATGGAGTGGGGGGTTCACTCAAAATATCACAATAGACCTTATTCAGAGCAGCGGCATGACAGGTTTGAAAGCGAGGCTGTGAGGGACACTTACCGTGATTTCTATGGCATCCGCTGTAAAAAAATAAAACCTGTATAAAGCTCCTAGAGATCATTTCTACTTTTCCACAGCTCATGTTTTTTGGAGTTTTTCGTCTACTGAAATTCCTTGGAAAGATGTTTTTGCTGTGTTTTGTCAGCAGAGCAATCCAAAAACACATTAATTAACAGTACAACTCCCTGAAGAGATACATGTCTATCACGCTTTCATTCCCGTTGAAAATCAAAGATGGCGCTGCTGGGAATAAGGTCTATAGCAATCAATATTTTACTCTTCTTATTTCCATGAGTTGGGGTTGCCTCTGGTGTGAATGGGGACCATTCGAGGGTATTGATTGTTGGTTTGCTCTTAGCTGTTCTCTGGCATGTGGGTATTGTAAATGCAGCGTTTTTCACAGACAGGGGCATTTGTTTCCCCTTGCTTGAGGGCAGTAAGATCCCGAGCTCTATTGCTCTCTCAGTCAAATTGTCAACCTGCTTGTAACACTTGTTGTCATTGGGGAGTTCCTGCTGTTACGGAGTATATTAAAGCAGCACATAAATTGATCAAGAGGTTGTTGTAGCCATAACATGGCTTGACACTTTTATTGGATTGAGACAGTGAAGAGGAAGGGGATTGAGACAGGAATGGGATAGGGTCTGGTTGGATCCTAACCTGTGTGAACATCTGCAGTAAACTCATGGCAAGGCCATGGCTCTGATAGTTAGGCCTTCTACTTCTGTGCTACAACTGGCGCTCTCAAACAAGACTTCACACTATCCAAGACTGGGTCCCAAATTCTGCACTTTTCCAATTTAGTAGTGATGTAAAGTAGTTTAGATATTTGCAAAGTGATCGAAATGACCACCCTAGTGAATCTTTGAACAGCTGACAGGAAACTCTATGGGCCCTATTTTAACGATCTGAAACGTAAGTATAAAAAGGGAAATGCAAGTAACTTTGTGGGCGGATCTACAATGGGTTGGTCTGAAGTAGCTACATTATTCATAGGTGTGGTTTGGGCGTACTGTGCAATAAACAAATCAGAGCGTCATCTTACACTCCCTTTAAGAGCAGGCGCGCTTGTTCCATGGCGGATTGCTATTATAACAGCGGATTTTCCAGCCGCACACAACTTACATGATGGTAAAGGTGATTTCGAAGTCTTCAGAATGTTGTTGTCAGCCTTGACGGACAACCCACTTTGTCAAGTGTCCTTAATATACCGATGTGTCTTGCCACTATTGATCAAACAGGTTTGATCCGTCATTACTACAATTAGCCTGAATAATTTGGGTAAACGTGTAAGCTAGATTTATGCTTATTTTTTCACATCTTCATGGACACCACAATGATCTCCCTCGTGTGGTAATATTTTTCCTTGTAATTATATATGATTTGCAAAAATATGAACTGCTGCGTCTGTGTAGATGAGAGAAGAAAAGTGTGTGCGTGTTGTGCACACGTTACATTACGGCCAAGCATGCGCCCTTAAAATAGCATCTGACTAACGCGGCACTGACTTTAGACTAGGTTTTTCCTGGTCCATGGTGGAATTGTTTTCTCAAACTGCAAAATAGCACCAGGGAACGTTTGCGCCGGAACACGCCTCCTCTTTCCCTAATTTACCGACGTGCGTCTGTGGAGGGAAAAGTCTGCATGTGCATCGGGTGCTAAATAGGAATGATACATATATCGGTGTACAAAGTCATTTGTGCTGTGTGCAAGATAGAGCCCTATGCCCCAAACCTGCACATTTTGGATGTCTACCTCATTTAACACATTCAACTCATCAGCTAATTAGTAGAGATTACAAGCTTTGAATTGAGTGTGTTCATTGAGGAAGAATGCATAATGTGCTGTGGTGGGGCGTCCCCAGAACAGGTTTGAGAAGCACTGCTCTATGGCAAGGGTGCAGGATAGACACCTACCATATGGTTACACTACTCACAAACTTCCTTGAGTTGAAGGGACGGGATCTCTGAGAGCATCTGAAAACTTTCAACCCTTCCTCTATACTTGATGATTAATCAAATGTCTTCGGCATCTTCATTCGCACATGTTTAGAATAGCAATGCATTGCATCTCCATACTGTTATGAATCAGTGTTTTCATATCTTGAAGTGCCTCATCTCAAGCAGTTCTTATCTCCTGCCAGTAATATTCTTCGAGGCCGTGGATAATTATATCTAATGGAGTTGCTCACGATGTTCCTCAAGGGTCAGCTGACCTTTTTCATCTCTCTTTCCTTCAGTTGGTTGCTACGGAAAGATGCTTTATCTTGTTTGCATCCAATGACATCTTCAAACTAAAGTAGGATCCTCTGTAAAGTGTAATACCTTGTTCTAATGAATGACCCTATTTCAGCTGCAAGATGTGTGCATGTGAATACATCTATTTAAATGGTAATGCATTCTTACGGATATACGTTTTTAGTCATTGTAATATAGGTAATGCTAACCCTGCTTTGGCCGCTCTGCAACACCCCTGAGAGTTGACAGCCCCTTCGCAGAACTACTTATTAACAGTTTCTCTTTGATGGTCCTTAACCCTGGAGGTTTGACCACCTCTTCTGAACAGATCTGAAGTGTTAAGCAGCTTTTTCATCAGCTCAGAGAGCATGAGAGAGAGAGAGAGAGAGGCTCAGACTTATGATTCCTAATACAGGAAACAGTTGTGACCCGATTTTGCGTGTTTGTGTACAGAATTTAGCATAAGTAGAGGGTTGAATTTAATACTGCGCACAGTCATCATCCAGGACTATAATGGCCCTGAGCAGTCAGAGGCTTAAACAACAGGAGAGTTAGTTTAGGGCCGAGGGCTCAGAGTCTGTAATTCCAGCCGAATCCGAGCGAGTGTGCTTCGCTTAAGCTCCCAAGATGGTGAATTATAGGCTCTTCCTTCATCCTGTGAAGATGTGGCTTTTTGTTTACGGTTCCCCTGTAAGTATTGATGTAAACCCCCTGTCTGCTCTCAAGCATTATATAGAGAGGGGAAATGAAGGAGAGATTGGATGGAGAAGGAATGCTTGTTTAGGTTTTGCTTGAATAAACCAGAGTCAGATGGGTTTGCAGGTTGCAATGGATGCTTGCAAGCAGTGCGGGCCGACATGCTATCAGTTAAAGCTCTTTGCCGCCGTAGGGTAGTATGAAGGGAGCAGATTGCCTGTTCGCTCTGTTGCTTTCGGGGATCCAACAAGCAAAAAACATATGCTTTTTGCTTTCTTTTGACATATGAATGCAGCATGTCACAGATGTTCAGTTTCTCTTCATCTACCTGTACTCATGCCTTTATAATTGATCAGAAATCTCTCCTCTGATCAAGTGAGCTAAGGAAGGATGTTAAGTAGTATCAGTTGATCAAAACAAATGCAATATTCTTTATTTTAGATGATAACAATACATTACGATATACTTTATAAGTAATGGGTGTAATGCATTACTAAGTAATTAATTACCGGTACTGCTATTTTGATTACTTTGAAAAAGTAAGGGAAGTAATTTAAAAAGTAATTGAATTAGTTACTTCTGATTTAAATGCATTAATACTGTATAGACTAAAACAAAAGTGGATTTAACATCAAAATGTCTAATGGTAAAAAAAAAAAATTATATAACTTTCTCGCTGTAAATATAGTTCAAGAATAATGTATGCAGTTTCATATTGTTTATTTGAAATAATTAAAAAGAGCAGTTTCATGTCTATCCTTGTATTGTTGAACTGGCCGAGCTTGATATTTAGAAAGTAATTAGTAGGCTACTAATAAATTAAGCAATACGTTTTAGAGAGAGTAATTAGGGCCGTAAATTAATTATCATTAATTCTGTTTATGATAATGTTTTTGTTTGTTTTTTTAAGGAAAAGTGTTTGTAACTAATAGAAAAGTAACTGATAAAAATTAACAAAGGGTCCAAAATTAAGGAAACAGTATATTGTCACTGTCGGTAGATTTTCTTTTTCTTTTTCATGAATCATAACTTTTGGTCACCCTTTATGTCTTTGTGTGGGTTTTGCAAAAATCTAACCAATAAAAAGTAATAAAAAGAGCTTGTACAAACGCTCTGTAAAACCTCATAACTCCACCAAACGTTATTGTGAATGAAGTGCCGCACACATTTTGGACCGTCTCTGCTTGTTTGCAATGCAATGGTAAATAAAGGACTGGTTCTTTGAACAAGTACAGCATTTTCTGTACTCAAGTAACACTATGTATATAAAGGCTAATGTTTTATGTATTTGACGAGCGCAATGTCTCAGTCTTGTATTCGTCTTCGAGTTATGCCAATACTGTCTTAAAAAAGCTTGTGCAAAGCACTTAATCTTTTAATACCATGTGATTTTGGCCAAATGACTGAAATAGACTGAGTGTCCACATACAGTAGCTACAGTAAACTTTATAACCTGTAAGATGATGAAAACGTAATGCGAAGAACTGCCTCAGACGCGGTGTTCCTACGACGGACAAAACACTCTCTGGTCAAAAACCTTGTAACTCCATTTGAGCTTGATTGATTTTAGTCAAATGTTGATGATACAATGACACATGTAAGTGTCTGACCATGAATAAAGCTTACAATATCAACTTTTTTCCATTTCCTGAAAAGCAGCATTTTTGGAGGTTTCTGCCTGACATGAACTGTTATTTATTTATTGCAATTATCATCATTAGAAATCATACTGAAAATAAATAATAAAAGATCTTGCCTTGATTTGCCTTTTTGTTGTTTTGTTTGTTATTTTATAAAAAAAAAAGAGACTCAATGCTTTATTGATCAAATGAGAATCATTGATCGTTTCAACCGGTGTACAGAGGTAGAGAGATCCCTCACTCCAAAGAGTGTCTGTGCTTGTTAGACTACTGACATTTTGGTATTGTGAAATTCACATCAAAGTGAGTTGTTTTTTTTACACATCCTTTTTTCTCACCTTTTCTTCTCTCTATAGGTAACATCAACGGGTGCACACTGAATTACTACTTCTTCCTCCTGGCCGCCATCCAGGGAGTCACACTCCTGGTCTTCCTCATCGTGTCTGTGAAGTATGACAAACAGAAGCCCAGAGCAGGGAACCACAGGCAGTCTCTGGGCAACTCATGACCCCCTTCATCATCCGCCAAACTCTCACCTTCACCATACCTCAACCACCAACCATGTGACAAACTTTACGCCTCTTAGTATTTGGAAAATGAGGTAGGATTTAAAATGTTTGACTCAACTTGAATCCCCCTGAGTTTCCTAGAACTGGCCATTCTGTTGCCACCTTTAAACACTCGAGACAATTTGAAAGAAAACAAAACTTGCGCAATAATTAACTCAAATATTGTGTATGAAATGGTTGAAAATGAGGATTTGTCACTCCATCGGCGAACTGGATTATGAAATGCTTGTTTGTTGTAGTGTGTCGTTTGAACAACACTTATTCACAATTTGGGATTTGTGTTGTTTTGACGGTCAACGATATTACTGAATTCATTTATAAATTGAAGGTGGGTTTAAATTGTTTACGATGGGTTGCCAGTTTGAACTGAATATTTATTGAACCTTTTATTTTTCGTGGTTTATGCTCAAAAAGTTAAGACTGTATTCCTGTTCAAATTTATTAAAAATGGTATCTTTCTGTGGTACTTAAAAAAAAAAAGTAAAAGTAATTTTAGGCACCATTTGCACTGTATGGTGTATCTTTGGTCACTTTATTCATTTAAAATGATTAATACATACAGTACAGCAAAAGTGGTTGGCTTTCCTACAGTATCAAATGTGTAGCCAATGAATCACAAGGAACCCATATAGTTATTGTCTGAACATCCAGTGTGAATTAGTTGATAAAAGTTGCATTGCAAAATACATTTTTTATTTTTTATAATCAAATGCATAATTGTGTCCTTAACAATTTGATTACGGTACATGTGTAACTTTGGTACTAAACCTGTGGCATTACAAGCGTTTCTTACTTTTAGATTATCAGGCATTAGTTTTTAATCATCATTAGCTTGTTAACTTAATCAAGTTGTAAAGCCAGACACGTCATCGCTCTTCATAATGGTTATGATATTATCTGAGAAATTATGAATTTGCACAAAGAGTGCTGATATCATGACGCATGCACCTTTACAGCAAGAACATCTCTGCAAGTGCACACGGATAGTGTTTCCGTTGGAAACTCCTGCATCTTGTTTGTAATGATTCATGAACTTTTTAAGATTGCATTGATGAACAACAAACCTCAAGCTCAGATTGTCGTCAAAATGAGGTTATGTTGTGAAATCACTTTGCACTAATCTCAAGCAAAAATCACATTTATAATTGAGGATTTAGAATCATGAATTTTACATGCAGGCGTATGATACCTGCTTGTATACCTCAAAGTCATAATATCATCATGCTGTGTAGAGGGAGTCTTGCTTGATGTCATTCTATATGCACATTTTGCAACGACATCCCTTATTGCTGCAGTTTTTGCCAACTAAACTAAGTCTGCTGTCTTCGCTATATCCATAGAAAATATCCATAAGCTACAAAATACAACACTCCCATTGTGCTTCTATGCTGGTGCTTCTTATGCGTTTTCACAAACAGGTAGGCCTAGTTCCTGAAGTTTGAGTTGCACTTTTTCAGCAGTTACACCTCGTGCCTTCAATGACAAAAGTTGCTCCACATGACTGAAGCAATTTTTTTTTATCTCATCCTTACACTTTTACATTAGGTAGTTCAAAACAAGAGTGATCAACATCCTCTTAAATGTGTTTGACAGACAGTATTAACAGTAGAGCGGTTTGAATCTTGACATCAATTTGTAAAAAAAAAAAAAAAAAAAAAAACCTTGGTAGGAGAAAAGGGCATCATTCATTTTGACTGGGCATGAATAAATACTGTTTTAAAGCTTTTTAAATATGTAAAATGATTCTGTTTTCCCCAAAGAGTCTAAGATCATACAATGCAAAGTTTTCTAAAACACATGTTGAGTTTGTGCAGTGAAATTGTGATTTTTTTTCTTCTCCGTGCTTTTGTTTAAAATAACATTTTCTTTCTTTCTGTTGTTGTTGTTGTTGTTCAATAAAATGCATCTGACCTCTAGTGTGTGTGTATGTGTCTGTGAGAGAGCCGTTTGAAAACGAGGTGCCCATTTATTACAGCTTTCATTTTCCAAGCTCGTATGCAAACCATGTGATCTCTCGCGTTCAATTGCATTTGTCTGACGAGCGTGAAATCAGAACATCATCACTCTTCTTCACCCAAGCATATCCAGAATGACGAGTCGTTTCCTTAAGACTGTGACCGCCAGCGAGCTGTTTGAACTCCACCGCTCTTCTTCTTCCTCTCACTCTGAGTCAGACTGTTGACACAGCCTATATATGTCTCCCGCCTCCATGTTATTTACAGTGTTGTGCTCTATTAAAATGTGTAAATGTGTCTATGAAGGTTTAAGCACAGTATATCAATGATGGATGCTTCATGTGACTCTGTAAGGTCAGTGTTCCTAAATATGACCCCTCTTGTCTTGTAAGAGAGAAAGATGTCTCAACTGGATTGCCTATGGCATTGGCAACCAAGAGAGAGAGACAGTGACATTAGCATGTTTGACCTGTGTGTTTACATCCACACAGTACATTTCAGTGCGTTTCACATTTGATCTGAGACATTGACCTCATAGATATTATGTTCTTATGTGTGCACATGCCTGTGAACCATAAAGCTGCTCTGTGGGATATTGTAAATGTGAGTATTGTGCATGTACCAGAAGGTAAGAGGTCAAGAGACAGTGTCATCAGCAGGGCATGAACAAATCTGACCTGACCTTCTGCTGCTGTGCTGGTGTGTGTGTGTGTGTGTGTGTGTGTGTGTGTGGGGACAGGACATAAACCGGATTTTCTAATTGATCCTAAATCAGTCCTTATACTTGAATTTATGGGAAATATGATTACCATATTAATAGAATAACTACAGTCCAACGGTTGGCAGCAAACTAGCTAGGCCCTACTGAGTGAGAGAGTAATTTTGGGTAATTTTGCAAACCTGTTACTCATTCTGGCATATTTATATCAGCAGCTCTGCTATAAGAGAAAGTGTGGTGATCAACTTCACATGTGCATTGATAATCAGTCACATTATAGCCTTAATTGCTGTCAGTGTTGTAAAACAGTCAATCGGCGCTGGAAAGCGGCGCCCTCCGGAGGTCTCCTTTGTCTGCGGCTTTAATTATTGAGGCTGCTTCATTTCAGTAAAGTAACAATTACATTCCAAAGTAAGAAAGGAATTACAATAATTTAAGCCTCACAAGGAATAAAAGTACATTTTATAATGGTTACTTTCCTGAACTGAGGCAACCTCAATGATGTGGCCGTGACCTCTGAACGGCACAACCTTCCAAATGAGACAATGGACCCTTTCCACATTTCCAGTTGTTCTCAGAAGCAGAAGCCATCATAGTTGGGTAAACTTCTAAAGTGAACAGTGAATAGAATCTACAACAAATGTTTTTTTGTTGTTGTTTTTTTTTGCATTAATGTATTACCATTTGCTTGAATAGAAAATATTACACAATATAATTATTTCTTTCTTTCACAATATACGACTTTCCCAAAGGGAATTAGAAGAGATTTAGTGATATAGTATATATATTTTTTTATAATTGTTGGCTACATAATTAATAATAATAACACTTAAAATGTGAAAAGGGTCCACTGTTGGCAGACACCATAGAAAATGAATCCTATCTGTCATCAAATTCCCAGTAGCTTCTCCTATAAAGGCTATTTATTCTCTAAAAATGTATAAATCCTAAAGGAATGTTTAATGGCAAACATGTTGAAGATTGCGTAGCCTGTCGAAATGAAAAGCTCTACTCATGTCGACGGGTTTTATTTATTTTTTATTTATTTTTTGCTAACCGAGACTCGTTTTAAAATGTCTGTCTTTGTATTTCTATACAAAAGATTGGTCGAGCGGCGTTCCAAAAGTAGGCTACTGATAGTTCAACAGCACTTTGAAAAGTCAGTTGTTTGTATCTCTTGGCGAGTCTTGAGTTTTTTAGTGACTCTTCAAGTTACACCGATATGCCAGTAGGTGGCGTGGCAACACGTGGCTGTTTTATTTATTTATTTTTTGTATCATTGACTCCTTCGGTTCCATCAGGAACTTCAGTTGGCCTAGTGTTTGGCTCAGAGACGGTTTGGAGCTATATTTGTGTAAGTTACTCAATAATAACAACTACTTTTTACTGAATTTATTAGATTTTGGTCTAGCTGAGTAGACACATGTAGCACTGCTTTGTTTAGTGCCTCGTGCCCACGGCACTCTCGCAAAAGACTTGACTCTTGCTCGAAATATTGCTTTGTTATCGACCTAGGGTTTTATTAATATAAGAATACTACTTGAAAATAATGAAATCAAATGATAAGTTTAAACGACACGTCTCATATAAATGTAGAATAAAACACCATTGTTTTTTTTTACCTCTTTAACTTGACAAAAACGCTTATAAAAGGCAACTTAAGTGCACTTAAAGTGATTACACTTTCATGACTGTCTCTTAACACACTTGAGTTAAAAAGTTAACTTTGTAATAATGTCAAATTAAATGCTTTATACATTTTAAATCATTATGCTTTAATAATATTTTGTCCTTCTTTAAAGTAGGCCTACACTTATTTTGATTTCGACTAACATACTACATGTGTAAAGTACTTTTTAACAGTAGTCTGTTATTCAACATCACATTTAAAGTTAATATATTTTAAACAGTGGCATGCAGTGGTGTTCTGAATCTGAAATGAGAAGGCAAAGTCCTCATTGTTTTTTGTTCATAAATCAAAAATGTAAATTTATGTCCCAGTTACACTTTAATGTTGTCACATTTTCCTGGTTAAACATTACTTTACATTACATACAAAAAACATATAATAAATACAATTTTATTTTGTATTTTTACATTAACAATGTAAGTAATGTTTTAAAGTATACCTAAATCTTATCAAGTTAGTTTTTACGCATTTTTACATTTATTCAAAATGAATAAAGGCAGTAACTATTTAAACAGTAAAATATACTGCCTCTCCTATTTTTAAAAATCAACTTATTTTTGGATCATCTTGTTTTAAGGCCATTTTAAGTTTGAATTTGATATCTAAGTGGGTTGTTGTTTACTTTTTAATTAGTCTTCCGTCTTAAGAGATTAAAGTTTTTGTTGTTTACACGCAGACCGTTTTCAAAAACTTGCACTGTGAAACCCGTTTTACAAAAACTTGCACTTTGAAACCCGTTTTCAAAAGTTTGAGTTTTCGGCACCCAAAACACTGTTGTCGTAAGCGAACGGCCAAAACGCATAAGTTTTACGTTTTTAGTTTTAGAAAACGGTGTCGTGTAAACAGCCCCTCAGATTTCAGAGTGATTAGCAAACGCGCATGAAAACAAGAGGCGGGATTTATCGCACAACCCAATCATATCCAATCATGGCGCAATGGAGGCATTGCCTCCTCTCATGTGACTTTCCCCTTTTCACTCTCAATTACCCATCACACGCATTAAGGGAGTCTGTTAAAATTCAATGGTCTCAGGGGAGGGGACTCCCGCTGTAACTTTACCTGCAGGTGTCGTTAGTGGACAGTGTTACTTTAGAAAAATGTGTTATTTGTACACATTTTAATGTCAAATTTTGTAATATTTGCGCTATTTTATTTTTGTGATATGGATTATTTTCTCATCCATTTTTTTGAGGAGGAAACTTTTTTTCATTTTCTCATCCTTTACCTCCTCGGGGGAAACGCCCCTGATGCAACTTCATCATTACAAAATGTGTAATTACAAAAATATTTAAATTCAAGACATACAAGTTTCAATTTAAATTACATTTACTGTTAGTATAATTTAGTTACCATCAATGCTTCAGTACATCAGGCAGTATTTAACCATATTGCAAAGAGTAATTATGATATTTAATATGTAAGTGGGACAAAAAAACACTCAAGTTCAACCAATTGCATTTAATATATATTTAAAATACATTCAGTTTGCACTTAAGTGTGTTCGTTTTAAAGTATATTATTTCTGAAATAAGTATGCTTTTTCACAAGCATGATCACACATTTTTTTAACAGAGATGTAGTTGTCAAAAAGTACAGACTTCGGTACCAAGTCGGTCCTGAAATATTTAAATTGTGATTAGCCTGTTGAACGGAATCGTAAACACCTCTGATTGGCCATTGTGTTCACGCACTCATGTCTGTGATTGGCTACAATAGAGACAGAGCGCGTTTAAGCCACGCCCACACCACATTATTCATTGATTAATTAAATTGAATATCCCCAACTGAGCAAGCCAAAGGCAACAGTGGCAAGGAAACGAAAAACTCCATCAGGTGACCTAATGGTGACCTAAAACTCCATCAGGTGACCTAATGGAGAAAAAAAAAAAAACTTGGGAGAACCCAGGCTCAGTCGGGGGCCAGTTCTCCTCTGGCGGTTATGAACTAGAGGCCGGATTTAACTGTAAGATTTAAAAAAATTATATGAATGCCTGGCTGAAGAGATGCGTCTTTAGTCTAGTTTTGAACTGGGAGAGCGAGTCTGAGCAACGAACAGTATCAGGAAGGCTATTCCAGAGTTTTGGAGCTAAATGTGAAAATGCTCTCCCTCCTTTGGTGAACCTAGATATCCTAGGTATGACCAAAAGCCTCGAATTTAGCGATCTTAAAGAGCGCGATGGATTATAAAACGATAGAAGATCCGAGACTGGAGCTAAGCCGTTTAGGGCTTTATAAGTCAGTAACAATATCTTATAATTAATACGGAACTTTATAGGTAACCAGTGTAGTGATGATAAGATCGGTGTTATATGATCATATTTTCTTGATCTAGTAAGAACTCTAGCGGCTGCATTTTGGACTAACTGTAGCTTGTTATCCACTGATAGACTCCTGTTTTCAAACGCTCCCGTCTGTAGGCTATCTGTGTAAGCAATCGGTTAAGAGCTTCATTTGATGTATATTTACAACATGTTTTTGAAGCGCTGATCATTGTAGCCAATCACAGACATGTCCGGTGAACGCGTGCAATGGGCAATCAGAAGTGTTTACGATTGCGCTCAAAGCGTCACATTTTTTACATTTCAGTGCCGACTTGGTAGGCTACCGAAGAAGGTACTTTTTGACAACTCTAGATCATTGATTATATCTGAACTTGTCTTACACCACATTTAAAAAGTATTTGAACGTATTTACATTCTACATTTTACTAAAAGAAGTTTGTTTGGTTTGAATGATAAAACAATTATATTTATTTAAAAATTGTAAACTTGAGGAGAACTGACTTTATACATCCACTAAAATTCGCATTGATACACCAGAGAAGTATACAGTTTGGATAAATGGATAGTTCATCATCAAATAATTATGTCATCATTTACTCAACCTCATGTAAAAAAAAAAAAAAACATGAGAAATTAGGGAATTCAACTTAAGAATTTTAAAGTTGGTCCTAAACTTCACAAACTGTTTATATATTTGATCAGAATAGGCTACAGCACATAACATCAGTGGATTACAGTTTTTCTCAGTTGCTTTGGTGCATTTCTCAGATCAGAAATGAAATGATCAAAACTACTTATTCAACCTCCACATCATCTTGTGCACATCATAAAAGCAGTTTCTCATTATTTTTTGAACAAGTTGCGATTGCTTTGGTACATTCATTCAATTATGCACAATTGTCTGCGGTTTCCTTCATTATTTGCTAATACCATGTTGCTCAAAATTGATTAAATAGGTCTCCGGTGTAGACCTATTTAATAGTTGAGGGGTAGTCTTACCCCTCAAAACATCTAGTCATCAGTTCATCGTATAAGTCATTAAATATAAAAAGGGTTGATCTAGTTGTCATAAACTGTCAAGAATATTTTCTACACATTTCTATTATACTCTTTGTAAATGTGCCATGAATTGATGAATTGTGCAGGTGAATCTTGACTTTCACTAATGAAGAGAATGTAGATCAAACAATGAGAAACCAGTTCTCTGAAATAGCTCAAAGTTGCATCTCATAAACCTTCAATTGGCAAGCATATATACAGTGCTGCAAAAGCAAAGTCTTTCCTGTGTTTGCCTTTGCCCCTATTTTCACTTTTCTATATCACAATAATATATATATATATATATATATATATATATATATATATATTTGTCAGACCACTAGTAAAATTGTAACTGTGAATCCGTCCAGTCTCTTTCAATCAATAACTCACGTACAGTAGTGTGTAAATTTGTACTTTTGAAATGGATATATGGCATACAGAAGAAGCGCATCTTTACATTTCAATACAGTAACTGTCATCAAAACTTATCCCTAGTTTACATCAGAACATCCCTCCAGAGTACACTGTTATATTGACAACATGACTAAGCAATCTGACTGTCTTATCCGTAAACGACACAAGGACTTCTGATGTCGTTCTGATGGCAATGACATGTTCATTGACGCATATATTTACTTTTGAGAGATGAACTAAGGATTTTGAGCAAGAGACTGGCTTTTGCAGGTAATCCATGGTGTTTTGCTATTTGTACGAATTGTTTTGAGAAATGCACTTACTGTTTTGCAAATGTCGAGGATGATTCGAGAAATGTACCAAAGCGACTGAGAAAAACTCGGCCAGATGGTGTAGTTACAGCATCATCCAGCAGGGACTAACATGACCATGCTAACCAAGCAAACCTTTGACCCTTAACATGTGACTGATGATCCTGAGCTCCACATATTCCGCCCGCACCTACTGAGAGGCTGACAGATGTACATGTCATGCCTAAGAAGAAAAAAAGGCAGTATATAAATGGAGAGCAGGATTTCATGGTACAAGTCATGCTGAAATGAAATGCTCCCCCCTGCTGATGATGCTAGAAAATGAGCAGACGTGATTATAAAAGATGTGTTAATTACAGCCAGAGATCCATCAGTCATTCTCCCTCTCTGTGCCATAGATTATTCCTCCCCTAGTCGGCTCAGCTTGAAGTGCCCTTCACAGATCACAGACTGCACCTCTGTTCACAACACCCCTGTGCAACACGCTCCCCATATGCATCCATCTCGCCGCGCTTAGAGACGCATTCAAATGTAATGGCAGGGAGACTGAACAAGAATAGAGAGAACAAAAATGTAATTTGTCAGGATACTAGAAAACAAAACTGTCTGTGTGCGTGTCAGGAAAAGACAGAAGATGCGATAGTGTCAGACGGAAACAGGAAAAGAGAGGAGCCTCAGGCAATGAAAGAGGACGTGATTGATATGATACTCCTGATAAAAGAGAGAAGCGGAACGGCGGAGGAGGAGAAACGGGGATTATAAATGTTGTACACTTTGGCTTTATTCAATACGGTTGTTTTCATTAGGCTTAGGCCAGATCAATAATCCAACACTCACAGCGGCAACTGTAATTGTGTAGACATGACGCCACTGGTGCGTATTCAACAAATCTGAAAAACAAAAGCAGAATAACTGATAATTATAAGAGAGCTCTGTGCGAGACTACCAGAACCTGTTTTTAATAACAACTCTCTTAAGTTCTGTCGTCTTAATTAGGAGTCTGAGCAACTTTGTGGTTGTGGGCTGTTAGTTTACTCAGACTGTCTTTAAAGGTGAACCTAAAAGTGAAATTTGGGGTGAACTATCGTTTCATGTCGTTCAGAACCTGTGGAACACAAAAGCAGATGCTTGTGCTGCTCTATACGTTGAAAGCAAATTGGGACAGATGCTGTCAAGCTCAAATGTCAGAAACAGAAGCATAAAAGCAGACCACAGGGTTTGTGTGCTCTATTCCAAGTCTTCTGAAGCTGTAGCTCTCCATCATTCGTGTTCACCTACATTCAAATATGGTGCATGAAGACGTGTCATACCGGCTTTGACAACATTGGTTGTGAACGGTCTCAAAACTCAAAACTGTCACTCATGCAAAGCTATATTGTGGCTTTTACTACACTAAATGTATCTATCACTCAGGAATTACTAGTCAATTTCACAAATGGCAAATAACACATTGAATTAAACATGACATTTGTTAAGGTTTTTATTTGTACTTTCATACTGCTTTTTCAGCGTTCCACAGAAGACAGACAGCCATATGGGTTTGAAACAACATGAGGGTGAGTAAATGATGAATTTTCTTCAAGCGCTAGTACCAGTACCTCGGCACTTTTACTTAAACCTGTTTTAAAGATTATATTTCCACACCAATGTTAGAGAGAGGATTTTTCAATGTAGTAATCAATATCTTAAATCAAGATAATTGTCCATTATTCATTATCTATTCCTTATGCGCCTCTCTAAAAAACTTGATTTTAATTGGTTAAAGGTTTTATGCTCAAGAGAAAGTCAGTTCACTTAGCTGTAATTGTTGCAATGCCTCCAGCAGCTATTTTGGGCATGCAAGACCAACTCTAATCTACTTGAATGGGGAAATATTGAAATCTCAAAAACTGCTTGCCAAACTCACATTTAAATAATATCAGCAAATCAGCAATCTGACATGGACTGTCTCAAAAGTTGTTTTTTATGTTCAAATAGCATTAAAAAAGTGTATATTTCAGGTTGGCAAAGCCAATGCGCACGTACAGTCCTAAGCATGAGTCTCAGGACACTGAATGTTTCTATGGGAACCTGAGTGTTTCTAATGGCAGATGCAGTAATTATTCTGATTATTCCATATTGCACACTGCACTTTCTCCCATTCATAGTAATATAAGTGAACCGTCTTGGTATATACAGCCTTTGTTGGTTAATTGCAGCATTGAATGCCGGTGATATATTCTTGTGTAATGACCAAAAGTCCCTATTTAAGGCAAGAAAATTTAAATGTCACTGGAAAGAACTAGGAATCTTTAATATAACTAACTTCATTAAAATATGAAGTGAGCATATGATGAATGATCACCTCAAAATGTACATCCGTATCCAAGTTCGAGGAACTTTATTTAAATTAAATACATAGACCTCTAATGTCAATTGCCAGTGAATATCCCTCCGTGTGCCGATGCCATAGATTGCTCACCGCACCTGTAGAGGATAAAGTGGTTTGGAGGATGGATGGATGGAATTGTTTAAAATATACTTTAACCATTTCGGGTGCAGTAAATAAAATGACAATTTGGCTCTCGGTTTGTCTTAGTCAAACCTGAAATCAGTCAATAACACTGATTCTTTATCATTTGTTTAATTGGTTAAAAGTGCAGAATCTCGTCCTCCCCGTCTGCTTTCAGAGGCTGTTAATGATTTCCACTGAAGACTGATAGTTTCCCATTAATAAAACTGAGAAGAAAATACCATTGAGCACTTGCAAGAAGTATCTACTATAGGTTAATTAGACAATAATTGGCATTTGTGTAGTGAAAGGTTACAATATTTTGGCTTGAAGGATTGCAGTGCAAATGTCACATTAACATGTAGTACAACCATTATAGAATTAATTTGGCCTTTTTCAAGCAAGACTCTTATCATATGCTGCATAAATATTGGCATCTTGACTGCCTTTTTTTTCTACCCCAATGTTGTAGCTATTGCGAATTAGATTAGAATTGATTGCTTAAATTCTTTTGGAATTTATAATTGATTTAATTTCCTACTCCCAAAAAATATACATGGTCAAAAATGACTTGAGCCGAGTTTCCTTTATTACTTTAATAAGGTTCTTATCTCAGTTGAAACAGCTTGTTTCTGACTCTTCAAGCAACAAAAAGGTTATAACTGAGATTTGGGAAATAAAGTATAATTTAAACAGCCTTGAGGAACTGTGTAATTGATTTAGTTAGGCAGTTCTGGGTTGAATAACATGTTTACCGCTCAGGCCGAGGAAAAGGTTTTGAGACATTCTTTACCAAAAAAAAAAAAGCGACCAAAAAAGAAAATGTCAAACTTGGTGACTCAAGGTCTCTTGGTGAATAATTTAAATATATCCAGAATCCAGCAAGCAATACTCAAATAAAACTCATAAGGCAAAAAAAATCCAAACCATTCTATGTGCACTTTATTTACAATGATTCATTAATATTACAGTCCTTAATCTACATGTCACCATCTGCGTACAGTCCTGTAGCCTCATAAGTGAGTGCAGAGAATTGGCAA